>NC_063181.1:17662572-18262572 GCF_023159225.1 Perognathus longimembris pacificus | reverse complement strand
TATTACACCTGAGAAGGAAGGCAGGGAAGAGAGAATAACAGTAAGTCATGTTATTGAAGCAATTTCATTCATTCCTTCGTTTCTTGAAAATCTTGGTTTCGCTTTATTACTCAAGGGAAAACAGTAGCTTCTGTTTATAGCATGGCACTTTTCTAGTTACATTAATTAAATAAATATGCAGTATCCATATTACAAAATATCTTGTAGACACATCTAAAGAAAACAGCGAGAAACTGTATGAAAATTAACTTAATAATTTAATTTAGAATTTTTTTATCATACTTTATATTGCCCAGTGAGGCAAAACCATCTCCTATTAATTCACATCAAACTGTACAAGCTGGTAATGCATAGTGGCTCATGCCTATAATTCTAGCTACTCAAGAGAATGATATCTGAGGATTAAAGTTTGAAGCCATCCTAGGAGGCAGGAATGACCAGGAGACTCTTATCTCCAATAAACTACCAAAAAGCAAGAAGTGAAGTTATGGCTCATTTGGTAGCACTAGCCTTGAGCAAACAAGTAAATGAACAAAGAGTTCAATGACTGCACCAACCCTGAATTCCAGCCCCAGGACTGGCACAGACACACATAAAAATACACAAGCTTATATGTGAGAATATTTTTCAATATGGATAATAAAAGATTGATGTATACATACAAACTAGTCTCATGTTTTTGGGTAAATGAGGGCAGAATAGTCAGAAAGATCACCTAAATCAGATCAAGAGATATCATAGCTAAGTGAGGAATAGATTATAATTATGTTATTCCTATTAACTTTTGGTTCCTTTTTATTGGTGAACATTTTCTATAGAAATGCATACTTTGAGCATTCCTTTCCAGAGACCAAAGTATATTGAAGACAGAGAACAGACTTCCAGCATAAATTATTTCTTGTTTCTGCTTAGGTTCATTACCTTATGGTTCTGTCTGCCAACTGGGCTTATGTGAAAGATGCCTGCCGGATGCAGAAGTATGAAGACATCAAGTCTAAGGAAGAACAAGAGCTTCACGACATTCATTCTACTCGCTCCAAAGAGCGACTCAATGCATACACATAAATAAATTCTCCTTTTCTTTACCATTTGAATGCATTGGTGTTTAACTAAGGACCATCCAACCAGCTAAACTTTGAACCACAAAATAAAAGTGCTATTCATCAATGATATGAAGGGTGGTTTACGAATCACCTACATATTCTTTGTTGGTTAGTACTTACTTCCCGAATTGGCTAAATTGGTGTAATTAGATCTCTTCTACAAGCTCCTATCCAGTCTTTTAAATTTGTTTTGAAACTTTTACAAAGGAATTAGTTCTGTAAGGTCAAAGAGATTAATCCTGTCAAAGGCAAAGATTTGTTGATTTTTTAACCACCTCCCATGAGTTATACATAACACTTTTTTATTTCACATTTTTTCTTATGTTTTGAAAACAAAATAGCATTTTATACTTTTTAGTTTTGATTTCGGTAACTAGTTTAACTACAGGTAACCTGCAAAGGGACCATTGTACATTACATGAACAGTAGACAGAAGTGACATCATGGCGATTCTTCTTGAAAGACAGAAATCTTGTCTGGAGGTCAGGGGCAGAAGTACCATAAGCCCTGGCTAATGTTTTCATCAACCTAAGGTGCAATTTCTAAATTTATAAGGATAGGTTTAAAAAAAGTGCTTCTTATCTTTGTTAACATTGTATTTTTTTTCTTGATGTACTTAAAGGTATTTCTCTCCTATTACTCAGATTTATGTTGTGAGCATGTAGAAACAGTAATGCTAATGCATGGCTACCTGCCTTTTTGAGATTGTGACAGCAGGCTTACCTTTTCAAGTTTAGTGTAGAGACAATTTTAATGGAAATAACTACTGTGGATTATGGGAGAATGATCTTTATGTGATTTATGCAGTGGCTGGATTGGAACTTTTCAGATGCTAATGTGGAAAATTACCTTTATGAAGGTGGTATATTGAAAATAAGCACACTAACCCCTCTGAACTTGTTTTACCTACTTTAAAAGTTTTAATGTATTGCATCTCTGTAAACTATTTCAGAAACATGTATGATATATTTGCAAAGGCTTCCATTAATATAATAATAGCTTTGCTTGCAGCTTCTAATCTATGTTGGTTTACCTGTAGTGTTTTCTCAAATGTGGTCAGAGGCCACTGTAGAATGTATTGTTTAGCAGTGTAGTGATACGTTTGTGTTTTTTTTTCTTTCAAATAAGTCATTTTAACCGAATGTTCATTCATATTCATTTATAAGAAGTACCTGTATCAGAGGAATTTTAAAGACAAAACAATCAGTATTATCGGACCAAATTTGGTGTTTGTTTTAACCTTGGCTTTCTTCTTTTGGTGATTTCTAGTGCTACAAGAATGCTGTAAAGGTGTCTTTAAAAATGATGTAGCCTGACAAGACATATTGTCAGTGTATAAACCTAGGTAGTATTGTGCACTGATTTGACCATTGTGAAATCTTTCCTTGGTGTAAGTACATTTCTAATAAAATTTATTGAGTGAAACAATCTTTGTACAACTACTGGTCATGCATCATCAGTAATTTTACAAGTTCTTGTAGTATGTAGGGGGTATTACTGGGGCTAATTGTGGCATGATTATTCATTCTGTAGTATCAATTAATTTGGGGGTTCCCTTTGCTTTTTTTTACACTTAGGTTATCTTAATGGTTCAACATTTTTCTGATATATATGCAGTATTAAATATATTCAGCAAAAGTATTAATGGGCTTCTTTAAATCTGATATTATAGTGTTTCATTTCTGTGTCTACAGTTTGTGATGGTTTTTAAAACTTTCTTTTAAATTTATGTAATGATGTTGACTCTTTTGGCTTTTATTTCTGGTATTAGAGTTTGTATTTTCACAGAGTGCTTTGTAGCAGGCATTACAAGTAATCTGTTTTGTACATAAATGTGCCAACAGCTTGATGGTGGCGTTTTTGAATTGTAGAACAAAATGCTTGCAAAATGTAATAAACACACTTGTGTACTTTGTGTACTTATGATTAGTTTCTGCAGTGTGTTTTGTTTTGTTTTGTATATCTCTCTTTCTTTTGTGTGTGCATTCTTTCCAAAAGCCGTAGATGCCGTCTCCTGTCTCCACAGAATCTCATTCACTTGAGGAGATCTGACCTGTAAAACAGTACCAGAAACACTCTGTATGGATCTTCAATGCAGGAATGTGAAGGAATTGAGGGGGAGGCAAGGACTGGAGATTTTTTTGTGGGGGCAGTGGAAATTTCATTTTCCAAAAGGCTTTTTTCAATTTCGGTCTGATTTCTGTTGTCTTATGTTTCCTTTAGTGCATCAAAAATCCACAGAAAACAAAAAGAAAAATGAAATTCAGGAAGGAAACGATTTCTTGGTTCCCTACAAAATATCAAGGTGAGAGCAATAGTTGGAAAAAAAATGTTCTAGACTGTATTGGCTCTAATTTCTTAGAGCCAAACTGGAAATGATGACAATTAAAAAATAATCATAAATAAAACTACTACTTTTTAAAAGCCTAAGAAATCTCACTGTATTCATGTTCACTTAGTAGTATAAATTGTAAGATAAAGGTTTTCTAGAATTCCACTGGACATTCCTGCAGTCATTGAAAGAACATCTGGAAAATGTCTTATTTTTAGAAGTAGTTTTGAAGACATGAAGAAAATCATTTTCTAGAAATCCTTCTGATTGATTGTTTTATATTTTCTAGTGTTTACTTATTCTCAGCATAGCAACAAGATGATAAATATTTGAGTTTAGAAGAGTATCAATATCACTAAAAATATTACAATACAGTGGTTTCTGCTTTTCCGTAGGGAAATCTCCCAAGAGCTACAGTGTGTGCTTGGGAATGCTGATAAACTGACCCCCACATGCACTATTTCTTTTCTATGTATGTATTCCTAAGATTTTTTAATTTATAGGTTAGGTATCAGGAACATAATTGACAGCAGAATTATAGCAGTATGTTGTATAGGTTATGAGAAGGCAATTTCTCTGTCTCTGTCTGTCTCTATCTCTGTCTCTGTCTCTGTCTGTCTCTATCTCTCTCTCCTCTTGGTATCTACCATGGCTGACATAACATAGGGTGGCACACTGGACAAAGGGGTAGCTCAAATCACAAGAAGGAGTGGGGTTTCACTACTTCACCAAGACACTCACAGTAACTATATGAAGGTTATGAGTTATTTTCTAGAATTTTTCACTCATATTTTTGGAACATAGCTGAACACGAGTAAATAAAATGATAGAAAGGAAAGGCACACACAGGCAGGAACTGCTGTGTATGCTTTTTCAGCCTCAGATCATGACTGCGATATGATTTTGGAAAATTGGAAAAAAGTCCATTTCTCTCCACTAACACACATTTTATCTTTAATTAAAGTCATTGCTTTGGGGAATTATGAAGTTAAGACTAAGAAATGTGCAGTTAGCTCTAATTTAATATAACCAATGTATTTTTGTATTGAAATTTAAAAATATCAGCTTTTCTCAGAAAGCAAATTAAGTTTTATTTGTGGTGAGTTTGTGTGTTTATTAAATAGAAGCACATAATTTCAGAGTGCATTTCACTTAGGCAACACAGTGATGCAATAATGCTTGTTATAAGAAAATTTGAATTAAGCTTAAGTGCTTTGAAGAAACATGTTATAAAGTTTTCTTCAGAGTATTTAACATCAGCTTTCAAATTCATTAGAGAGGAGGCTGTGTAAATTCTCTTAGTGCAGATGTAAACCTACATCTATTGACATAGGACAACCCAGGATCTTGGATTTCTTCTCACAAAAGGTCTATTTTACATTTTTGGTTATTTTTTAACGAATTCTCAGTCATTCATACATTTGAATTTAAAAGTAAATGAACTCAAGTTTATGAATTAATAGAAAATGGAATATTAAATGAAAAATCTTCACAACTATAGTTCTAACATGTGAACTCTTATTTGATAGTTTTGCAGCTATGAAATAAAATTTAAAAAATAACAGGGAAACAAAAAATGAACAAGGTGACAAGCTGGTAAGTATAAATCCAAGTATTTCTACCTAAGCTTGTTGAATAATAAGGAGAAACAAAAGAGAAGCATTATTGGAAGATTGTCTTTTCACTATGTGGGAAGTGGATAAAAAGTTTAAAAGCATAAGAAATGATTAAATTAAGACATAATAGATAGGCCAAACATTAAGGATACAGGTATTATTTTATTTTCTTTAGTCGTGTTTGCCTCCCAATTAAGATACTTGAGCATTTGTTTAACGACTAGGTCTCGAAACACAAACAAGGACGCTAGACTCTCCTAGGAAATAAGAACAGATCCCATTTGACTTCCCCACATTTCTGCTTTGGAATTTACTTTAACCTTTAGAAAAGGGTTGCAAGGTTTGCATTTCTACATCTTTCAACAATTATTCTTGTTGATTGAGAGATACCTAGATGGAAATGTGGTTTCCAATATTAATCCAACTCTGTAAGGCCACCTCTTGAACTATTATCCAAAAAGAGCAACAATCAAAGGAATGTTCTACAATGGGAAGCAAAAGTGTGTTCTGTGTTTCAGCTATAGTGATAATGTGTATATGAAAGGTACATTTGTTGTTTTCTTTTATTACCCCTATTTTCTCTTTTTTGTACTATCCTTCCCCTTCCTTACTCCCTCCCTCCTTCCCCTCTCCCTCCTTTCTTTCCTTCATTTTCTTCTTTATTTTTTTGACACAGTGTCTCTTGTATAGCCTGGCTGGCCTGAAACTTGCAATGAAACCCAGATTGGCTTCAAACTTGTGATCTTCCTTTATCTTATTCTCAGTGTACTGGTATTCCAGACATAAATTCCTACACACTTTCCCTTTTTTGTTGTTTCTTTCTTTTTTGTTCTTCAGTATTTTCAGAAACTACTCGTGTTTTTAACATGCATTGACTAAGTAAGTTGTCATGAGTACGTAATATGCCCTTTGCATATTTACTGGTTGACAATAGTTATGATACCTCACTCATATACTCAAATACAAATACACATGAAGTATTTTGTGCTGGCTATTAAGTAGCATTGACAAATGGGAGTTTTTTTTTCTTTAATTTTTAAAGTACTTTAAATTTTGGCATCTATTTGTTTATATAGAGTTGTATTCTTCTATTATGGATGTATAATGTAGTTATATATCATTATAGTGAGAAAGGTGATATGAACTTACTTCATTAATATATAAAAAGAATTCCCTTCAGTAACAAAGTAATGATCCAACTGATTACTTTAATGAAAGCTCTAATTACTGTCTCCTAATCCTTCCTGCTAGTGAACATAACACAATAAATATCATTTTCTCTCCCTTATAGACACATCTCTCACATGATAACTGGATTTATCATTTTTCTAATTATTATTTTAATTTTGAACAGAAAATATAAGTCTTTGAAAGAAAAATAACGTGTCTTGAATTAGAAATAAGTGTTTTGGGAAGGTAAATAGAGCTTGCTTCACAACATGAGAATTTTTCTAAAAGACACCCCAATGGTTTTAAAATAATGATGCTTTCCAAGCCACTCATATTGTGCCTAGTAAGTAGTACATAAAGAAATTTGGAAATAAAGTGGCAGAGGTGATTTTCTAAGTCATGTCTTACACACTTTGTTATACTACTTATAGAGATTAACCCAATTAACTTACGTTTTTAACTGACCATAAAAATTCAAAAACTGTAGAACAATTTCTATTGAGTAACTGTATGTAATGGACATACTACAGGAGAAGGACCAAAGGAATGCTGACTACCAAAACAACAACAATAATAAATAATAATAATGATAGATGGTATAGGTACAGACTAGGAAGCTCAGAAAACACAAAGTATGTAATGCGATACACACACACACACACACACACACACACAAATCACATATTTATGTTATTAGGAATATTGTAGTTAGAGAAAAAGAAAATCTGGAAGATTAGATAAGGAGTTAGGTAAGGAATGCTGAACCAAAACCTAAAGGGTAAGAATTATCGATAAAAACTGGAAAACAAGAAGGTTGTACAGCCAATTTTCTAAAAGTTTAAGGGGCAAAATACATTCTTAGAAAACTTGAAATGTATAGCCACATGATTTTCCTTAAAAAGGATAAAGAAATGATGATGGTGGTGAAGTTTTAACATTTTGTTTCTTTTATTTATGTGAAGTTATAATAAAGTTATAATTTCCCTTTTTATCTTATATGGGATTATCTGCTCAATCAAAAGCCAACTTAACAAACTGGAAAACAAAATTAAAGCAAAAATCCAAGCCAACAGTAAAAGATAAACCTTCATATGTAAAGAGTCAGATAGTAGACCACTATTCATGTCACCTCTGTTGCCTTCTTTCAAGGACTTGAGAGAGGTCCAGCCATAGTTGCAATGGTAGTGACGTTTATTATTCCAGACTCCTCTACTGTTCTGTCTTGGGAATAGAAGATTTTTTCCTACACTGGAAGAGGAACACTTACCTTTTTCGAGCACATATGTCTCATACATCTTTCACCATATTCTGTATCATTCTTCATCTTATCAAGGATGTCCTCACAAAATGATCATCAAGTTCCCAGCAAGTGACATGATAAATGGGAGCTGAATGTGTAGTCATATATTCTCTCAAAACAGGAATTTTTATTAAAATTTATCATTGAACTCAACTACACAGAACATATTCAGGATTATATCTTTTCTATCTAGTACCTTCTATAACACAAGTGAGGTTGGGTGTTTATTGCCAAGTAAAAACTCTTGATTTGCTTTCAGGGTTCTAAATTTCCTCATGTGCCATACACACATTTTCTGGACACCTACTTGGAGTTTCATTACCCTACTCTACACACACAGCATCTGTTTGCAGCACATTTTATCTGATGGCAAAAACTGGAAGTCTTCGCAGCCAATCCCAGAAGCACACTTAGGCCCTCGATTCAGGGTGTGTTTTTCCTAACGACGTGGATCCTTTGTACACAATGATAAGGGTCATTAATCACATCATCATCCTTTGTGATGGGGTTTCCTCATGAAACTGATCCCCAAAGAACATACCCTAAGTACAGTTTCTATACCCTAAGTACAGTTTCTAAACACCTCTACTTGCTACAGTTTACTTTTACATGCATGGTTCATCACATGTATAATATATATGTATGTATATATGTATATGTATATATATATATATAATCATTGTTCATCCTCAAAGTATGACTGAACTAGTGTGCTGCCTTGTTCTAAACCACATCAATTCATCATCTATCATATACCCCAGTCCATGATATGAGTGGATTGGAATGTCATATAACTGCAATAAATGACATGGTAAGAATTTACTGCATTTTGTTTTAAAATATATCCAGCATCACAAGACACTCATGAATGGATTTTTTTCCATTCCAATTTTTTTTTACCATATTAACCATGGTATGTTGGGTAAAGGGGTTTCATTGATTCCAGATTTCAACTGCAATGAGAAACACATGAAATTCAATTGAATTATAGTGGTCAACTTCAAAATTGACATCTGTTACTACATACATTTTCACACTGGAGACATAACTAATGTAACAAATGGATAGTCCATGACCTACTACAATTGGCCAAGGCAAGGTGACTTTGGCAGGGTCACTAGCTTACATTTCACAGTAAAAATAACATTATCTTGGAATTTCCATTGCTATTTCTTCTGTTAGTTCATGGGTGGCAATCATGTCTCCTTGTTATTCAGTAAATAAAGCCTTTCAGGATTGATTCCATGAGCAATGTCACTCATATGCATCATTCCATAAAGTCTCCTAGACAGTTGGTAAAAATTACTTGGGACTTGGGTTTCCCTCTTTCCGATCTCCTACTGGGCACAGTCACTCTGGACAAAGGAGGAGTTTTCACAGATCATCATCCTGATCAGTGTGAGTAAACATAGATCTTTAGAAACCATACTCTTCTTGGCCTTCATACTCCCAAAGTATATTTTATGAGAGATCCAGCTTGGAGTCCTTCATTCTCCTGTTCATACCAGTGGTGCTCAAATATATTACAATTTCTTGGAGATTTGTAATTCTGTGTACCCAATTTGGGTCCATCCAGAAAATTAACAGGCATTCCCATTACAGGTACAGCACAGTAATTCTCTTAAATACTCTACAGTCTGGACTATAGCTATTAGAAAGCAAAGAGTGAGAGCAAAGGAGGGGAAGGACTAGAAGTCACTGCTAGTCTATGTCCTCTCCTTGAACTGATTATAGGAAGCCCTGATATTTGGTAGGCTGTCTTCAGGTTGATTCATTTCATAATAGTAGAGCTTAAAAGAAAGAACAAAAAGAATTGACAAGATAGGGCTTCTGGTAAGAGAAGACCAGGGTTGAAGTAAAAGAACAGAGTATGAGTTAAAATAGATTAGAGTTTGCTCAGGGATTCATTCAATATAGTGATCTGAGTTTGCACTTTTGTTTAGTCAGAGACAGACAACTTTTTTATGCAAAACTATGTCTGTTCATTCTAGGTTGATAATCAGTGGACATAAATTAAGGGCATATCATAAACTCTTCTAAATATATGTATATATACTAACATTTCCACATAAAATATTTAAAATAAAGGAAGTGCCTTAATGTAAAAGAAAGAAGATAATTTGTTTTTGTTAGTCATGGAACTGGAACTCTGGACCTGGGTGCTGTTCCTGAGCTCTTCAGCTCAAGGCTAGTGTTCTAAGACTTGAGCCACAGTACCACTTCTGGTTTTCTGGTGATTAACTGGAGATAAGGGTCTCATGGCTTCGAACCATGATCCTCAGATCTCAGCCTCCTGAGTAGCTAGGATTACAGGTGTGAACCACGGGCACTCGGAAGATAGTAATGCTTTGAAGGGAAACCTGATTTATACATGTTGTCTTGTTAAAGTAAAAATAAGTCTTTCTTTCTATTACAAATAGAAGTTTCTTAGTCACATTATTTACAAAAATATAAGCAAACCTACTCATTTATTTTTTCTTATGAGCCTTAATATTTCATCCCATATACAAATCGCTACTTTTACTCTAATAAAAGTAATAGTTCAAAAGTAAAAAAAATCAAAAATATTTGTACATATTGAATTGGATGTACTATGTCAGTTAAACTAAAAAACAATAATTGGAATTATCATTGGGGTTATTTTGTTCTGATATATGGTATTCAAAGTGCTATTTCCAATTTGAATCTATAGGAAAATAACTGTTTCAGAACGTCGGAATAGATTTAATGGAAAGGATATCAAACTTGGAAAGAAATAACTAGCAATTGGAAAATATCACAGGGAAAATATACAAAGTGTCTTCAGAAAGGCAAAAGGAGTCAATGAACCCAAGGAGTATCATAGAATGTTTTGCAAAACTAAAATTGTTGTTCTGAGGCAAAGGTATTCATATCACAATAATTGTATAATGTTACGTTACTTTCTGAACATTACATTGAAAGACATTTTCTCATTTCTGAAAATAGTTAAACATGCAAGTACACACATGGGTACTATATTTAAGTACAGACATTTTTTAAAAACTTCAATAATACAAATGTTGAAATGAAAATAGTTACTGGCATATGCGATTTCTTGCTTTGTTTTTTAACAAAACAATCAAAGCACCATGTAATGACACTATACCATCGATTGTGAAAGCATAAGTTAATCTGGGTAAAGATATTTCTTGTTTTCTGTTCATCCTATAGCTTTCCTATTACATGCTCTGCCAAATTTACTGTTTATTCCTGGACATATTACATTTAATACATTTTCCATCACAACCACACTTTATACACTGTGGTATTTTGAATTATATTAACAGACACAAGGCCAGCGAGTCAACATTTGAGAATTTTACTCACAAATTTCAGGTGCTGTCTTGATTGCTTCTCTCTAATGATCTTGTTTCTTCAATGGGCTCTTCATAGTTTGTGAAGTTATCATCCTTTTACATACTTCATTTTGTAAATTGTATCTCATTTTTAATTTTGGAAGCTAGTTGATGTCAGTGTATAGTAGTTTATCATAGAACGCTCTAATAAGATAGTAAAATAGGAAAATATATAGATTCTAGTGATATGGATAAAATGGTTAGAAATTGAGAGCAATTTAAAAAATAAGAATCTAGCTATTTATAAGGAACATCCTTCCCAAGCATATTGATTCCTATACGTAAATGTTTTATTATCACAATGAATACATTTTGATTAGTATCTTGCTCATTCACACATACCTTAACTTGAAAGGCCTGGTTTCTTAGACTTAACTTTCTTAGGTCTACATTTTATTTATTTTTGATTAGTAAATTTTGCTCATTTACACAGTTCTCTTAGTCATAATTTTAGTCTGTCAATAAATGTATGTGTCCAATTTGTATCCAGTCTCCAAAGTGCTAAATATAAAAGAACATTTAAAAACTAGGAACAAAAGAACCAGAAAATAATTAAATAAGGTAATGAATTGACAAATTAATATACAGGAGTGCTGTAATTCAGATAACAAAGAACAGTGGTGATCAAGTACACACATAAAATATAAAAACATTATTTTTAAATGGAAAAATAAGACAAAATCCAGAAAATTGGTATCTGATGTACATCAAACTAAAAGAAAAGGGAGTATGAGAATTACAGCCAATATATGAAAAGACAAACAAGAAAGCAGTCCAGGTTGTTTTTATAACTGTTGTGAGAAAAACCACATTTATAGAGGCAAGGAAAAATAATTGGAAGTAAATGAATGTATCAATTTTATGGTATTTGTTTATATGTGCTTTTCAGATCTTTGTTTAAAACAATGATGAGTGCATATTTGGGTGATGGTAGAATAGCTTATAATAAAATAATTAGACTATTAAAAGAGAGAAAAATATGAAACAAAAACCATTCTAAGCTACAGAATCAACACACAAAATGTAATGCTCTTGAAAGCTAATCTGGCATTACTATAGTGTATTACAAAATACACTTTATCCACCATGGTAAAACTGTAACCTTATATTGTATATAAATAAGTAAATCCTACAGGATTTACCAAGTACAATGTAAGGTACAAAATCCAATAAATACCTGAGCAGTTCAATTCCTAAATGGAACCACTCTCTGAGATTTTTCCATCCTTGCTCACCTGGCCTGTACCATAATTTTGCTACTTCTATAACACCAGAAATGAATACATGGGAAATTTCTTTGAATTTATTGGCCTGAAACAAAGTTATTGCTATTGTTTCTTAGTGAGATCGGAATGTTTTGTTCTTTTTTTTTTTCCTCTTCATTTTTGTTTGACTGACATTCTTGACGTTGTGCTCTGACTCCTAGACAAACTTCCACCTTTTTCTTGCTCCTTCCGGGGTGAGGATTTAACACTGGGGTTCGGGGTAGTCCCACCAGGTTGCTCTAATGACACTACTGATGATGGTGCTGATGGTGGTACTGATGGTGGTGCTGATGGTGGTGCTGATGGTGGTGCTGAGGTTGCCTCAGATAATGCTTCAGGTTCTTCCTCTTTTCTTCTATGTAGTAGGGCCAAAAGGCAAATTGTCAGAGTGGTACACAAAATTAAAACAGTAATCCAGATCAGTAAAACCTGGAAAACATACCAGAACCATCTTCTTGGTGCTGGGCCACTATCAATGCTGCCTCCATCGCCGTGTTTCAAGCAGTCAGGGGGGGCCAACCCAGGATTGCAATGGCAGTGATGTTTATTATTACAGATCCCTCCTTTATTGCAAGCATTTTCCATGCAAGCTTCTTCCCACACTGGGAAAGGGACACATTTCTTGTTCAAGCATATAAGTCCCAAACCACAGTCTGTGCCGTCTTTTATTTCACCAATATCAGGGATGGCCATTCCATAATGGTAGTCAATACCCCAGCAAGTGAGATTACCGACAGGAAATGAAAACGCAGTATTATGGTCTCCCAAAAGAGGAATTTCTGTTACACTTTCACACTGGATTCTACCACACACGACATCTTCAGGTGGACAGCTTTTATATTTACTGTCCTCCAAACCACAGTGACCAAAACGGTTTCCTAGAGTGTTTATTGACAAGTAGCAACTGTGATCTGCACTTTTGGCCCCCTCACCGAAAATTTTCTTACAGTGTTCCTCACGGTCATTACACAATTTCTTATAGCAGATTCCTTTTGCCAGGCATGGGACTCCATCTTCCACATATACATCTTCTGGACACATATTCGAAGATCCATTGCACCATTCCGGCAGGTCACACACACCATTCTGTGCTCTGCATAGACTGCCTATTGGCAGAAACTGGCAGTCTCTACAACAAAGTCCAGAAGCACACATAGCACCTGCTTTCAGAGTGCAGTTCTCGAAACAACATGGATCGGTTACACATTCTTTTACAGAGCCACAATCACATTCTTCGTCACCTTCAACCACACCATTTCCACACTGTCTTTTTGTGATGATGCGCTCTGGGCTTGGTGGATTGTACAAACATTTACTTACAGCTATGGCTTCAAAAAATGTGTTGTAACTGCAGTTGCTGAAAGTCTCTGCGGGCAGGATATCTATATTCATTATGCATAATTCTCTCCCACATGTACATGTTGGATCCTCATCATCCTCGATCCCTAAAGTATGAGCCAGTTCATGTGTCAAGCGTGTGCTCAACCATACTATTCCATCATCCGTTACACATTCTAATCCACAGCTATCCTCATAACTGCACACTCCAAACAAATAGGAATAGGTAGGATGCCTCAAACAAAACTTTTGATTTACAATGATATGTGCAGCATCGTGAGGTATACGAGTGTTGAAACTATATTCTTTCCACATACAAAATTCCATCATCATTCCAAATGGGGTATCATGAAAAATGGGGTTTTCGGTATTCCAGATCTCAAGTCCAACGAGAATTACGTCAACCTCCAAGGGGTTAAAAAGATCATTTACTATACTGACACCCATGATTACCTCCATCTCCACTATCGAGATGTTACTTCCACGAAGAACAAACCGTCCATTATCTACCACCATTGCCAGTTCCACCAACCACTTGTGGATCCACCATCCCAAGTAAGAACTTTGCATTGAAGTGGTATTCTTGTTCTCTTGAAGCTTCCTGTGTTTTGCTGCTTGTTCTTCTGATAATCTACATCTTGTGGCTTGGAAATGTGGCTCCTTGGTATACATTGTATATACCAGATGTTCAAATGTGGTAGAAAGCTTTTTGGGCTTGATTTCATAAGCAATTCCATTGATGTTCAGCATTCCACGAAAGCCTCCCAAACAAGTGCTCAGAGTTACCAGGGATTCTGGGTCTTGATCTACATAACCTCGGTAGTAGCAGTCATTCTGGATGAATGGATGATCCTGAAGCAGTTCACCGTTGTCACTGTAGGTGAACACAGAGAGGTCTCTGGACACAAAGAACTTCTTTTTCTTTATGTACACAGTGTTTTTCTTGCCTGCAAAGTACATTTCATAAGTGATCCATCCTGGAGCCGGTGGGCCTCCACTCACGAGAGTGACCCTTAAAGGGATCACCACTTCTGGAGGGTTACGAAATTGAGCATGTCCAATTTGGGTCCATGTAGACAGGAACAAAAACACCCACAGATAGAATAGCAGGAGAGTATGCTTCACCTGCTCCAGGGCCTCACACACAGCCATTATGAGCATGAAGATAGCTGGGGAAGAGGAGGTGGAAGTGTCACTACTTGTCCAGATCCTCACTTTGAGTTGCTTGTAAGTAGCTCTGATATTTATGGGTCGGTCTTCCTCTAGAGTCAATCAGTAAGACCAGCAACTAAATTCAAGAAAAAAAAGAAAAAGAGAGGTAGAGACAGACTTGGTGGTAGTAACTCAAGATGGAGGAGAAAGAACAAAGCATAAATGAATCGGTATTTGGCTCAAAAAATGCCTCATTGTAGTGTAATGAACTGGCTCTCTAACCGGGTTAGAAAGAATTGACTTGCTATTCAAAGAATGGCAATGGGCCAGAACTAAATTAAGGGCATATGTATTGTTATACTTTGGCCACAATATACTTATGTATATTTATGTAAAAATCTCCATAGTAAATATTTTAGGTGAACACATCTTCATGGAAAAGTGGGAATCTTGGCTTATCTATATCTGATTTGGAAAGATACCAATACTTCTACCTTTGTATTCCAAATGGTCAATTGCTTCATTACATTTAATAGAAGTGTTATGGGAAAGCTCCCCATGTTATTTTTTAATGATTTTTAATATAATCTTTCCCCCTTCATATTATTGATAACATCTCAGCTTGTCCATGTGGAATATATAAAGCATCATACGTACTTTGAGAATATTTCTGTCTACTCTAAAGGATAGGACAATTCAGTAAAACCAATAACTACTCTGGAGTTGGACATAAAAATTGGAATTGTAGGGGCTAGGAATGTGGCTTAGTGGTAGAGTGCTTGCCTAGCATGCATGAAGCCCTGGGTTTGATTCCTCAGCACCACATAAACAGAAAAAGCCGGAAGTGGCACTCTGGCTCAAGAGGTAGAGTGCTAGCCTTGAGCAAAATGAAGCCAGGGACAATGATCAGGCCCTAAGTCCCAAGCCCCAGGACTGACACACAAAAAAAAATAGAATTATAATTGGGTATATAATGCTCTAGATGCTTACTTCTGATTCTACTGTAAGAAAGCAACGTTTTTCAATGATTCTAGACAAACTAAATGGACAGGACCTCAAACAGACTTGGAAAATAAAAGCTGATGTTGCGAGAATGATGACAATAAAAGTAAAGTATCTTCTAAAATGAATAGAATTCAATGTATCCCCCTACCAGGATAGAAAATTTGGCAAACCAGTATTGTTTTGATACTGTTTTTCTAATGCACAGCACTTTCTATATGCCCAGCACATTTACAATTTATCAATTATCTTCTCAAATTAATATTTAAAGTTATTTACTTTGTATATGAAAATATACCTACACACAAGTATACTTACATATGTGTGTATATTTATGTGTGTGTTACATAAAAAACAAAAACAAATATTTCAATAATACAAATTAGAAAATGAGAAACTTTTTTTTTTTTTTTTTTTTTTTTTTGCGAGTCTTGGGTCTTGAACTTAGGGCCTTAGCACTGTCCCTGGCTTCTTTTTGCTCAAGACTAGCACTCTACCACTTGGGCCACAGCACCACTTCTGGCTTTTCCTGTGTATGTGATGCTGAGGAATTGAACCCAGGGCTTCGTGTATAAGAGGCAAGCGTGCTACCACTAGGCCATATTCCCAGCCCTGAAAATGAGAAACTTTCTAATATTTTATATTTTCTTGGCAATTGTGTATGACCTTTGTTATTGAATGAAATGCCCGAAAACTACATAATATGCAGATATTATACTCCTTTATTGGGAAAACTTAAGGGAATGGATCATCATAATATGGAAAATCATTTTATTGTTTGGAGCATAAATTTGAACAGAATGTTTGAGACAAAGGAAGTCTTCACACTTTGGTACTGTTTCGATCAGCATTCTATATGATATTCCTCTTCCTTCTTGTCTATTGTATTCATCCCAAGGATTCATGAGGTAAGTCATGAAGTTTTAAAGCAACAGGATTGAGAATTCCTACTTTAGATGTAGAAAATCCTGCTCTATCTAATTATAATCTATTATATATTTTGTTTCTAAAACACAACCATGAAAACCCACATCACATAGCATAAAACATGGAATTTGCCAGAACACCAATCACCCTTTAGAACTAACACACATTTAATTTCTTCCTTTAATCTTGATTTCATATACATAAAGTATACTCTCTCAAGGATCCACTTTGCTCTCATGAACGGAAGTTAACTTTCATGAAAAGGGGTGATAGTCCTCCGTCTATTCACACTATTGTATTCTCTCTTATTTCCTACTTCACATAATAAGGGTTCCTGCTTTGGTTCCATATAAAGCATTGAAGAGGGATCTTTCCCTTCTCAGAAAAGAAAACCTTGTAGATTGGTGCTTAGTGATAATTTCCTTTGTGTTCGAAACTGGTAGTCCAACAAAAAACATTACTCTCTTCCAATCCCAATACTTTTTCATTGCTAAATGGAGATCTAAATTAATCTGTATAACACACAAAAATTAGGCTTTTTCATTTCAAGAATCTTACCTATACCCTCACTCTGTTTTACTCAGTCATAGAACCACACATATATCATCATGTAGATCTTTATAATTTATTTCCACCACATTTTCCCTAATAAACGTGTGACTATGACCTATGGTATATAAGTATCTGTGAGTATCCTAACTTGATATATTAATTATTGACCACAAACTTTGTTCAGAGTTGAAATTAACTCATCAAGTTGATACTTGTCAAATTAAGGAAGGTCTTGAGTAATTTTTCCTAAATTTTCCCTGTTTTCATATTCCCACCCCTGTACCATTTCTGTAGTAATCCCACCATCCACATAGACAAGTTAAGGTTCCATTATTTCCATTGTTGCTGGAGCACTGTAACCCAATCCATAGCCTGCTTTTTACTCTTCAACTACATTGCTAACACAGCTAAAAAATACGTGAGTGTAATATGCGGACCCTATCATGAGAGAAAGATGTGGAATTAGAATAAGTTAGTCTTCCACTATTGATTTATGTTTCAAACACTGTTATATTTTCTTTAACTCTCTGTGGTTTATTGTTCACATTGCTCAATAACAATGCTTGCCTAAATTTCCTCATTAATCAATCAGAACTTAAGCCAAATACCAAACTTGGGTTTTGTTTTCTGATGTGGTAATATAGTTTGAATTTTGAAACTAAGATTGTTTTCTTTTAATTTCTGTTTGTTCTTAATGCATTCTTTGGCTTTGCCTATTGGCAGGGACTGACTTTATCATCAATGTGGAATGGAAAAATATTTTTATTACTTGGTTAATCAAGAATGAGAATGGGTGATCACTTTCTAGAATCCTAAGGGCCCTAAAAAGCAAGCTCCCTAAGGGAACCTTTTAAGGCAATCCACTCCAAGTTGTTACTAATATGCTGTTACAATGAATTGTTTCACTTTCTTGTTTTGATGGTTTTATTTTGTAATTTTTACATAGTGGCAATTGAGTTTGTGGACTAGAAGAATTATTTAGTTATAATGAATTTTCCTTCCTTCCTTTTCCCTCCCTTCCTTTCCTGCTTTGCTTTTTCTTTTCTTTCTTTCTTTCTTACTTGATTTTATACAATATAACCTGGGACCAAACCTCTTGAGAAAGGAGAATATAACAAGTTAGTATCTCATTGAATTTAATAATTGGTGTAGTAATCATCTCCTCCCTGCTCACTTACAATTACAGCTTATATTTAATGGTTATCATATATATGAATATCAACAAAAATACAAAAGCAATTTAGAGATTCTGTCTTAAAAACTATTATAGAAAATTAAAAGGGCATATATCTTCTTAATATTCTGAATATATGGTGAAAGATTCTACTGTGTGCAATGTGTATATGAGTTCAACTATCTATAAATATACATTCTTTCCTCCTGCTAATCTATTGAATGACTTACCAAGAGACGATTTGTGAGGTTCCACAATCTTTCTAGGTATAGCCTCATTTATGGATCACTTTCAATACCTATCAAGAAGGATAAAGTTATATTTTAGACTTCACATTATTGTGCGTGATCTAAATTCCTTCCTTCTTTGGTCTCTCATTTAAGTTCTAGAATTAGTTGCCTAGCAACAAAGTGTTTCTCAGTTCTTTAAAGAAGCAAGCAACTTCACTTCCTTCCCATCTTGGCTCACCTTGTCCATCTGACTTTCACCATTTTCAACATGAATAAATCTGATCTTACTGCAGTTCAGTATGTGCCAGTGATTCTTCAACGAGAATAACTTTGATTTTCTTCCCTGGTTTTTGGGTCCCTACTAATCATGTTATTTCTTAATTAATTTCATTGGTTATAGTGTTACCAAAGTCCTAAATTATCTCCTTAATATTCAACAACATTATTGCACACAAATCTGTCAAATTCCAGAGGGAAAAATATTTTAATTCACTAAAGTTATTAAGAATTGGTAATGTTGGGCTGGGGATATAGCCTAGTGGCAAGAGTGCCTGCCTCGGATACACGAGGCCCTAGGTTCGATTCCCCAGCACCACATATATAGAAAACGGCCAGAAGCGGCGCTGTGGCTCAAGTGGCAGAGTGCTAGCCTTGAGCGGGAAGAAGCCAGGGACAGTGCTCAGGCCCTGAGTCCAAGGCCCAGGACTGGCAAAAAAAAAAAAAAAAAAAAAAAGAATTGGTAATGAACTAAATCTCTTTTTAAGGTAACTGATCAATGGATATTTGATATCTATTCATAAATATTCTTCAGCTCATACAGACCATGTCAATTAGTAAGAAAAATTAAAAAACAGAAATTAAGAAAATAGATGCTAAAATAATAAGAATGTAGAAATGGGCTGGATGTGGTGCCACATTCCTGTAATCATAGCTCTACTGCAAATAGAAATTTGAAAAATCATGGTTCCTGGCCAGTGTTTGTAAAATTAGCAAGGTTTCATCTCAATAAAAAACATCTGTGATCATAAGTTAAAGTAGGAGGATTACAGTCCAAGGGAAAACTAAAGCATGAGACCCAGTCTGAACATATCTAAAGTAAAAAGTCTCAGGCCATGGTTCAAGCTGCTGATTGAGTGCCTGGCTAGCTAATGAGGTTTTTACTTTAAAATTCCAGTACTTGAAGTGCTGCCATTGTCCCAGAAAAGAAATACACTCATTACATGATTTATGAAATTGTCATCTTTATGAAATTGTCTAGTAATGGCAATAAAAATTTAAAAAACTGGAGTACTGCCAAATTAAAAGCTAATAAAATTAAAAGTGTGGGAACAGATTTCTAGGATTACTGCCTAAAAATCCTGACCTCCCACAATAGCATTAAGCAAGTTAGGTGTGGTATGCCATGTTGAGGAATTTCATTATTTTTCATTCTTGTGAGTTTGCCTCTCAGAATTCTGAACCAAAAAGCACAGATGATATGGTATGAATATAAAAGCCCGATTCTGATTTATTTAGACAAAGAATAGATTTTAAACTAAAATGCAACCAGGTGCAGGAGGCTAACCCTGTAATCTTTCTCAGGATGCCGAGGTCTGAGAGTCGCAGATCAAAGTCAGCCTAGACAAGAAAGTCCATGAGACTCTTTTTTTTTGTAATCACATGAGAGTAGTTATTGTAAGCTCGAGCTTGGGCTCACGATCATCACTGACGCAGCGGGTTTGAATCGAAAGCCCCGACCCTCCATTCAGCAGGGTTTTTATAGGGTTTTGGGGAACAGTCCACGCATCACATCATCAAACAGCAAATCTCTAACTACCAAAAAAGCCAAAGCAACAAAAAACAAACAAAAATCCACAGGGTTTCTATACATTTCAGTTTGCCAACTAAGTGCTCCCTCTCAGATGTTTATTCAGCTGTTGTTACTGTTTCCTTCCTTCTCCCTTTATGAATTTATTAGAATAATTATGGTTATCTTAGCTGGTTACTGGACTCACTGAATTCTTCTATAGCCCAGCCCTGTTTTGCTCTTCCGCCCACAGAAATGCATATAGCCTAGCCCTTATCCGTCATGGCCGCCTTCCTCTCCACAGTCTGCTTAGCCTCCGTCTCTGACTAGATTATGAACCATGAACACACAGGGCTTTGAAATTACTTGGAATCATCTTCTCCCTGCTTTTTTGTCTCTGTTCATGTATATATGTAATCAAAGGTTATTTTAAGCAATGTATTAGGGAAGACAAAAACGAACACATTTATAATTCAATGTATATATGTAGTCAAAGAAAACGGTTTTAAGCAAAGTGTTTCATTAAAATTATCAATGTTTCTAAGTAAAAAAAAAAAAAAAAAAAAAAAAAAAAAAAAAAAAAAGCCAAAGCAGAGCTGTGGTTCAAGAGACAGAATGCTAGCCTTAAGCACAAAAGCTCAGGGACAGTGCCCTCGGCTTTGAATTCAACCACCAGAACACTCACACACACGAAATGCAGCAGTTCAATTGGGAAACTGAACGTGTGTTTCACTGAGTTGATTCAGGATTGAGGTAGATATATTCAAAGAAGAGAGAATGCATATTGCTCAACTCTCCAAGTGCAGTTCACCATGTGTTGCCCTTGAGAAAATTATTGAAGTTTATTGACAGGAAACTGAAATTTATGAGAATATGAATCCCTAAAAAATGTGCATGTCCATCCACTGTACTATTTCTGCCAGAGATAGCTTGATCCTTCCTTAAATTCCCAGCTTAACAGAACTTTGACAATGTACCAAATGATGGTTCATTACATTGTCTGTGGAAGAACTTAATATTTCAACAAGTTTCTAAAGCTTACAAGCTGATTTCTGCCTTGTATATGACATGTCTTTTTGAATGTAGCTTCTCTTTGAATGTCCAGTTAAGTTTCTTTCACTATTTGCCTTTCACTATTAAATAAACTTATTCTACTTCCCTTAAAGAAACAAAGAAGAATATTCAAGCTACAAATTTCTCCTACTAAAACTAATTGTAGGGCTAGGGATATGGCCTAGTGGCAAGAGTGCTTGCCTCGTATACATGAAGCCCTAAGTTCAATTCCCCAGCACCACATATACAGAAAATGGCCAGAAGTGGCACTGTGGCTCAAGTGGCAGAGTGCTAGCCTAGAGCAAAAGGAAGCCAGGGACAGTGCTCAGGCCTTGAGTTAAAGCCCCAGGACTGGCAAAAAAAATTTAAAAAATTAAAAATAAAAATAAAAAAATAAAACTAACTGTATATCAAAAATCCTTGAAAAGTGGTGCTGTGACTCAAAGTGGTAAAACACTAGACTTGAGCAAAAAAGCGCCCTGAGTTCAAACCCTACAACTGACAAAATAAAAATAAATTAAACTCAACATTCAGTTAAGGAAATGACACATTTTCACAAAATGGTAACTACAATATGAAGGCACATTGAGACCATGGTGTCTTTTCAATATGTTGGCTGTTCAATATGTTCTTCAGGGCTGTCTGAACATAGATGCTTTCTCTCTCCACCTGTTTCCTATGCTTGAGTGAAATAGCTCTTCTCAGTGTTCTGTTCACGAGAAAACGGGAGGCTATGTCCAGGTGCACATGCATCTTTGATGTGAAAGGAAAAAGAAATACTATAGATTCTTTTGGGTCCAGCTGAAATAAAATTTCTTGGGCCAACTATTTGGTGCCTAGGAGGCCTCTTGTGGTCATACTGATGAGGATTACAAAAAACCACATTCACTGGCAATGTCCTATAATACCTATCACTTAACAAATTGTTTCAATGAAGATTTTATGGCAGTTAGAACACTAGCAGCATTCCTGAGATTGGTTATGCAATAGCAGGTCATTTCACAGCCTGAAGGGAACCATTTCTCCTAGCAATTTCAGTTACCTTATATAAGAAGAAAACAGCTTGTAAGATTTGATTCTTCTGTATATTAAATGTACCAGCATGAGGTGTTTTGTTTTTCTCTCCTCTTCATGATGATTCAATATCTTCTGACAAATTGTCCTATATGCATTTCAAGTACCAATCAATTATGGAACATTAAGATTGTAAAGTGTTGCAGTTTGTTTAGATGGTTCATTTGAAATGATTAGAACAAGAACTGTTTTGAATACCTCTTTGTATCTCCCACAGAACCTGGCAAAGTCTTCTGTGGAGAGTTGAGATGAATAGATTTTTGTTAAGTGAATAGAAAATATAGTCTCACTGTGTAACTACCACTTCCCTGAGTGGGAGTGGAGGAGACCTTATTTTAGAAATTGGATTGAAATAAAGTTTTCACGACATAAATCTGAAAAAAAAATGTGTCCAAACTGTATTCAGTTCACAAGAAATTATTGTACAATCTTTAGGAACTCTATCAAGAGTTACCAGCCTCATCTATTTTTTCCTGAATAATTATTTATTGTCAAAGTGATGTACAGTGGTATTACAGTTTCATATGTAAGACAGTGGGTACATTTCTTGTATAATTTGTTACCTTCTCCCTCATTTCTCCCCCTCCCCCTTCCCCTTTTCCTCTCCCCCATGAGTTGTTCAGTTGATTTACACAACATGGTTTAGTAAATATTGCTTTTGGAGTCATTTGTCTTTTTTCCCTTTGTCTCTTGATTTTGATATTCCCTTTCCCTTCCCTAGTTCTAATACCAGTCTCATCTTTGCCCACACTAAACATAAATGCCTGTGTGATGTTCCATCTTCAACTTTCACCAGAAAGTGTTGGTACATACATTTTCACTGCAGGCTTCATATGTAGGATGAAGACAGACATTCGCTTGACCATTTTTTTTTGTCTTTCTCACTTCCTTTTCTTCTTTAAAATCTGGCTTTAGCAAAGAGGTGATATTAGAGGAAAGGTCAAGTTTATTTTTTACTGATTATTGAAGATATTTAGTATCTATAGTCTAAAAAATAACTTGTGTGTATTCTATACTATATATCTTCAAACTTCATGGTCTGAACTGAAATGACTTGCTTTAAAAATTACTGCCTTGGGAGGAGAAGGAGGAGGAGGACAGGAGGAGAGAAGGAGAGGGAGGAGAGAAAGGAAAGAGAAGGGTGAGTGCCTACAGAGGAGCAGAAGAGCAGAGTCAAGCCAGCCTGAGGCCTGTGGAGGAGCCTGAGGCCTGTGGGCAAGTCTGGAGCCGGAGGCTTGTGGAGAGCTTTGGAACCTGAGGCCTGAAGGAGAGACCTGAAACCTCAGGAGAGGCTAAGACTGCAGGAAGGAGGAATAGAAAGCTCCTCACTCCTCTAGTTTGGGGATTTGGAGGTTAAGGATGTTGGAGGTTAAGGAGTGGAGGTTTGGAGGTCAGGTTTGGGTTCTGGGTAATTATCCCAGGACAAGGGAGTTGCAGGTCAGCATTTGGAGATGGAAGGATGTTCTGGTTCTGAATTTTAGGTTGTAAAGAAACCTCCTTTGTAAATAAAACCCTTTCCCACCTTTAAAAAAATATTGCCTTATCATATATTAATTCAGACATTAGTTTATTCATAAATTCACTGAACTAACCCTTTATGCATGATGAGCAAGACATTCTTTTAGCCCACAAGAAAATAATATTTCTATAGAAGTAGGAAGGTATTCAAACTATCCATCTGAAACTTGGAAAGAATTAAATTTTCAATAAAGAAAAATAAGAAATTAATGCAATATTCCTTTTTTTCTTTGGAGCCATAGATGAAATGACTCTCTAGCAACACTTGTAAAGGGCTGTAGGTGGTTAAGTCATGCTTTAAATAGTTTCTTCCCATAGCATAGAAATTTGCATTGTGAATACTTGCACATGCATGAATAAGCATAAATTTTCCATACTGTGTACATGTATATGTGTGTACATACTATATATGTATATACATGAATATATACCATGTATCTGTAGTATATACACCTATGTATATGTAGTTTATACATATAGGTGTATATATACATACTGATATTTTACTATTATCTGTTTAACGTGTCCTCAAAATAGCTACATTAAATGAATAACTCACCTTTTTTATATGTGATATGGTTATTTAAAACAATGTACAAATTCCTTGTTCAAGATTTACATGTGGAGAAAATGGCTGAACAACAACAACAAAAACTGTCGCAAAGGAAAAATATTGGCCTAATTCTTTTTCAGAGAATTATCCGATGCTGCCATCTAGTGACTTCATTAGTAACAGCGGTCTTTTAACAATCCAGTATGCATTCCATTGCAGGCTGTGTGGGTGGGAGTGCAAATTCACATACAGGCAGATATGGATAGATCTGATTTGTAAGTCTTATTACCTCGTTTTTAATTACTGATATTTGGAAAGAATGAAAATCAGTGTTGAAAGTGCTATTTTATAATCAGTTATACTCTGTTTTGCACAGAGCTAGACTTTTACCTCCATCTCTCCCTCCTTTGTTTCCTCCCTCCCTTTATTTCTCCATCCCTCCTTTCCTTCTTTTCTTCCCTTCCTTTTCTTTTTCTTTCCTATTTACAAAATTGTTTCCTAACACAAAATTATTTATTTACATTTCCCTAAACTTGACTATTTTGTTTTCAGTTTTTATTCTATTTTTAAGTAGTTCAAAGAGGTTACAGTTTCATAAGTCAAGTTATTAGTACAATACTTATTGGTCAGTGTCACCATTCCCTTCATTCTCTTCCCTTTTCAAACTCTTGTCTCTACCCACAAATCACAGAGTTCATTTTTTACATAGCATACATTGAATACAATGACTGAATTTGCTCATGCTTCCTCACTCCATTCCTGTGCCCTGCCTTGCCCACTTCCAAAAGTTGTTTGCACTTTTTGGTATTCATTTTGATAAACAATCCTTTAGTTGTTCAGAGGAGATAAGTCATTGGACTCCTTCCCGAATAATACTTACTTGGATGGGCCTTTGCCATCCAATCCCATTTGCTACATTCTCTAAATTATCACTCATTCCACAAAATTTAAATATAAAATGTCAAGAACTAAAAACTCAGTAGCACAAAATGCTGGTGAAAATTTAATTCAGGAAGTTAGAAATGGAAAATAACACCAAGAAAACAACTAAGGCATATATTTAAGAGATAATGAGATAATTAAGAGCACAATAAATACTGCAAGAATGGCTAGATACAACAGTAGATACCCAGGCACACTTGACAAGTTATTTCCCTAGAGTCACATTGAAGATTTAATTACAGTAAAGAAATATTGTTAAGAGCAATTCATGACGAAGCAGAGACTAGAATTGACAGACAGATCAGACTGACATACAGACAAACAGAGACAGAGAGAGAGAGACAGAGACAGAAAGAAAGGGAGACAGAGACAAAGAACTTGAGATATAAAAAACAAGGCCAAGACTTAAGAGTTTAGTTATTATTTTTAATGTACAAAGTGATTTTTTCTTTTGTTTTTCTTATAGTTTAGCCCCTGTTGTCACTGAATTTGATTTTGGTATCCTGGGTATTTTAAATATGTTTGCCTGAATTAGGGAAGGGAAGGGGAACATTTAAATGGTGAGGCAAAAGATAAAAGGCAAACCAATGCAACTGCAACGATATGTTGTAAACTAACTGTACAGCTCGGGAGGCGGGGAGATTGGGGAGGTGGGAAGGTAGGAGAAAAATGAGGGAGGAGATAAAAAGTTTGACAAGAAATGTACTCACTATTTTACGTATGTAACTGTAACCCCTCTGTACATCACCTTCACTATAAAAATATTTTTAAATGAAAAAGGGCAAAAAGGGTAGATTAACCTAGAAAGATGATGCTTGAAATAGTACAGTAAATTGGCTGTTTATCCATTTTCAGCTTCTAAGTACTATCTAATCATTTCTTGAATACTATTCATCAGAACTTATAAAAATTTATAGTTACCTTACACTTTTAACCACACCCAGAACGAACACGTAAACACCATGATCATTGGGTACTAAATGGACAAATTTTTATCTATTAATATTTTTCCTTTCTTCCTTCTCTCGCCCTCCCTCCCTCCCTCCCTCCCTCCTTTCCTTTCTTTCCTTCCTTCTTTCCTCCCTTTCTCCCTTTCTCCTTCCCTCCTTTCCTTCCTTCCTTCCTTCTTCCCTTCCTTCTTTCCTCCCTCCCATCTTTCCTTCCTTATTCCTTAATTCTTCTTTCTTTCTCTTACCTTCTTTCTTATATCTTATAATAGCTCTTTATTTATATTTTTCCAAAATATATCTAATTTTATTGGTAACTCTACACAGTAAAACTTCATAATGGAAAGCAAATTACAATGAATATTTTTTTCCACTTAGAGAGTGTTTAGTTTATCTACCTCGAAAACTGTCCAGCAAATGGTTTTGCAAAGAACTTGTTAGGCATGAACTCGCTCCCTGCTGAAAATGACATGTGTCTTTCCAGAAAGCTGCTCAGATAACAAATCTGTGGCAAAAGAATTGCACAATAACCAGCCTACTACTGTTATTCATGACTTCTGTAAAGTTACGGTTATAAACTCAAGGATATGGAAGAAAAAGAAAAGGAATATTGACAGATTTTAGCTCCTGGCAGTAGTGAAGTATTTTCCTCCTATTCTGTCCTATAATTTGGTGAAAGAATTGGTTTAGAGGCATAGCTGCAAATTTAAGTTGGGCTGAAAGATTTATCAGGGCCTCTGCAGAAGGGAAGGATAGATCGACTCCTTTTTACTATTCTATTCTACTTTTACTTTTTCTCAAATACACTCTACTCTCACACCTGTAATTGACTTGTGGAATATGGACTAGTGTAGAGATGAAATTCACTTTTCAGCTGAGATACTTGTCATTTGCATGAACTAGATCTGGGTTGGTTAAAACCAAAAGGCAAGTTTTTCATAAAAATGATCACCCTGAGGATATAATTCCAACTTAATAATACCTGGAGAATGAGTAGGCTTCTTGACTTTTGTATGAGCTTAAAAATTGTTTTCCTAGTTTTTAGACCACAAAGGACTCTAAATAATCAAAACAGTATTGTGGAAAATAAAAAGATAAACAAAACTGAACCATCAGATTTTCTGATTTGAAGTTGTATTGCAGAGCCATAGTCATCAAAGCCCTGTGGCATTATATAAAATATACACATAGGATAATGAAATGTGATGAGGAATGCAGACACACACCAAACCATACTGTCAATTAATTTTCAATAAGGACACCAAGAAGACACAAGGGGAAGTGTATTATATATTCAGTAAAAGATGTTTGAAAACCTGGGTATCCAAATGCAAAGTAAAGGAACTGGATCTTCATTTTACAAGCTTACAGCATAATAAACTTAAATTTATTAAGGACCTAAAAGTAACCTAGGAACCAAAACAATACTATAAGGAAACAGAGTGTAAAAACAGCACTAGAAGGAAAAAGAGTATAAAGTTTTTGCTATTGGCAAATATACATACATATATATATACATATATATACATATATACATATATACATATATATATATACTTTATTCTGCTTATAGCTAGCACTCTACTACTTGAGCCACAGCTTTGCTTTTTGCTTTTTTTTTTCCTGCAGCTAATTGTAGATAAGAGTCTCATAGATGTTCGGGCTTCAGCTGGCTTCTATTTTAAATAGGTAGGAATACAGGCATCAGCCACCAACTGCCAGCTTGGTTATGTGCATGTATCCAACTGATAACTAAAGTGCTAAAAGCAAAAATAAACAAGGCTGCCATATCATAGAGTTCAGTATGCACTGTGGCCAATCACTATATTCATATGGCTATTTAAATACTATTTAACAAAACTAATCAACAAAATACCTACTTTGCATCATTCTATGAGTGGATTGTATATTAATAATGCTTTTCTAGAAACATTGATGTTTTTAGAATGATATTCACAGTGGCTTTAATTGTCATTGGAGTATAAATGTAAAACAGCATGGCCTTATTAAAGGATATTGCATTTTTCGTGAATAATATTGTCTTATCATCTATGGTACATTGAAATGTAATGCAGATAATAGGGTTACTTCAGTTTAAGCATGATTGAAAATAGTTAGAAGTTATTTTTCTTCTTCCCCAAAGACTGCATAGTATTTTGTGTAATTGTAGTGGAAGCAGGAGAGGGGAGAGAAAATGGAACAGAAGCAGAATTGTACAGTTAGGTGGAATGGTGGTCACTAGAATGAGGAGATAAACAATATGCAGATTGAAGAACTTCAGCTCATTCTTTCAAGGAGAGAGGAAAAGAAAACACACCAAGGTTATAAAATCAACCCACTCTTATGGTAGAGAGAAAACTGACACCCAGCAGACAGGGATGTGGAAGCAATTTCCATCAAGAGGAACAATAAAACTTACAAAGGAGGGTATTCTTAGGAGAGGAACACAAAAGTTCAATAGCCATGTACATATGGTTACATAAAATGATGCTTATCAAAAGTAATCCCAAGAAATGGGAACAAGAGGTTTTTCTTGTTATTTTGCTTTGTGTTTTTGTGTTTTCTCCCTTGTGGCTGCTTTTGATTTCTGGACCTTTTGCCTTATATGTAAGTTTATCTGATTTGGGGAGGGTCCGGGAAAACACCAAAATGGTTTGACTAAGGGTGAACAAATTCAGCAGTGATAGTCACTAGGCAATATACTGAAAACATGCTATACAACTTGTGGAAGAGGGAGGTCAGGAGAGAAAAACTGGG
This sequence comes from Perognathus longimembris pacificus, assembly GCF_023159225.1. Lineage (NCBI taxonomy): Eukaryota > Metazoa > Chordata > Mammalia > Rodentia > Heteromyidae > Perognathus > Perognathus longimembris. Next base: position 18,233,404 of record NC_063181.1, on the reverse strand, counting down.
AGAAATGAGGAAAGAGGTGATACTGTTGAAAAATAAATGTGCTCATTACCTGTCTTATGTAACTGTAAGCCCACTGTACATCACCTTTACAGCAACAATAAATATAAATATGAACTTCTATCTCTCTATGTACAGAAGCAGGGAAAACCAGAAAATAGCTCAGTAGTTTTGGAAAATGGTTAACCTCAGAATTGTTCATTAAGCAAACTTAAAAAAAAATAGGTTATGAGCACTAATGAAGATTTTAGCCAGATGAATAAAGGCTGGGCTTTTTGTGTGTGTGTGTGGAGGGGGGATTTTTTTTTTTTCTTACCAGCAGTGCACTGCAAGAATAAAAAAGAAAACAAAAACTCTTCCAGAGGAATGGAAATGATTCCAAAAAGAAGTGCAGAATTACAGGTAAAAATGAAATACATGTATGTGGGGCTATAAGACAAATGGTAGCCTATGATAATGGCACTGATTTCGATGTTGTCGGTTCTGTTTGTGGTTTTTCAAGATGCAAAAGTAAAGCAACAGAAATGAGATAATGGTAAGGGAATTAAGATATTTCTCCAAATTATTTAAAGAAACACATACCTTTGTGTTAACACATACCTTTGTGTTTCTTTTGTTCTGACAACTTAGTAAAGGTACGTTATTTTTTTTCTCATGATGCCCTATAGAAGAATGATAGCATTTTCTGTTTAATTGCTTAATTACTATCAGAATTAATACATTACAACTGGTGTTAAGACATAAATATAGGGTTACCTAATTTAAAGTAATATTCCGCAAAAATTTAAGAAAAACAAATCAGTCATTCAGGAAATACTTTACTCTCTTACTATGCATCTTTGCTTTTTGTGTATGGACATCATTTATGAAATTTTCTGAATGATAGAACAGCTTAGGTTTGCCAGGATGTTTCAAGGTTTGAGTTTTTTATTTCAACAATTTTTTTAAATAATATTGATTTATTATCTTTAATAAATAGTTGCGTAGAGAGTTTCAATTCAATATGCCTACTCATAAACATAATACATCTTGATGAGTGTTCCCTTTCCAAGATTCTTCCCTCAGCATTCCTAGCCCAACCCATCCCCTCAAGTTCTCTAGTTCTATTTCCATATATGTACATTGTTGTTTTCGTGTTATAACAGAATTGTGATGGTTTTTAATAAAATAATTTGGTTAATTTTAAGTACTTATGCAGTGAAATGTCTAAAGACATAGAATCTGGGATTTGTTTCATGATAGCTGTGTAATAAGGAGGAGGTAAATTTATGCACAAAAACAGAAAGACCAGGAATCCATGGCTGCTGTCCTGACTGATGGAGGCAGAAGCATTGATTATGTCATTATTTCTCCTCTCGTGGGTTAAGGGATATTTTCAAAATAGAAAGAGAAACCTGTGAATATTAAAGCATATCCCTGACTTTCTGATATTATAAGTAAATGACACATCTTTTTTTTTTTTTTGGCCAGTCCTAGGCCGTGAACTCAGTCAGGGCCTGAGCACTGTCCCTGGCATCTTCCCGCTCAAGGCTAGCACTCTGCCACTTGAGCCACAGCGCCGCCTCTGGCCGTTTTCTGTATATGTGGTGCTGGGGAATCGAACCTAGGGCCTCGTGTATCCGAGGCAGGCACTCTTGCCACTAGGCTATATCCCCAGCCCCTAAATGACGCATCTTGATGACACAAAATCTCATGTACATTTTACTGTTTAGAGACACATCAGAGTGGTCAGGACAGCACTTATGAAATCTACATATGAAGATAAGCAGATAAGCAGATAAGCAGAGATAAGCAGAGTTATAATTTGTCCAAAGCACAAACAGAAAAATTATGTGTAACAATAAAGCCAATCCCTGAATTATGTATGTATATTAATTATGTTTGCAAGTGTATAGATATACTATATATTATATTTTTTCTGTATAAATTAGCTCTGGAAGGACTTTTTCCTTTGACAAGGTCATCAGTATCTTCACTATGTCACCCAGGCTAGCCTTAAACATACAATCCTCCATGGCTTCTCTAGCAGAGGAGCTTGAGGTATGTTCTATTGTGTTTAAACAGAACTACAATATATTCTCTCCCTTATAAAAACAAATATTCTCATCTTTAAGCTATTAGCTATGCAGTTGTTCCAAGTCATGATTTCCATAAATTAACAGCCAGATGAAAGTGTTGCAGGAAAAAAAAATGGCATGCTGATCTGCTCCAATTAATGGCCTTAGGGCATAAGCTACTGAGCAGTTCAGAAAAGCAGCATGAATAGCTGCTATGGAAATGAGCTTGCTGAAAAGAAGCAGAGGGAGCACTTTTCAGACTGTGGTCAGAGTCTGAATATTGCTATGTAAGTAGTGCTTGGGTAATCAGCTTGGTCTTTTGGTAAGATAGAAATGAAAATTGCATGAAGTCCAAAGAGGAGTCAATGCCCATGAGAGTACACAAGATTATAGTACTGTCACACATAAAAAAGAACCTACTTACCCTTGTTTGCAATTCATAACAGTAATAGCATGACCAGAGATCAAAATCAGGCAGCCCTATGATCATAAAGATTGTCAGGCAGAACATAATTAGGCCCAAAATGCTGGGTCATAATCAAGATGAGATCTTGGAACGGTTGGCAGAGAACAGCCTTATTGAATGGAAGTAATAAGAGGAACTTTTTCGATTTATGAGTTAGAAGCGGGATTAGCAAATTTAAATATAGGATACTCAATTAAATTTGATTTCAGATATAATACATTATTTTGGTATTAATATGCCTCAAATACTGTACAATTCTTGTGCCACAATTTGCATTATTTATTTGCAATATGTGTTAGTACACTGGGTTTCGTCTAATCACCTTAGTTAGCAGTGAATATTCATTGAAAGACTTCAATGAACTAGGTTGGTGAGCCTGTCTCTAGAGTTCATTTCAGTATATAAGAGTCCATCAGTCAATATTTGTGATGATTCCTATTGGCAATACAAAACAATTATACAAATTTGGTAATTTAACAGCACTGTTAATGTAACCTTTTTCGATCCTTAGTTTATATGTCAATATGGATCTCCTTGGGCTAAAATCAAGGCCTCCCTAAGACTGAGTCTTTCTGGAGGTTAGAAGAAAGACTTTTTTCTTGTCTTCTCTTCTGTCTGGAGACCATCTATATTCCTAGTTAATTCCTTCTTTCATCTAAGTCAGGGCACCAACTGGCACTTCTTCAATAGCACATTCCTTTGGAGTCTCTCTACCTCTCTTTTAATTTCCTTGGGCCTATCCCCACCATCCAGCCCACCTTTTACTATATTTTAACATTCTTTTAATATCACTTGATAAACAAACTTAATTCCCTTTTGATCTGTAACTTATTATTTTCACAGACTAGGAAATAGTAACTATAAAAACTGAGAGGACATTATTCTACACGGTACAATAATTACAACACATTCTTGAACTAGGCAACAATTTTAGTGCTGAATTGTCTCAAGTGGCTTTTGCCTTTCTCTACCAGGTTAACATTTCAGTAAAGTATAAAGAAATTAAATGCATTTGATCAGGAAAGTATTTGGCAGTATAGTATGATGGAAAAATTTTAGCAATGTATGGTGGCAAAAGCCTCAATTACTTTCAGCACTTGGAAAGCAGAAAGTGACAGAATTATGAAGATTAGTCAATTTTTAGCTAGATTCTCTTCAGATAAGTGAACTTAGGTGATGGAGATGTTTTGTACTTGAATTACTCTCATAATCTCAGTGGTAAATATCTGTGTATATAATCCTCATTAAATGATAATGATTAATGATTTAAAAAACAGCTGCAATTATTGAACATTTACTGAGAGTCATATTATATTCTTTTTTCTGTGCCTTAATTTTAAGTTTTTCAAATATGAGAATTTATTTAATTTAACAAAATGACTGGATATGAATTAAGTAGACCTTCACAGGAACAGATTGGCTGAATTATTGAAATCAAGTGGGACCATCATTAAATAAACATTCTTTATTGGATCCTTGTCTTTTTAGTGATTGAACTGGAACTATAAATGATAGAAAGATTTCAACAAATTAAACAAATCTGAAATGCATTTCAAAATTCTTATAGGAGTAAAATTCTCTTTTCAGTCTTTGATATCTCTGTATGTTCTTCTGGAACGTAACAAAATATTTATAATTTAGTTTGGTAACTGTGATGCTTGCAGGAAATTTTCTCATTTAAATGGAAACTTTAAAGTGAATTCTCCAGATAGTACTTGAGTGCTTCAATTACTGGTGACTTTATCACAGCTTTGTCCCTAAACACTCATTGGATATTGTTTCTCTCTCTTCTACTGAGTATAAAGGAGGTCCATTTTGTATTAATACTCTGGAGACAGACATGAATTGATGTAAATTGTTCTTCTTGAAGGCAAATGAAATCATCTACTCTGCTGCAAATAAATTCTAGTTTATTCATTTCCAAACTACTCCTGAATATTTAATCCATTAATTAAAATTCCAGTCTTATACTCAATAATTTTGGAAAACATTTTCGTTTTTATTTCAGTTTCATAATTTTCATTTGGCTATCCTATTTGATTTCCCCAATCACTATTGAATAAATACATGTAGGAGGTTTAACCAGATAGATTATAATACCAGGTGGTTATATTTGTTCCTAAAAGCAAAGTAATTTGCCTGGTACCAGTGGCTCATGCCTGTAAGTCTGGCTATTCAAGAGGCTGAGATCTATGGATCATGGTTAAAAGCTAACCCAGGCAGGAAAAATCTGTGGAAACTCTTATCTCCAATTAATCACCAAAAGCTGGAAGAGGCACTGTGGCTCAAGTGGTAGAGCACTAGGGTTGACTACTAATGCTCAGGGACAGATGCTAGGCTGTGAGTTCAAAGCCCCATACCAGCATGTGCATAAACAAAAAATCAAATGATTCAATCTTTAGTGAATATTTTGGATATTTACTAGGGCTTGGTACAATATACAAAAAATCCTGGTATAGAAAAACACTTAGAATGGGATTATGGGACAGGTATGAGATGTTCTTGTAAGTTTCATGTTTTGAAGGCATAGATCCTAATGGTATTGGTTGTGATTAGATTATGAACGATATATCTCATTAGCAGAATAATATATTGAGCCCATAACTGAATGAATTATTGTAGAGTTTAAAACTGTAGGAGGTAAGGCATAGTTGGAGGATATATGCCACTTCCAGCATGTGTGGCCTTGAAGGGAACCTCTTGTCCTCAATCTCATTCTTCTTCTCTCTCTGCTTCTAGGATCCCTGAAGTAAGCAGCTCTTTCTCCACCAACTGCTGCACTATGATATTCTGCCTCATCACAGAGCCAGAAATTAGCCATATGATCATGAACTGAAATCTCTAAAACCATTAGAATCAGGGAATAAAATCTCAAATCCATTAGTCAGAATAAACATTACCTGCGTTGAATTGTTCGATTCCTCCATTCGATCACAGTGACATTAAGCTCACTGATGTAAAATGGTACTCCTTCATGTTTCTCAGAAGTAGCAGTTCATTTCTTAAATGATCATGAAGTGTGCAGAATTAAAACAGAGTATTATTCTCCAGGAGTGTAAGATTTTCAAGTGAAATATAGGATTATTATAATTTAACCACCAAATAATTTACTAGAAACCAACCACAGCTCATTCTGAAAATGCCTTAATAAGAAAGCCCAAAGAATCCTTGGAATAATTATAAAGTATAGGCTGCTCAGCTCATTGAATCCTGTAAAGCTTGTAGGCTGAGTAGCTTGTTAAAGATGTATTGATTGAAACACAACCAGCATCTGTTTCTGAGTTCCCTCCAAGAGAAGAACAAAAGGCATTTCCATATACGCTCAAATCAAAGAAGCATTCTTTAAAAAAATATCTTTAAGTAGTTGTACAAAGGAGCTGCCATTTGACAAAGCAGTATATGAACACAACGCATCATAATCAATGTCACCCCCTATCATTCTAGCCTATTCTTCCCAACCCACTTTTCCCCTTACATTTTTTAAATTTAGACAAGATATACATTGGATTCTTGTCTTCATGTCCACCCTCTTATCTTCATTAGTCTACCCCTCTCCCTTTGGCCCTATCATTTCAAGTACCTTGGTATTTATCTTGTTGAGTGTTGACTTTGCCTTTCAAAGGAATTATATTATTTGAGTTCTCCATTGAATCTACCATATTTCAGTTAATGCATTTGTATATACTTGCATGCCATCTAATGTATTTCCTTTAAATTTTTAAACTAATTCTTGTTTTCACCTATGAAGGAAAACAGGCGTTTGTCTCTCTGGGATGACTTCATTTAACATATTTTTTTCAGGTGTCTCCATCTCTTACAAATTACACAACATGATTCTTTCTAATGGATGATTAAAATTTCACTGCATATATAAGACACAATTTCTTGATATATTGTTCCATTGAGGTACATCTTGACTGATTCCATACCTTGGCCATGGTGAATCATATTACAGTGAACATGGTTGTGCTTGGGGCTTTTCTCTATCCTAGTATGTCTTTTGGATAAATGTCTTCTTCAGAAAAACATCCTGGATAGAATTGAAGAACTGATATTTCATATCTCTACAGCTTTGGTGAAAATAACGTGTGTCTCAATTAGCAGATGCAAAATGAGGCATTAGCCACATGCTGTCTTTTAGAGAAAGAAATGCAAAGGTCTCAGTCTCTTCTATGGAGCAAGTTTCTCACAAAGGCCAGCAAAGTTTACATGTCTCTCCCAGTATTTTGTGGCTCTTACATTTTTTCCTAAGCTGCTCATTCCAACAGTGATTAAGATAGTTTACAGTAAAGACATGAATATGATGCACTATATACGTGTATTGGAACTAGGGAAGGGAAGGGGAATGTAAAAATCCAGAGACAAAGGATAAAAGACAAACGAATGCAACAACAATACTTACACAACTATATGCTGTAAACTATATGCTGTACAATTCATGCAGCGGGGTGAAGGAAATGGGTAGGGCAGAAGGTGAGGGAAAATGAGGGAGGAGGTAACAAGTTGGATAAAAAATGTATGCACTGCCTAACATATGAATCTGTAACCCCTCTGTACATCACATCGACAATAAAGAAATAAATAAATAAATAAATTTAAAAAATTAAAAATTCAAAAGAGAAATCCTTCCATCCTTTCCCCCCTCTCTCTATCTTTCTCACTTTCTCTTTCTTTCTTTCTTTTCTCTAGAGAGAGATTGTAGAAAGAGCTCATGATTTTTACTGAAAATATTTTCAGATAACTAACATTCCATACAGAAGCATGGCGAAGGCCACATTACCTTCATTTTCTCTGAGATACTTCTGCCTATAAATATGTGAATTTGTAAAATATCCCATTTTATTTAAAGTACCCTATTAAAATCAAGTGGTTAAAATAGAATTGATAAATAATATATAAATGTATAAAAATGTTCCCAGTCCTTTTAAAGATATGTGCAAAATCACAGGAAAAACTGAGTCTTCATTTTTCAGCATTTTGAGTGCATTTGCTGGGCTTATGTTGTATTTATGACTGAATGCCATATTGTTTTGCTGCTTCAAATATGAGTAATAATGATCCACAGAGAGAAACTTTAGTCAGTTTACCATATGCATTCATGTTAAATAATGTTAAATATTAAAGCAATATGCTTATTCTACTGTATTTTTACTATTTTATTTGAAGTAATTAGTTTTGATTCCTATCAGACATTAGTTTGGAGAGAAAAGCTGAATCTATATTAATCCATGGTATTTTAAACCTCATTTAACTACTATGAAAATAAATTGATATTACATTTTATTACATATTTATATTTTTTAATGTTTATATACTAATGTAGGAAAGTTACAGCTTGATATCTCTTTTGGAAACTCAAAAGCATTGAAAGTGATTGGTGGTTTTTAGCCACAAGATGTCATCATTTGTCTTTGGGAAATAAATGTAACTGTCGAGTTTGCTCACAGCTCATGAAATTATGAAGTACGGTCTGTTTTACTAATTCTAACAGCAAAAAGTTTAACACTTACTCATTCCACATAGGAAAAATTACAAATTTGTGAATTCTAAATTTAATGATCAAAGAAGGTAAAAAAAAGAAAATTTAAAAAAGAATTTTAAAATGAAGAAAGCTGTTTAGGCAATGTAGTTGCCAGGAAACCATACAATGGCTTCAAAATTTCAAAAGTACTGAGTATCACATGCATTTTAAAAATTATTGTAGTACTAGGGAGGCAAACAACAAATCCAATTTAATAAAGTGTTTTTCATTCTTATATAAAAAGAAGTAACTATCAAAAATAAATTAAAAAAACAAGAAATGCACTTACTACCTTGTGCATGCAACTCTAACCCCTGTGTACATCACCTAGACAATAAAATAAATAATTAAAAGAATGGGGGCTGGGGATATAGCCTAGTGGCAAGAGTGTCTGCCTTGGATACACGAGGCCCTAGGTTCGATTCCCCAGCACCACATATACAGAAAATGGCCAGAAGCGGTGCTGTGGCTCAAGTGGCAGAGTGCTAGCCTTGAGCAGGAAGAAGCCAGGGACAGTGCTCAGGCCCTGAGTCCAAGGCCCAGGACTGGCCAAAAAAAAAAAAAAAAAAAGAATGGGATGTGGCCAAAAAGGAACCCTACTACATTGTTGGTGGGAGTGTAAACTTGTTCAGCCACTCTGGAAAGTGGTTGCTCAGAAGGCTAAACATTGAGCTCCCCTATGACCCAGCAGCCCCACTTTTGGGTACCTACCCAAAAGACCCCACTAAAGCCACCAGCACAACTATGTTCATCGCAGTACAATTTGTCATAGCTAGAATCAGGAACCAACCCAGATGCCCCTCAATAGACGAATAGATCAGGAAAATGTGGTACATATACACAATGGAATTTTATGCCTCTATCAGAATGAATGACACTGCTCCATTCATAAGGAAATGGAAGGACTTGGAAAAAAACATAAGTGAAGTGAGCCAGACCCAAAGATACATGGACTCTATGGTCTCCTTCATAGGGAATAATTAGTACACATCTAGGATATTCCTAGCAACAGAAGATCACAATAGCTCAAGAGCTATGCCAGTAAGAACACATAAGATGATCTGAAGTGAAATGAACTTCAAGTTATGAAAACAAGTGGTATATCACTGTTGTAGTTATTTTCAACATGCCATGTGAAACCATTCCTTCTTTTTTTTTCTTATATTTCTGTATTCCCTTCCCATGGGTTTACCTCTGATAGCACTGCAACGTATGTTAATACAATGGATTTTATATATACATGAATTGGAATTAGGAAAGGGAACGGGTATACCAAAATTGAGAAACAAAGGATAAAAAGACAAACCAATGTAACAGCAATATTGCAAAACTATATGGGGTAAAGCATATGTACAACTAACTGATGGGGGGAGAGGAACATTGGGAGGGGGAGGCAGGGGAAAATGAAGGAGGAGATAACCAGTTGGATAAGAAATATGCTCACTGTTTTATGTATGAGATTGTAACCCTTCTGTACTTCACTTTGACAATACCAAAAGAATGCTCTACGTACAACAAGGCTAATTACATATATTAGTTTATTTAGGAAATTGTCTTAAGCTACTCTACAAATTAAGAGGCTGAGGGAATATGAACTCATCATTTATTTTATGGAGGATGAGGGTCACTATTTTATAATCAATAATCCTATTAAGTACTTTCAGGAGTCTTATATACAATCAATATGAGTTTTATGATTGCATCTTTGCCGCTATGACTACTATGACTTGCATTTAGTATTAATTATCTGACCCTAAGTACAATTGCTTTTCCCATATGTAACTTTTCTCAGCCTTCATGCAACTTCATTGTTCGTTTCATTATCTCTCCATTGACTAAGATAATACACTTTTGGCTAATTTCCTGGACAATTATTTCTGTAAGTCTAGAATTACCTTTGCCCAAACCTTATTGTCAAGTAGAAATATTAAATAAAAGCAATAGTCCTAAGTTAGTAAGGTCGTATATCAACATCAAGTCCAGGCTCAGTTGGTACATCCCTAAATCTCAACCACATAAGATGCATGGAAAGGAGAGTTGCTGTCTAATGCCAGCTACAAACAGAAATGTGAGTCTATCTGAAAGAAAAGTCAGGACTGAGAGAATGGAACAAATATATAATAGAGCACCTGCCCAGAAAGTGTGAGGCCCTGAATTCAAACCCTGAATTCAAATCCTAGTACTACCACAATCATTATCATCGCACCATAACGAAAGCTTTATACTCACAAACATTGTGCAGAAGTAACGCATATTTATAACAAAAAGAGTTAGTTACAGGATATGCATACTTAAGGTGTTTGTCAGAGATAAACAGAAATATCCATTTTGGTCAATGTTACCATTTTACAAATGTTAGTTTACAAATAGCTGCTGTCACTTAATCAGTAAACCTGGTCCCTGCACAGCACTAGTTTGAAGAATAACCAATTATCTCTCTGTGACTCTCATATGCTTGGACAGATATAGCTGACTAAACTAACCCTTTCTTCTGATGGATGCATTTGTCCTTCAGCAATGCTAATGTGTTGTATAAATTACATCTAGCAGCATCAGAAATCAATAAATATCTTTAAAGGTAATTGTGCATATCTTTCCTCAAAAAGTAGGGTTAGAATATTTTTTCTTCATTTTCCTATTGCATTTAAAGAAAATCTCCAATTTTTTCCCTACTCCTCCAGTCCCACACCATTAACTTACTGATGAGCAGAAATATATGTGTTCCATATCCAGTCCTTGGTGGCAAAATCTGTGTTCCTCTACACTGACTCCCTAATAGAAATCATGAATGACATCTTTTCATTTAGAGAGACCTCAGTGACTACAAAGTCATCCCTTCAAATGCATTTATTTATATACTTATAAAAATATATATTGACAGCCAAGTATAAACATTAAAATATTTTAGGTACCAAGGTACTTGGGAAAGCAAGTAAGTCATGCAAATAATATTTTAGATGGCATTAATACATTTTAGACGCTGTTAACATGTAGATGATATTAGCATTAAAATAACCATGAGGCAAGGGATTATGGCTGATAACTGTAATCCCAACTACTCAGGAGGCTGAGATGTGGGAAACAAAGCTTAGAGGCCAGCTCTGGCCAACAGACTCTATAAGACTCCCATCTCAAACAATAAACCATGTGTGTGATATGCATGTGAGGTCCCAGGTACATACAGAAAACCATAGGAAGGACTGAACAATTAGAGGCTGACTCAGGCAAAAACTAACTTAAAAAATAAAACAAAAAAAGCTGCAGACACAGGGAGTAATTGAACACCCGACTAGCCAGTACAAGGTCTTAAGTTCAAATCCTAGCACCACAATAGAAAAGCTTGTAGATATCTAATATGTGAGATAGTATTATGTATTTCAAGTGGAAAAAAATGAATGATTAAGCGGATCTAGGGTGCTACAGAAATGCTATCATTTTACATGAAGAGGTAATTACTTCCAAGATAATAATATTATGTTTGAGAAGAAACATAAAATAAATGAAAGTTCCAGAGTTTCTTGTGTACCTCCTCAGGTTTTCAGTGCTATAATTTTATGCTCAGTTTATCTGATGACCCTTCAGAAAGATCACCTGGTATAATGATATTCTTAAAAAACAACAGCATGAGGTTCTGATCTTTACTGGAGAGAATCACTCAGTATCATTGTGCATATATCCAAATCTGTCATGATCACAGCATTCAGCATTTCCTGTGGATATATACAAGCATTTTCCATTGTCCTACTATTCCATTATTATTTGATCAGCCATATGGCCTAACTTGTAATATGCTTGTAATCATAGGGTTCTCATGGTCACTTAATGGAACAGTGGACTGATCTGTTAAAAGCTTGCTAAGTTGCTATTTAAGCTCAGAACTTTGTCCTCTAAGATGCAGTCTGCCCTGAACTAGTGACCCATATATGGTACTGTGTTTTTAAGAAATCTTGTACATGGATCTAGGAAAAAAAGACTGGAAATAGAATTGGCTCATTTAACACCATTTCTAGTGACCAATTGTAGAATTATGTTTGATGAATCTGAATTTTTAAGTTTTGTCAGGTTATCTTTCTTAGGCAAATAAGATATATAATGCATATGAATCCAAACTGGAAGCAGCTACCACTTGCTGCTTAGATGTCTTAAACTAGCAGACTAAAAAATAAAAAGAGAAATTGGCACTCTTGGAGCAATTAACTCTGACACAGTCATGTTTTAATTGAGCTTGAAACCTATAAAATAGAGAAGAAGGACTATTACTTCATGAAATAAGTAAAAATTACTAATAAGAAACTGTTAGGGTTTAAATGAGGCCTCTGCAAGGCAATACAATTGGATCTTAAGATGAATTAGCTTGGCAGTAAATTCTCTAAAACCAGTAAACTGGAATCTGGAATTGTTGTTATACAGGAAACACAGAGGAAGATACCTGAAGCCAAAATTCTACTGACATGTAGCTTGAAGCACTTATACTCCATAAGAATGGCAGTGGGTAATGACAGTCACCATGTGCCTTAAAGGACAAAACCACAAAGCATTTTGGTCTCTTATGTTGGGGAAATCTTTCCAGGCATGTGAACTAACACGTCTAAGTTTTTGGTCAGAAATCATGAGAATTTGAAAGGAGAAATTGAGAAAGGTTGATAAAACGTTTGTGAGTCTAAGATGAGCTGTGGCTATTGGAATCAAATTTTTAAGTCTTAAAGCAATTGACCTATGAAAAATTGAGAGGTATTTTTGAATAGGGCATAAGAGAAAATAGAATACAATGGCAATCTGTGTCATATTTAGAGCATATGTCCACCAAATCATTATATTGTGTTGTGTCATTTCTATTTAGTGCCATAGAAGAACTTTGAATATATAAGGGAAATGAGCCCCGCTAGTTTGAATATAAACAATCAGAGACAAAGGAGACTGTCCTTAGTAAAAGGTGAAAGATTATTAAGATTAGAGTATTCAGACTATCCTTAGACACGTGTTTCCATCAGACCCAAGGCTTTCTATACAGAAGAATATCCAGCTGTGCTTTTCAGTAACTATGTCATATGTAAATATGTCAGCCCACTTATTCACACAAGATGTTTAATTTACTTTCCATTCTTCCCTGACTTCCTTCTATATTGCTTTTACAATATCCTTCTTTACTCTGAGATTGGAGCAACTAATAAAAAGATTAACACTGAAATTGTTCACAGTTTCTATTACCTAGGCAATCCATGGGAAGATTGCTCAAGGTGGAAGGAACACCACATGTAAAAGCTCTGAGTCAGCAGAATGTTCAAGAAACAACAAAGAGCCCTTGTGGCTGGACATTAATTAACAAGTGAAGAACATTGACAGATGGATTAAGGTTAAACCAGACATTTAATTATATGTGGCCTACTTAAGGTGTGGAAAGACTTTAAACTTTCTTTTTCCTTAGTGTTGAGGATCAAACCCAGAACCCTGTATCCATCTAATGAGTAATAGACCTAGCCCCCTCCCTTTCTTTTCCTCTTAAATAGTTACAAAGATGGTGGAGAATTTGACAAAAAGTAAAATTTTTCTTGCATTTTTAAGAATGTCTCCCTGAAATAATAAGTGGTACAGATAACAATAAGAAGAATCCATAAAATTAGAAACATTCTGAATATATAAGAGGCAGAACTGGCTACTGTATTAGATTTGAGGTTGGAGAACAATGAAGTTTAAGATATAACAACAGAAAGAATGGAAATATTATTGTTGAGATGAAATGATCATTCTAACAATTTTAATAGTATACAATAAGAAGTAAGCTTGATTTTAGATAATGAAATATTTTATTACATATTTTATTATATTGTATATGTTAGCAAAAGTGAGAACATTTCACATATCCACAACTTAGAAAATAGAGGTGTTGAGCACTGGTGGCTCATGCCTAATAATTCTAGTTACTCAGAAGGGTAGGCTATTAAGATCACAGTTTTGAAGCCAACCTAAGAGGGATGAGAGTCTCATCTCTAAGTAAGTGCATGCGTGTGCGCGCGCACACACACACACACACACACACACACACACACACACACACAAGAAAAGCTGGATGTGGTGCTGTGGTTCAAGTGCTAGCTTTGAGTAAAAAGGCTTAGGGAGAGTCCCAGGCCATGAGGTCAAGCCACAGGAATGGTGTAAAATAAAAAGAAGAAAGAGGGAAAGGAAGGAAGGAAGGAAGGAAGGAAGGAAGGAAGGGAGGAAGGAAGGAAGGAAGGAAGGAAGGAAGGAAGGAAGGAAGGAAGGAAGGAAGGAAGGAAGGAAGGAAGGAAGGAAGGAAGGAAGGGTGGGAGGGAGGGAGGGAGGGAGAGAGGGAGGAGAGAGACAGAGAAAGAAAGAGGGAGAAAGAAAGAGTTCATGATTAGAATCATTGTGTAATTTCACACCATGACACTATCTGAGAGCACTTTTGGTGATAACAAATTTCCACAGGTTGATGTTGGTCTATCTCAATTAAAAAAGATGAAGAAACAAAGGAGTCAGAGAAGGAAGGACTAACCAGGGTCATTGTAAGACAATAAAGGTTGTGATGTTTCGCCTCTGAGAAACAATTAATGTCTTCAGAAGAAAGGAGTGATCAGATGTGCAAAGATGCTGCAGTGAATTTCACTTGACACATTCCATGTCCAGTAACCCAGGACAACTACTGCTGTAAGACGTGACAAGCAGAGACTTAATTCCCTTTAAGATTAAGCTGCTCACAATAGGACACAAACAATGCCACACAAAAGCTACCAGCACAGCCCTGTTCACTGAAGCACTGTTTACCATAGTCAAGGTATGGAATCAACCCAGATTCCCCTCACTGGATGGATGGATCAAGAAAATATGGTAGAAATATATGATGGAAGTCTATGCTTCTATCAGAAAGAATAATACTGGATAATTCATAAAGCAATGAAAAGACTTGGAAAAATTATGTTAAGTGAAGTAAGTCATACCAAAGAAACATAGGTTGCATAGTTTCCCTCATTTGTTGTGACCAGAAGGTGACTTTAAATCTGCATGTAAACACACTGAATGCTTAATAAAAACACAAAAATACAATATGCTGAAACAAGATAAATCATATAGGTCTCTAGATATTCACACAGTGAATCACAATGGCTAAAAAGTTAGGTACATATGATCATATAAAATAATATTTTACAAAATGAACCCCAAGAAATGGAAATGAGTTTTTTTGTTGTAGTTGTTTCTATTTTTGTTGTTTTTTTCCTTTTGTTTTATTTGTTAGTTTGTTTTTGAGAGGGTAAGGGAAGGCACCATAAAGGTATGAAATATGGTGAACAAAATCAGCAGTGGCACTCACTAGACATTGTCAGAAAAGAACTGTAAAACGTGTGTAAGGACAGGAAGAAAAATCAGAGTGAGGAAACAGGTGTCATGGTTCACAGAGAAATGTACTCATTACGTGACTCATGTAACTAATGCTTTTGAACATCATCTCTAAAAGAACAATAAAATATATTAAAAAATTAATCTGCTTTACTTCTTGATGCCTTGATACAAATTAATCTGCTTTATTTCCTGATGCTTTGCCATCACTTTCCTGCTCTTTACCATTTTATGCTAGAATAATAGTAAACTATAGAAATATTGTTACTCTTCAGTCACTACTAATACTACTCCTGTAACTCCCTCTGCTCAGGGCCTTTTTCTATCATTCTGTCTTCAAAGATATCCCTATATTATATTCATATATAAAGGGCAGATAATCATCTTCCTTTATAGTCCAAAATAAGCCCCTGAAATCTTTTGATGACAACTTAAGAGAGAAAAGAGTCTTTGATATCACTTTAAAGATAAAGAACAAAAGCCTAGCAGACTAAGAACTTTAAGTTTATAAAGCACAGATAGGAAAGACTTTACCTTGCTGAGCAGAGTTATTACTGTCCTAAAAGACATAAGTTCAACATATTTGTGAAATGTAAAATAGAACTGGAGGAACTGGTTACTTTTATATCGTGTTTTCTTGGGTGGTAGTTTTTTGGCAGGCACCTTCTTCGCCTCACTGTCCCCTTCTAAGAGAATCCAGAAAGATAGTAATAGAAATCATAGCAATAGTGCTGCTGTGGCTCAAGTGATAGAGTGCTAGCTGAAGAGCTCAAAGACAGTGCCCAGGCCTAGAGTTCAAGCCTGGCAACAGACAAAATAAAAAATAAAAAAAAGAAAAAGAAATCATAGCAATAGGGGGAATTTCATAACAAAACCCTCAGTACCAAGTCCTAACTAGTACATTCATTAATTAGCCAGGATATAGATCCAATCATACAAGGATGATTCGGTTTCCTTTGCATTTGATAAAACAAAACAAAATATACCTATGTGTTACCTAAATTTCAAAAGAAATGCTGAGGGAATCTGCAGCCTCTGGAGGCCTGTGGTCATAAGGAATAGGATGCTGAATATAAGCTCTTTGGAACAGGAGCCCCACAGGGACCCATGAGGACAGCTCTGCTCCCTTCTGATCCACATATATCTGATATGGATGGATAATGATGGATAAAAGCAGGTGAAGCTGCTTCCCTCTGTAGAAATCCTGTCTAACACTGGTGGCAGGTCAAAGCAATGCAATGGAATGGATCACTCCACTCCTCCTGTGTTGCCTAAGGAAAAGTCAGGCTCATAAAATGTAGTTTATTTTCAAAGAACAAAGTGGTCAGAATGGAACTGAGCACATTGTAAAACCAAAAGGAGCAAAATGATCATCAAATGAAAATTGTTGTGGTTGTTATTTTTCCCCAGTCCTGGGGCTTGAACTCAGGGCCTGAGCACTGTCCCTGGCTTCCTTTTGCTGAAGGCTATCATTCTATCATTTGAGCCACAGCACCACTTCTGGCTTGTTCTGATTATATGGTGCTGAGGAATTGAACTCAGGGCTTCATGCATGCTAGGCAAGCACTCTACCACTAAGCCACATTCCCAACTCTGAAAATTGGTTTCTTTTTACACAAAAGAGGGTACACAGGATGAGTTGGGTATAATGATGACTTCTCTCATTACTCATTTGGCTTTTTTAGTTGTTATTGTAACAGTGATGTAAGGAGGGGTTACAGTTACATAAGTCAGGTAATGAGTACATTACTTTGAACAATGTCACCTACTCAACTGGCTTTTGTAGATGCAAAGAAGAAACTTGCATGATTAAAATAATTCTCTTTCCTTGGGAAAGAAGGGATCTTCTCTTTATGAGATAATAAAACATTTGTTACAATAATTGACTTAGCATGGCAACTTTTACTCTAACATACTAGAAAAAATTAATTTTACAGAATAATGTATTTGAAACACTTGGGGTCACACATCTCCCATTTTCTGAATAGCAAATGATGAAAGGAACAGGCCTTTAAAAATAACAACTCTATTTTCTATAAAATTAGAATTGACAAAACAATAATGACATACAATAGTGAATATGTAAAATAATTTCCAGAAATAAGTGCCAATATGAAAGCACAAAGCTAACTTATTTTTGTAAGACTTTTGTGATTAACTTCTTCAATTCAACAATATTTTGGTTTACAATTTTTCCAAAATTGCTTAGGATTATCCAAAAGCTAGGTGAAAGTGATTTTGGAGAACAGAAATCCAAGGAGCCACCATTTTCAAAGAACTCAAAAGAGTTCAGGAATGACAGGCTCTGCTTTCCATCATATCAAAATGGAAGACTCCAATGTTATACAGCTTTAGGAGAGCAGATCTATTTAGGTACATATCCCTCTTCTGCCAAACAATTTAGCACTCTATTTGCTATGAAGAGAGAATACTTTGATACTAAGTGAAGTTCAGAGTTACTCCTGTTCTAATTACTGCAGGCATGTTAATTAGTGAAATGAATTACTTTTAGTGACTAAAAGTAATCAGGGAACTTTTTTAATTATTGTGAAGTAACCAGAGGAATTGCAGGCCTTCTGTGGTTTTCAATTGAGGAATGTGGGTAGATTATCTGCACTGAACAAAGTTGTAACAACAATTAAAGCAACATGATTTCTCTACGCATGGGGTATTGTTATTTCAAATATTTAAAAAAATATTTAATCTATCTTGTGTTTGTAAGTGGTGGGTACTATCATATCTGCAATGGACTCACAACTATTTCTTTGATTAGCTGGGCAACTATAGGCAAATTTACTCAACTTCTTCCTATCTTGCCTTTTGTTTTGTGTCTAATAATAAAATATTCTAATGATTCCAATGAGAAAAACTTCAGGTAGTATCAACGAAACTTAGTCTACCTGAATATTTTCCCCAAGCCCAACTCCCAGAACTTGATGGATCTGCCCACTGTTTGTTTGGCTGTCTGTGTCATTCATTGCTTTACAAGAATAGGAAGGGCATCAGCTTCCTCAAAATAATAGAAATGTGCATTCTCTTAAAACATATTTTAAGTAGTATATGCCATATTTGAGACATTTTGAATTACTTCCCTCTTAACTTATCCTAATTTTGCATTTATAATCTTTTAGATTTTTGACAGTCATAATATTGATATATGGTGTGGTTTCCAGGTTCTGAAAGTCTGTCTGTGTGCGACTATTTCTGTGTATCTCGATGGGACCCATAATCTGTATACTCATAGAGCTAAAATGTAAGTGGCTAATGTCACCAGCCCCTCAAGCATTGGACTCATGCATCACACACATATAGTCATGTACTTACTAGGTTGAAGCACAGATCCAGTGGCATCTCTGGGTAATGGTTTTGGTGGCCATTTTACAAGGCACTCTGTTGGGACCCAGGGCTTCGGCAGCCAGCCACTGGTTTGCAAACTAGATCTGTGCTTTGCCTGCTCTGTTTCTTTTCTTACCACTATGTCCCTGGTCTACTAGTGCTGTGGCTTTCCTCTTTACATACTTTCATTCAATAATTCCCAGAGAGCAGAAATGGAGATCTTGCTTAGTTTTCTTTGTCTTCCCTTCTCTCCCTTATGGCTTTTGAGCTAAAACACCCCATTTTCACATTTGTTCAATCCTCCACATTCTACTGTAGCATTGACTTTTCCTTCCAATTTCTACTGCCATAGGGTTTCAAGTCCCCCTGCCCTTGAACCCACAAACACTAGAATAAAATTCTGAAGTCTATTACTGAATAAATAGAATTTCACTTCATCCTTTTTTCATTTGAAATGAGGATCTTAATTTATATTAAAAATAAAAGCTGAGGGACTGGGAATGTAGCTTGGTGGTAGAGTGCTTGCCTAGCATGCATGAGCCCTTAGGTTTGATTCCTCAGTACCAGATAAACAGAAAAGACTGGAAATGGCACTGTGGCTCAAATGGTAGAGTGCTAGCCTTGAACAAAAGGAAGTTCAGTGACAGTGCCCAGGCATTGAGTTCAAGTTCCAGGACTGGCAAAAATATAATAAGTAGATGAATGAATAAATAATAAGTAAATGAAAAAAATAAGTAGATGAATGAATGAACGAATAAATAAATAAATAAATAAAAGCTGAGCTTTTTTTATTTGTTTTGCTCAGGCTTTGGTTTGAACTCGAGACACCAGTGCTAGGCAGCAGGCAGCTACCACTGAGCTGTCCTTCCTTTACTCCTTTTTTGTTGTTTTTATTTTTTTGCTTAAGTTTCTTTTTACAAATAGGGACTTGCACTTATTTCTTTTTTATTTTATTTGTTTTTGCCCAAGGCCAATTTCAGACTACAATCCTGATATTTATAGCCCCCAGTACTACCTAGGATAACAGGTACCCATCACCACTTCTGGCTTCTTGGTTGAGTTGAGGTTGGAGTGGCTGGTATTACAGGCATGAGCTGTTGTACCTGTGTAAGCTGACACTTTTTATAAAACTTGCTTACTTCTGGTTTTAAAATCACTTTCTTATTTATATTTATTTTAGACTAAATAACTTATTTAGAATTTTTAAATGTTATCAGTAATTTATCATCAACTCAGTGACCAATGAACATGTATTTGTGTGTGTGTGTGTGTGTGTGTGTGTGTGTGTGTGTGTGTAAAGGCTTTAAGAAGGAAAAGTAGGTCATTTCTTTTCAGACATATACAGTTAACTTACTACCTCAGTAGACACTAGTTTTTATATCTTAGTTATTCTGTAATATCAATGTTAAATTTGAATTTGTCAAGGGAAAGTAAACGAATTAGCTGGCTGTAAAGGATGCACACAGCAATAAGTCTTTATCTAGCCTCAAGGTTTTCTTGAATGCTCCTAAAGTAGATCCATAGCCGACAAATTGAATTTCGGATTGCTTTAACTTCAGCAAACCAACATACAATTCTCTGCCCCAACAGAGACAAAATGTTTTCAAGATATTATTTTATTTATAAGGCTTCTGAAAATAAAAGTGGTATTGCTGGCCTCACTCCTGTTAATACCTTTTACTTTTAGGCATTTGGGGAAGTGTAGGAAGAACTTGTACCACTTCAGAAACAGATAGTGCCTGTCATTTTTATCTACAAAAGCTAATAAATGTGAAGATCAAGAAGGTTGTGATGAAACCAGCATAGTTTAAATTAGCTTTTGGAAATTGAACACTTGGTTTTATTTAACCAAAGCATTAAGAGGCTCTACTTGGTTTTTCAGAAGCAATTCATCTTGATTTTTTTGTGACTATATTCTAGGATAGTCTCTCGTTATTATATCCATAATTTAATCAAGTAGAATTTTATTTCATCCAGCTTAGAGTTGAAACGAGCAAGTGAAGTTCAGAATACTTTCCAGACTTTGCATTAATTTTTAGGAGTTCACAGGAAAGTGAAATATCCTTTACTCAAAAGGTCAAAAGACAGAGGTTACTTTCAAGTGAGATCCTGAGATTGAAAGTTGATAAATAAATATGAGTTCACCCTTTCATTACTTCATTGAATTAATTTTTCTATCTCTGGAAGTGTGGCCACGCTCCCTTTCACCACACTTATAAAAAGAAGGGCACAAAGGTAATTGTGGTTTTGTTTTTTTTGCCCGTCCTGGTCCTTGAACTCAGGTCCTGAGTACTGTCCCTGGCTTCTTTTTGCTCAAGGCTAGCCCTCTGCCACTTGAGCCACAATGCCAGTTCTGGCCATTTTCTGTATATGCGGTGCTAGGGAATTGAACCCAGGGCTTCATTTATACAAGTCAAGCACTCTTGCCACCAGGCCATATTCCCAGGCCCAGCAAATATTAACATGTAAGATTTATGAATGTTAGCCAGATAGGATAAGATACATATTCCAATAAGAAACTTGGAAACATTAGATTGCTTTAAACAAATTTATCAGGCACATTCTGCCTCAAGGAAATGCAAAAGCAAACAAATAAACCTTCCTTAGGAAAGGAAACTTAGCATGAAAATCATGTTAATAATTCCATCACCCAGATAATTCCTAGTAACCACTTCCACTCAATGCCCAGTAGCCAAAGACATGCAGATTCATGTTACCTGTTGTTTCTTAAAAATCTTTTGTTACATGTGCCAGTATTCTTATTGCTTGAACAATAGTCAACTTCATGAACACATCACAATTTTCTATTCATTCTCCACAACAGCTTAGATCTAAGCAGGATCAGATTTTTTTTTCTATTTTTTGAAAGGAAAATAATATTTCTTCACAGGAGTAAAATTGCGTGTCACAGGTTAGTTGTATGCTGCCACAAAAAGAAAATGACAAATGGCTTGTCAATGGTTTGAAACTTTGATAATTTCAGAATTATATAAGCATTTCAACTACTTTATTGATACTTTTTTTGTCAGACTTTTAGCTCAGTGCTGTGGGTGTGTTATAGTGTCTTGTGGGTTTAATTTACCCTTGCTTTTTGCTCATGGTTATGGCTATCATTAATGTAATTACTAAATATCCTCCTCAAGAAAAGGTTTGTTCAATTCTTTCTTGTTGGTGTCTTCTTAAAGTATGATTAGTGTTGATAAATGATTCATATGGAATGTATTCATTTGAGAGTATATAATTGGAGTGAGTTACAGAATTTTCTCATGTTATTGTAACCACAACCAAGGATATGTAACATTTCTGTCACCTCCCAGGTAGGTTCTGACCACATTGCCTTCCCTCCATCCCCCTTGACTAGTGTCAGATAAACACTGACATATTTTCTGTAATTATTCATTAAAATTATTTCAGAATATGATATGCATGAAATTATGCTTTTTTGTGTGTATCTGTCATCTTTAGTTAGGCATAGTGTTGAAATTAAACCCCATTGTGGCACACTAACAGGCCATTTTTGTTTTTGAACAATACCTCTCTCTCTCTCTCTCTCTCTCTCTCTCTATATATATATATATATATATATATATATATATATATATATTTCACAGTTATTTTTTCTGTTCTTTTTTTTTTTTTTTTTTTTTTTTTTTTGCCAGTCCTGGGCCTTGGACTCAGGGCCTGAGCACTGTCCCTGGCTTCTTCCCGCTCAAGGCTAGCACTCTGCCACTTGAGCCACAGCGCCGCTTCTGGCCGTTTTCTGTATATGTGGTGCTGGGGAATCGAACCTAGGGCCTCGTGTATCCGAGGCAGGCACTCTTGCCACTAGGCTATATCCCCAGCCCATTTTTTCTGTTCTTGTAATGATGAATGTTAGTATACTTTTCTTTCCTTCTTTTTTTTTTTTTTTTTTTGGTTTTGAGGGAGGGCATTCTGGATGTAGTAAGCATTGCTGTTTGAAATTAACATATACATGTAGTTATATATCATACATTCATTATAATTACATATGTGTTATATATGTGTAATTTTCATGTCCTTTATCTATGGTATGCATATAAAGACATAATAAACTGCTAGATCCTTTTAATTTCCTGAAGTAGCCTATGTGAGCATTTTTTTTCAAAACATTGCAAAAACTTGACATTTTCAGTCAGTTCAACTTTAGCCAACCTCTTGGGTGACTAGCGGTTACTCATGGATGATATTTATATTTTCTGGATGACCTAAAGTGCTGAACATTTTTCAGACACTCATCGGTCATCTCAATAATTATTTTGTGAAGTGTTAGGTCAAATATTTTGCACTATTAGATATGTTTTCTTTGAATTATCAAATTAAAATAGTTATTTACATATCCTGTTCTTTTATCCCTTCTCACATCAGTATTGAAATGTTCTCTTCTTGTTTGTGGCTAAACCAGAAAACACAAATACACAGCTAGCTTAGAAAGTATTTCTAAAGCACAGGTGTGTTCAAAGTCTTTTGCCATGAAGTTATTTTAGAGTAAAGCATGACTTCTGTAATAAACTGTCATGAAGTTTAATATCACTGGTAGCCTCTTCTAATTCTTTCCTTTTATAACTCCTCTAACATTAATCACCATATGAATTAGTCCCACAATATCCAATGAGGATAATTGTCCCAATCACAACAATGAAGGACATTCAAACTGAGGTAGACACTCTTGTCTCCCCTAATTAGGACACATATTCTCCAATTTTCCTATGCCATCTTTTTTTTTAATGCTGGGGTGAAAGGAATAATCAATTGAACCAAAGTATAGGTTCTGTTCTATTTAACCAGAAAAGCCTCAAGCACAAGTGTCTCACAGTAACACCAGACATCAGCTCTAGCGATGGTGAGTGCCAATACATTCCCATCTCCTTAAAGGCCTGGCTTTCACTGTACCTGAATCCATTTTCCAGGGACTCAACTTCTCCTACTCTGCCTAGAAAGCCACCCAGGTGAAATTAGTTATAGGACAGTGACTAAAACAACGGAGGCACGTTTCATCAACTTTGGGAAACAGTAGTGCATCAATCTTCAGGACTTGATGTCCCAGCCATTTTGCCTGGGAAGAGAGGTGCCATGAACTGCTGTGCTGCAGCAGGATCTGTGGTCCCTCCCAAAGGGAAGAGGGAAATCCGAGGTCTTGATCTACCTGTGATATGTGAGTAAAAATCACCTAAGGAAACTAATGCTCAATTGCAATAGTGTTTTGGATCAGTGAGTAACAACTAGTTGTTAGGTATGTGAAATTACTCCTCATGTCTCCTACAGAAGAAATAAAATTCTAATGTTAAGATCTCTGATTCCTATAGGAATCTCACCTTAGTTATTAATTCTTACTTCTTTTCAAGGCTCACCTCAGACTCATAAAATCGAAATAACGAACAAAGCCATAATTTTATTTGTGTGTCTTTTTCTTTTCATCTCTGTATTTGCATCCTCCTAAAATAAATATTCAATGAACGCAATGATGGGTCAGTTAGAAGAGCATAAATTTCTCCTTGCTGTATTCTGTGTGATGCTTTGCACATAGGAAAGCAAGCGTCGAACCCCAAGACTCTCCCATTTGAATTAATTATCTTCAGTTTTGATCATAAATACTCTCCACCTTTGCTAAACACTGTTTTGGTTTTCAGAAAGCACATAAGATTTTTCAAGAATAAATGAAAATTTTTCCCCAAAAGTATAACTTTTTATGCTGCAAAAATAGCTGTAATTATTTCTTCCATGGTAGTTGAAAACCTTGTCAACAGCTGGCTGAAAAAAAAATCAATCACATCTTGTTTTCAATTTTTCATCTCTGTATTTATTTATAGATTGCATGTCAAGAGAATATGCTTAGAATGAAGAAAAATCCACCAGTGTCTGCATTTACTCTTACAGTTGATATTTAATTGAGAAAAACAAAGCCAAAATTTATATCTCTTCATTGAAAAAGACAAAAATATAATGAGAAGGCAGACATAGATGTGTTCAAATTATCTTGTATGCAAACTTAATGTCAGCACTGTCCCACATAGTTCATTCAAGACCAGCAAGTACACACTCAAAACCTTAGTTCCATTTGTAAAGAAAATTAGGATAAGTATGTAGTATCAAAAATTCTCCTGATAGCCTATGCCATACAATTTATATCTGCAGATGGAAGATTATGTACTCATTTTGAACACTGTGAAAACATTGAACTGGAATACCCTGTCCCTGTGGATGATTCAATTTACACAATGTGGGCAGAAACCATCTCAATAATATTACAGGCATGGGTATGCATTGAGGATTTAATTACAAAGAGATAAGATTTGTGTGTCTCACTTAGAATGGAATGACATGAAGCAAGATAAATACATGGGAATTATATAAGAATCTCTCCTAAATTATTTCTAACCCAGCATACCATATTGCAAATAGCTAATGGTGAGTATGTTTAACAATGTCTAAAAAGATAAGATTCTAAAGTTCCAAATCCTATCTAACTTCCATGCTTTTGGCTTGACTTCTTGATCTCAGACAATGGATTTGACATATTGGAACTTTTAATGTTCTTTAAATTGCAACATCTTAAGACAAAGATCTCATTAGATTTTCTGCCTTCTTTTTGTTTAGACAGAGTCTCACTACATAACCCACACTAGCTTCACACTCATAATCTTCCTATCTGCTCCTAAGTACTGGGGTGACAGGCATGCACCATTATGTCCAGTATATGAACTTCATCTTTATAGAGATGTATAAATTTGGAGTGTAGAAGCAAAAGAGACAATCCTAAATGGTCAGTTACTGTCAACTGTCTGATAAAAAAACACTCATTCTCTTCTTGTGGTGAACTGGGATTACAGAAAGGTTGTGTAGTCAGTCTATAAATGGCATCTCCTTGCTATGGAATTCAGCCCAGTGAACTGTGAATTAGAAGTGATATGTTGCAGTTCTTAAATGACATACATAAAAGTGTCTCTAGCTATCTTTTTTCACCCATTTGCCAGCTGGGAGCAAAGGATTTAAATGTCCCAGGAGATGGCAAGATCATAAGAGGGAAAGAAGCTGGCTTTCCAACTCACTGGGTGGAAGACATCATGCACACATCCTAGGGGACTAACACACATGTGGGAAAGGAGTGTGCTTAGCCATGGAGATGCTGTTCCCCCTCTTATAGTTTCACATTTCCTTGGTTTAGATAGGATTAAATAGAAAAAAAATTGTGGAAAGAATTTTTGTATTCATGTAAACTGTAACAGAAATTTCAGTTGCATCACTTTTTTTTTCTATTTTGCAAATAGTCATTGGACAGAGACTTTTATTATTTCCAAAATTAAAGAATGAAAAAGCAAACTCGTACCTAATCTTGTACCTATCTAGTCAATACTATACCAGAGTTTGTGTGCATTTTGTCATTTTTTATGCCTAGTGGCAAACACTAACACATTGGGTAGTGACAAAAATAACTCCAAAGCTCATTCTTCATTCCTGTTAAGTGTTCCTTGAGGCAGTCAGTTTCTCCCTCTTTTCACTTTAATTACTTCCTAACACTTAGGGCTCAGTGGATTCATTCTCAGTGGAGTAACAGTTGAAGAAGCTATCCCCATGACCTCCTAGGGAAACTTGTAATAAGAAATGCTTATCTGAATGTGTGGATTTGAAGAACAAGTAAAAACACTCATTCTCACATCTCAAAAAAATATACATGTAAAGTAATCAAAAATTTCAGAAAAAATAAATTAAATTTTTGGCATATAGGTTTTGAAACTTCTTCAGGTAAGGACACTTTCCAACAATAGCAACAATCTTATTTGTTTTAGAATGACTTCCTTGAGTTGCATATTTGCTGTAATTCCAACCAGCTAATGGTTTGGAGCTTGGTTTTCCGTTTTCTCAGTGTTGTTTTATATGGATGCCTCTTCTAGATGGAAAGCACAGCTGGCCATTACTCCATTCCTTTAAAATATACCACAATTTCAATTAAAGGAAAGTAATGTGTAAAAATCAAAGGTTCTTTTCAAATTCTAAGAAATGCAGTTTCAACCTTAGTGGATTCAGCATCAGTATCACCTTAGAACTGGTAAGGGTGAGCACTCTACTACTTGAACCACAGTGCCACTTCCGCTTGTTTTGAGTAGTTTATTGGAAAGAAGAGTCTCAAAGAGTTTTCTGCCTGAGCTGGCTTTGTACTACAGTCCTCAGATCTCAGCCTCCCAAGTAGCAGGATTACAAGGCATGAGCTACCGGTACCCAGCAATAGTGACATTTCTTAAACATTACAAACTACTAGGATTTCAAAAAAACAATATCCCTGGGAATTCGATGTTGGAAGCTCAGCAACTTATTCTGAACTGTGAAAAAAATGTCAATTAAATAACAGACAACTCCAATTCTGACATTTCTGTCCCAGTCAAACAAAACAATTTCCCATCCTCAAGCAGTACATTCTATGTGAAAATAATCCTGATGTATTCAGTGGCCATTTCACTATGCCTGTTACTAGTGGCTAGATACTATTTGTAACCATTATAGTCTTAGAACTGCTTACTTTCCTCTGAGAGCTGACATTGTTTTCTGCCTTTGGTAATGAGATCAAAGCACTTAACTTCTTGCTCAGGCTGCCAAAAATCTTACAGCCAGATTTTATACCTAGTTGTAACAATGGTTATGGCCTTTATCATTTATGTTCTTCTCTATAGTCAAAATTTTCCTACTTTTAGTCTCATTCTTGTATTATGTTTCTGAAAACTACCTATAACCTTATTTGAAAATAGAGCATACAGACTTTGTAAAAATGGTTTTATTTGCAAAAATGCAGATAATTATATATGTAAGTTGATCACTTCTATGATTTGTTGTTCTAGATATCAGATGTCATTAAGATGATCCTTTTAAGTAAAGAAACATCTTTTGAGGATTGGTGGCACATTTTCATAATCCTAGTTACTAAGGAGATGAAGGCAGGAGAATAATGAATTTGTTCAAGGCCATCTCAAAGGCAGAAAAGCCTATCTTAAAAACAGAGTAAAACCAATAGCTTTGGAGAGGGGTAGGATAACTCAAGTAGTTAAATGTAAGGTTCTGAGTTCAAATCCTCACTATTACACAAAAAGAAATATTTTGAACATAAATGCTTCACCAGGACTTAGGCTAGTGTCAGAGAGAGAGAAGAAAACGACAGTCATTTACTTAACACATAAGCGTACATATAGCTTACAAGTTGATTAATGACTTATTTTCATTGGTCAGAACATTGAAATGAATATTTAATTATAGATCCAATGCAAGGTTACTTTAAGTTGATGGTGTCTATCAAATAATTCAAAAATTAAAAAAATCAAAGCAACTGTTTTTGCTGAAGACATCAGAAGAAATAACATCTACTTTTATCATGACTCCTTTTATCTTAATTTTATTTCTTGTCTCATGAATGCTAATGATTTAGGAATAGCTATAGTGAACTCATATCTTTATTAATGTTCAATGCCATATCATTCCAAAGAAATAAATAAAAATGCACTCACTACAGCACGTTAAGAGGTGAATAAGAGCTGGGAGGCAGCCTTGGGTCAGTAGTCCTTGCATGTATTATTATTTGGGATGTTCCCTGAGGTTGGATGAATGTACCTAACTGGTATAATTTGCTCTCTAGAGAAAATGAAGTGCTACAGTTTAAAACTAGGGCAGAGACATGATAACTTCTTAATAAATCTGAACTCAGTGAAAGCACAAATAGAAATGCAGCATGTATTGGAAATTGCAGTAAATCCATAACCCACACAGATAATACAAAGAGCCAGAAATTGCACCATAACATGACACAATGGTCATAACAATAAGGATGTTGTGGGTGTGCTGAATATTCTTTAAGTTTCCTGGGATTTACATGCAAAGATTAAATTAAGCCCATAAAAAGGACATTTATATGTATTTGTAGAAAATTTCAAGTCTTTATTACTGATAATTTATATTAAAAACATGTTTTCAATAAATCAGAACATCAATTCCATAGGATGATTATATTTCTTTAAAAACATATTAACTATATTTGTCTATCATTTACCAACATTTGTGGCTGTTGTTTGAAATATTAAGCTTTTTTGTTATAATGTAGTCATTTTAGGTTACCTTTTTGTTCATTTCTTGTTAGCTCCAACTTTCATAGCATTTGAGGACAAACCCAACTGAAAACCTTCACCTCAACTGTCTCCTGGTCATTTCTAAGTAGAAGAGGGAAATTGTTTAGCAGATTTTTTTCTTCCTGGAAAGATTAAGCCATTG
This sequence comes from Perognathus longimembris pacificus, assembly GCF_023159225.1. Lineage (NCBI taxonomy): Eukaryota > Metazoa > Chordata > Mammalia > Rodentia > Heteromyidae > Perognathus > Perognathus longimembris. The sequence goes on along the minus strand of NC_063181.1, from coordinate 18,204,408 downwards.
TTGCATCAACCTCACCCAATGCACAACTGTTTGTCCCCTTTGCTGTCTCTGCTTTCTGGTAAGCGGACATAACATCTTCTCAGGGTTCCCTTGTTTCTGGATTGCTGAGAAATGTGTTTATTCAAAGTTTGGAGATACAAAGTATATTCTGTACTCTCTCAATTAAGCCAGGAGTCCACAGAGTCGTCGTGTCCAATGTTCTTGTGTGATGTTGTAGAGAATATTGAGCTGGGGGCAAGGGAACCATTTCATTCCTGGAGGACAGAGTATGGAAAACATCCTGCTAGTGCAATATGATGAAAAGAACATACAGTCTCAGAAATAAATGACCTGGTTTTTAGAACCTGGTCTGCCACACAAAATTTTGTAGTTTGTAATCAAACAAAATGCCTCAACCACACCAGGAAACTGATCAAAATGAGATGTAATAAAGATATAAGGAAAGAACTTTAATGTGCAAATTACCTTACCTGTACCAACTATATACCCTAGAGCCCACATGATAGTGTATCCTACAAATAAAAATGTATAAGAAAATCCATACATCTTGGACAGGTTCTTCATCTTCCCTACTAAATTTATCTTGATAAATCTTTTCTCCTGACACTAACATATTGACACCATTCTAATGGCCCAAAACATGCCCATTTAGACAGCACATTGTCAATGTTGACATTACTGTATTTCACTGTATTTATAATCATTCCCTTTTGTCTGTGTAAGAATTCTCTAAAGTATAAGAACACTTACTTCCCAAGTATTCATTGCCCTCTTCTAACTAAATAAATGGTTGTCAAGTAGGTTTTCTTTCTTAGTGACAGTTCAAGTATTATAAAACAGATGGTCTCATTAGCTTGAGAAACACGAAGACATTTATCTTTTCCCTAATTGTCAGTTTATCATTTTTAAAAACAATATCATATGAAAAATAGGCAAAGATATTTAGCACAAGAGCTTCCTGCCTGATTTATTCAGTTTTCATGTCTGAATACTGAAAAAATGTGGCTGTTATGGGTCAACCAAAAGTAGGCTATTTAACAATGGGTTCTAGCATTGCTCCATTGAAATCATTTTATTCATTTCCTATTTTTAATTTAAACAGATCATATTGAGTATATGATCTCAGAGTCCTACTAAAAAGCATATATAAAGGATTACATGGATGCCCAAAGGCAACTGTCAAAATTAAGACCTTGGAAAAAGCATAACTTGTGACTTTTTCAAGAAATTGAAATCACTCCCCGCCCCCATCAAAGTGTTCATTGAAACACTGATTGATTCTCTTTGAAGAACTCCTCCAATCTCACCATTTATTTCTGTCATTGCCTGATGCTGATACCCTGGAAGAATTTCTCTAATAATTACACCTGTTGGGCAGGAGTTAAAAAATGTTAAAGAAAAGGAAGAATATGCTGAGAAGATTAATTTCAGAATAACCTATAATATGAAGATTTTAGTTCATTTGAATTGACAGCACTTTATCCTGCGATACTCTTATTATGACGATGACTGGTCAAATTATCTTTATGAAAAACAAAGTAGCATTTCTGCTTAGATAAGTCAAACCTGCTATGTTTGTAGAATTTCCAGATAGTTAATCATGCCTAGATTTAGCTATGCTCTTTTAAATATTGTATGCACAATGAAATGGAATTAGCAGAAAGTGACTAATCTGTCCATCCACTTAATTCTACCAGATGAGGCACTTTTGTATCTGTAATTATATTGGAAAAAAAAACAAAGCAGGACTAAAACATTTAACCAGAACATAATATTTTTGCACAATATAATGCACAGGATCAAACCCATGTTGATAGCTGATACCCAAATTAATTGGATTCGTACAATATTTATATGAATACAGTATCCAGTCAGGCAAAAGATTGCTTTGTCTAAATCATTTGTTGCTTTGCACTGATGTGTGGCCAGGTATAAAATTATAACTTGAGATTCCAAAATATTATTTCTCTTTGTTTCATAATTCACAAACTTCATCCCTGCCACCTCTGTATGTCCTTGAATGTTTCTACTACAAATATGTTTAGTTCATCCCACTAACCAAACTGTGTTTGGCATCACATTTGCAGATAAAATGCACTTCAGTAATTCTCATCTTTGGAAAATTCCATGCCGATATGCATATATAAAAAAGGGAAAGGATCTTTTCTAATGATTCATAGTGAAACAAATATTCTCCTTTTACCTGCAGGAAGGTGTAAAAAGAGTACATCCAACTGAAGAACTTGTTAGTAGTATGAATGACAACAGTACTCAAGTCCCTTCAGAGCTTATGAGCATTAATGGATGAGAAGAATATGGTTCTCTGGAGAGTAGAGCACTAGATATTTGAGAGTAAAGTTTTAGTTTAATAATTATTAAGGACAGGATGAGAGGGGAACATGGAGAGATATAGTGCATAGAAGGTAACAACAGAGTACTGAGCTCAGAAAACTCCATAATAAATAATTTCGACAGAGTAAGGAAGGGAAAGCCACATGTAACACAACTCTCAAAATGCTGGTTAGGTAATTAGTTTGAAATTTAAGATTGCCGAAGACATTAACATCCATTCAGAGTTTGTTCTATGATTTTCTGTAATTATAACCATAATCTTAGTGTATTTCCTGGTATAATCAAGGATTGTACAAATTATAGACCTCACAAATTTTTTTAAAAGCAACTTTCTTAAATAGAGTTAAACAAAATGGAGAAAACTCATGTTACCATGGAATTTTTTCTAGAAAATCTGTAAGTAGCTGTAAATACGGCAAAAATGATACTGTAGAAATTATGACTCCAAATTTTTTTTTTATTATTTTTTTTTTTTTGCCAGTCCTGGGCCTTGGACTCAGTGCCTGAGCACCATCCCTGGCTTCTTCCTGCTCAAGGCTAGCACCCTGCCACCTGAGCCACAGCGCCCCTTCTGACCATTTTCCATATATGTGGTCCTGGGGAATTGAACCCAGGGCCTCATGTATACGAGGTAAGTACTCTTGCCACTAGGCCATATCCGCAGCCCATGTCTCCAAATTTTTAATCAAACTTAACAATGACATTTCAAACATGTTAAATGGATTTTTTTTATTAATGCTAAATTGTGCAAGAAGTCAAGAAGGAGAGAAAGAAGATGAAGACAGGCACACAGATATTTCTTGTTTTCTGACAAAAGTTTCTTTTATTTTCAGCATATATGTGTGATTATTTCTTATTTCTTATTTTATGGAAAAATGAAGAGTGAAGGTAAATCTTACTTTGAGGCAGCAGTGACTCCATTTTGAAACCATAGCCATCTTGTTGTTTATGTTGAACTGTAAGAACTGACTTTTTTGTGCTGAGACTGCTAAACTGTAAATTTCTTGAACAAAGCTATCTTAAAGCCAGCCAGACCCCACTCTGTGCCTGAAACCTTGGGCCTGCACAAGCTCTGAGAAATAGCCATGATAGCCAAAGATAAACAGGCACTGTGAGCATGCCCAGGCCGCCAAATACTCCATGTAGCAGGGCAGGTTGTCAGAACCTAGACGGCCAAGGACTGTTTTGGTAATTTCTGTTCACCCTGGAATGATTTTACCCCAGAGCCAATCAGATCTGTAAACACTTGCTTACTGTAACTTTGTGGTTTTTGCCTTTATAAACCCTGTAAGATTTCAGCTCGGGGTCCTCTTCCCTATCTTTGCTGCCTCAGTGTGTGGGAGGAAACCCAAGCTGCAGCTTGCCTGAATAAAGCCTTGCTTTTGCATTTCGGAATGTCTGGCTCTCGGTGGTCTTCTTGGAGGTCATCTTGCGACTTGGGGCATAACAAAAATAATACTAAATGACCAAAGAAGATGTTAGTTGCTAAGTGTCGCAGTAGAAAGAAGATAGAAGAAGTAATTGAGCATAATAAAAGGTGAGTGGAAGGGAGAGGAGAGAGAAAGGAGAAGAGAGAGGAGAGAGAAAGGAGAAAAGAGAGAAAAAGTCTAAGATTATATTATCCCTTAGGTCAAGCCCCCTTAGGTATTTCCACTAGTTCCCTCCTGAAAAATTTCTACCACTCCCTATACTGTCAGACTTAGCTAGAGATCAAGGTTTAAATATATGAGCCTGTGAGGGACATATAATACTCAAACCATAACAGAGCCCCATGCTGTAACTATAAGACTCTTACACGCTTGGTATTCTGTTCTGGTTTTTGCAAAGCCTCATTAAGTTGAGTGTATCCTCTTAATCTTCTGTGCGTCAGACCAAATAATTGCTTTTCTCTCCTAATTTTTCCCAAGTAAAAATGAATAAAGAGTTCACTGCTTCTAACACAATACCTATAGACCGTCATAATGAGAGATCAGAAAATGAGATATTCAATTCAATAGTTTGAGCCATGTAAATTAGGTATGGGAAAAACATTCCTCAACCACCACTGTTAGATGGGACGAGGTCACAGGGTTTCTAGCCAGAGGAAATGGCTGTACATTATATGATTCAGGCCAATATCTAAACCCAGTCAGACAGCATGCTTTTTATCTTCATTCAGTAGCTCAACACAGATTTTTTTTTTTGCCAGTCCTGGGGCTTGGACTCAGGGCTTCAGCACTGTTGTTTGTCTCTGGCTTCTTTTTGCTCAAGGCTAGCACTCTGCCTGCCACTTGAGCCACAGTGCCACTTCTGGCCGCTTTCTATATATGTGGTGCTGGGGAACTGAACCCTGGGCTTCATGTATAGGAGTCAAGCACTCTTGCCACAAGGCCATATTCCCAACCCCAACACAGAAAATTTTAACAAAACCTTAAACCTCTATAAGTTGTGGAAACCTACTAGATGAACAAGTTTACAGGAATCTCCCTGTATCTCTCCAAAATCGTACTTAACTGAGAAATAAGGAAGGAAATACTTTGGCATTTTAATCTACTGGATAAATTGCTTAGAAGGGCTAGCCATTATTTACCTTGAACCAACTCGATCTGACTAGAAGTTTGTCTATACCTCTGTGTCATTAGTTAAGAAAAATTTCTTAAAGCTTAGATTTCCATCTGTAAAACTTGAATCTCAGTGATTTTTTTTGAGAGAAGGATAAACAACTGAGGTGTTTTCTACAAAGTCTGTCAAAGTCTCATTGATTGAGATTTGGCATTTATTATTACTGAATATTTGTTCCAATTTAACTTTTCATGCATTGCTACTTTTCTTACAACTTTAAGACATTTCTAACTATAATTTTTACTTGGTTATAAAATGAAAATGTACTGAAAATACCTAAACTTTTGTTAAGATTATTCCTTTGGGTTTTTTTGTTTTGTTTTGTTTTTTGTTTTTGGTGCTTCTCCTGGGGCTTGAACTTAGGATCTGGGCACTACCCTGAGCTTTCTTGCTCAAGTCTAGTTCTCTACGTGAGTCACAGCTCCACTTTTTATTTGTTTGCTTTTTGGTTTTCTTTTGGTGGTTAATTGGAGGTAAGAATCCCACAGACTTTTCTTACCTAGGCTGATTCTGAGTGGTGATCTTCATATCTCAGACTCCCGAGTAGCTAGGATTATAGGCATGGGCAAACAACACCTGGCAATTTGGTTTTTTATTATTTTTAAATCAACATCAATTAGCAATAAGGACTCTGGGACTTAGACTCCTGTGTATCTATAACATCCATTGTGTAATGATTTTCTCCTAAACATTTTTCTTTTCTTCATTGGTAGGGAGTTGCATGACCCATTATTCAAGGTGATATTGCAAAGTTGGTTATCAAATTCATTATAAAATAAGCTTCACAAAAATCATCTATTCCCTCTCAAAAATACTTCACACTGCATTACCTTTGATATTTGACCCATACAGCAATACGGAAATCATTACATATTTATTTATTGTTAACATAAGGAAGCCTTATTAGATTCATTCTTTTTCATCTTTTTTTTCAACGGCTTTCCTGGGAAACTTTTAGATATCTGATTTATCCTCTTATATTTCAAAAAAAGCTCCTGATCTTATCTGTCAGTAGGTCACAAAGCCTCTTGTCAAATACTGCTTGTGATGAGGAAGCTCACAAGGTCACTTATTCTGTTGTTTAAAAGTTTTATCTGCCTAGGGAAAAAGTATCTAAATATTTCAATACTTACCAGCCCTAAAACCCATCATTTGGCATTTATTGTGATCTCTGGAGCAAATAATGCAGGTCTATTCCCTATTACTCCCATGCATTTTTAAAGAGCTACTGAACGTGGAATTTCTTATAGGAATAAGTATTCTTATACATTTAATACAATATGATACAAGAATTTAGCAAGAAGTAGTTGGAGCCAGTAAGTTGGAAAACTAAAGGAAAAACAAACAACTTCTTCCATTCTTTTCTATTTCCTCCTGGAATTCTTTCCTCAGTCTACTTGAAAACAACAACAAAGTAAAGGTTGATATGCACTGAGAGTGTAATTGGTTCTTCTTAGATATGAATCAAAAACTGTGTAATTGGATCACAAAGGCATGGATTTCCATTATTGTAGGAGAAAAGATTTAAATTGGGGATCTACTCAAATCGTGTAAATATCCACAAAATAACATATAATTGCTTAACCATAAGAAGTCTTTAAATTCAATCATCTCACTTTACTAATAACCTTTCTAGCTATCTTAAATATTTTGATAATATACATTTTAAAGATGATCCACTAATAACTACTTCTGTATATATATATATATATATATATATAAAATCAAAATGAATTACAGAGAGGTTACAGTTTCATACATTAGGCATTGGATATATTTCTTGTACTGTTTGTTACCTTGTCCCTCATTCCCCCCTCCCCATTTTCCCTTTCCCTTTCCCCACCATGAGTTGTTCAGTTCATTTACACCAAACAGTTTTTTGTGTTTTTTTTTCTCAAATTTTTATTATCAAACTGATATACAGGGAGGTTACAGTATCATACGTTGGGCATTGGATACATTTCTTGTACTGTTTGTTGCCTTGTCCCTCATGCCCCCCTCCCTCCCCCCCTTTCCCTCCCCCCCCCAGGTGTTCAGTTCACTTACACCAAACAGTTTTGCAAGTATTGCTTTTGTAGTTATTTCTCTTTTTTTTACCCTGTGTCTCTCAAATTTGGTATTCCCTTTGAATTTCCTACTTCCAATACCAGTAAACAAGGTTTCCAATATACTCAGATAAGATTACAGAGATGGTGTAGGTACAACCATAGGAAGGTGATACAAGAACATCATCAATAATAGAAACTACACATACACATAGGACGTTGAAAGTAGTTACAACTGTGATATATCACTTGTTTCCATAACATGGAGTTCATTTCACTTAGCATCATCTCATGTGTTCCTAAGGGTATAGCTATTGGGCCTTGTGATGCTCTGCTATGGCTTGCCTAAACCTGTACTAATTATTCCCAATAAGGGAGGCCATAGAGTCCATGTTTCTTTGGGTCTGGCTCACTTCACTTAGTATAACTTTTTCCAAGTCCTTCCATTTCCTTACAAATGGAACAATGTCATTCTTTCTGATAGAGGCATAAAATTCCATTGTGTATATGTACCACATTTTCCTGATCCATTCATCTATGGAGGGACATCTGGGTTGCTTCCAGATTCTCGCTATGACAAATTTGAGGACACAAAGTACCAGCTCCTTTGGGACACAGCAAAGGCAGTACTCAGAGGAAAATTTATATCTCTGAGTACATACATCAACAAACTGGAGAAACAGCAACTCAGTAATTTAAGGAAGCACCTTAATTTTCTGGAGAGAGAACAGCAAGCCAAACCCCAAGTCAATAGACGGAAGCAAATAATTAAAATCAAATCACAATTAAATCAATTAGAGATGAAAAAAACCATCGAAAGAATCAACAAAACAAAGAGTTGGTTCTTTGAAAAAATCAACAAGATAGACAGACCCCTGGCAAACCTGACCAAAGAACGAAGGCAGCACACTCAAATAAACAAGATAAGAGATGAAACAGGTAGCATCACCACAGAAATAACCGAAATTCAGAAAATAATAAGGGACTATTTTGCAAACCTTTATGCCAACAAATTCGAGAACTTGGAAGAAATGGATGATTTCCTAGAAAAAATTGATACCCCCAAACTCAACTATGAAGACTTAAACCTTCTAAACAGACCCATATCCAGTATTGAAATAGAAACAGCAATAAATGATCTCCCATCCAAGAAAAGCCCAGGTCCAGACGGATTCACCGCAGAATTCTACAAGGCCTTCAAAACAGAACTCACTCCAATATTTCTCAAACTCTTCAATGAAGTTGAAAGAGAACGTTCACTACCAGACTTATTTTATGAAGCCAATATAACCCTCATCCCAAAACCAGGCAGAGACTCATCACGGAAAGAGGACTACAGACCAATCTCCCTGATGAACATAGATGCAAAAATTCTCAACAAAATTCTGGCCAATCGACTTCAACAGGTCATCAAAAAAATCATACACCACGATCAAACTGGATTCATCCCAGGGATGCAAAGCTGGTTTAATAAACGCAAGTCAATTAATGTAATCCACCACATCAACCAGAGCAAGGTAAAGAACCACATGGTTTTATCGCTGGATGCGGAAAAAGCGTTCGATAAAATCCAGCACCCATTTATGCTTAAAGCCCTGGAAAAACTGGGATTCCAGGGAACATTCCTGAATATAATCAAGGCAGTTTATGACAAACCAACTGCAAGCATAACTCTAAATGGTGAAAAACTAAAGCCATTCCCTTTAAAATCAGGAACAAGGCAGGGATGTCCACTCTCTCCCCTGCTCTTCAACATAGTACTAGAATTCCTAGCTAGAGCAATTAGGCAAGAAGAGAATATAAAGGGGATCCAAATAGGAAAAGATGAAGTTAAACTTTCTCTCTTCGCAGATGACATGATCCTATACCTAAAGAATCCCATAGACTCTACCCCCAAGCTACTAGAGCTGATCCAAAACTTTGGCAAAGTTGCAGGATATAAAATAAACCTTCAAAAATCAACGGCCATTCTCTATGCTAACAACCCGAAGACCAAGGCTGAAAACAGGAAAGCAACTCCTTTTGCAATAGCTTACACCAAACAGTTTTGCAAGTATTGCTTTTGTAGTTGTTTGCCTGTTTTTTACCCTGTGTCTCTCAATTTTGGTATTCTCTTCCAATTTCATAGTTCTAATACCAGTATACCTGGTTTCGAATATACTCAGATAAGTTACAGAGAAAGTGTAGGTACAACCACAGGATGGTGATACAAGAAGATCATCAATAATAGAGGCTACAGTTACATATGGCACGTTGATAGTAGTGACAACTGTGATATAACAATTGTTTCCATAACATGGAGTTCATTTCACTTAGATAGATACCCAAAAGTGGGGCTGCTGGGTCATAGGGGAGTTCTATGTTTAGCCTTCTGAGGAATCTTCATACTGCTTGCCAGAGTGGCTGAACCAGTTTACATTCCCACCAACAGTGAAGTAGGGTTTCCTTTTGGCCACATCCCCTCCAACAGTGTTATTGTTAGTTTTCTTGATATATGACATTCTTACTGGAGTGAGATGGAATCTCAATGTTGTTTTGATTTGCATTTCTTTTATGGCCAGTGATGTACAGCACTTTTTCATATGTCTCTTGGCCATTCTCATTTCCTCATCAGAGAAGTCACTTTTTAAATCGTTAGCCCACTTGATGAGGGGGTTATAGGTTCTTTGCGGTTATGTTTTGGAGGAAGGTATTTTTTTTTTTAGTTCTGCATATATTTTAGATATGTGGCCTTTGTCCGTTTAGTGGCCAGTAAAGATCTTCTCCCAATCTGTGGGCTTTCTGTTTATCTTGCAAGCTATGTCCTTTGCCCTGCAGAAGCTCTGCAGTTTGATGCAGTCCCATTTGTCTAACCTTTCTTTGATTTGTAGCCTTTCTGGTTCTTTGTTAAGAAAGTTCCGTCCTGTGCCAAGGAGCCCAAGTGTTTCTCCTACTCCTACGATTAGTGTTTTCATGGTGTTTGTTTTGATTTCTAGGTCTTTGATCCATTTAGAATTGATTTTGGTGCAGGGTGATATATAAGCATCTAGTTTTAGTTTGTTGCATGCGTTGAACCAGCTTTGCCAGCACCATTTGTTAAAGAGGCTATCTTTCTTCCAGACTATTGTTTTAGCTCCTTTATCAAAGATTAAGTAGGTGTAGTTCTGTGAGTTCATTTCTGGGTCTTCAATTCTGTTCCACTGGTCTTCAGGCCTGGTCTGGTGCCAATACCAAGCTGTTTTTATTACTATAGCTTTATAATACAGCTTGAAGTTGGGTATTGTAATTCCTCCAGCACCGTTCTTTCTGCTTGGGATTGTTTTTGCTATTCAAGGTCTTTTATTGTTCCATATGAATTTCTGGATTGCTTCTTCTATGTCATTAAAGAATGGTGTTGGGATATTAATGGGTATTGCATTGAATTTGTAGATAGCCTTTGGCAATATTGCCATTTTGATTATATTAATCCTCCCAATCCAGGAGCATGTGAGGTTTTTCCATTTCCTTAGTTCTGCCTTAATTTCATTTTTCATGTTTTTAAAGTTCTCATTGTAGAGGTCTTTCACTTCTTTGGTTAAGGTTATTCCTAGGTACTTTATGTTTTTTGAGGCTATTGCAAAAGGAGTTGTTTTCCTGATTTCAGCCTCGGTCTTTGGGTCCTTAGCATACAGAAAGGCTGTTGATTTTTGAGGGTTTATTTTATATCCTGCAACTTTGCCAAAGTTTTGGATCAGCTCTAATAGCTTGGGGGTAGAGTCTATAGGGTTCTTTATGTATGGGATCATGTCATCTGCAAAGAGAGAAAGTTTAACTACATCTTTTCCTATTTGGATTCCCCTTTATATTTTCTTCTTGCCTAATTGCTCTAGCTAGGAATTCTAGGACTATGTTGAAGAGAAGGGGAGAGAGTGGACATCCCTGCCTTGTTCCTGATTTTAAAGGGAATGGCTTTAGTTTTTCACCATTTAGAGTTCTAATAACTACTTCTTGATATTCAAGAGCTGTTCAATGTTTCTGAAATGTTCTTCACATACAGAAGCAAGTTTCTTTCATCTCAATGTACTACAAATGTTAACACATTTAAATAAAATTTATGTTTTATCTCAAAATGATTCCATAATCCTCTTTGTTGAAGGTGTCATTTAAATTTTCTATTAATTACTTTATATACTTTATACACATCATGTTATTAGCTGGTCTTTTTTTTATTAATTTCAAATGTTTCAATTATTTTCAAATTTTTAATTTAAACAAATGCCACAACTTTATATATTTTCAAATAAATGTCTCTCTGAGGTTTTTTTGTGTGTTTTATTTTTCTTTTTTACAGAACAAGCCTGAAAGAGATCTGACCTAAAATACATTGTGCAGTTGATTTTTAGGGTATCTATGTTAAATAAACACACTGTTTCAAAAACTATCATCTTTCTTTTATCTCAAAGGAAAATTTTTATATGAGGATTAACCTCAATCACATGACATTCATATATATTAAATATCAGACTCATCCTAAGAATTATACTTTATAGTTAAACTATACTAATTTTGACTACATGGTGCACATATATATATACATGTAATTAATTGATAAATTAACTTTCAATAAATGTTGTTCTAAGTAATAAACATTCAACTGATCTGTACAAAGTGTTCCATCCTTCCTTTCAAATTCTTCTGTATAAACTATACCGGGATAATTCCTACCTTTCAACTCCTTTACTTTTGTTGTTGTGTTGTTGTAAGGTTCTCCAGAAAGGTAACCCACCACATGGTTCAGGAGTTTATTGGGGAAGAGGGGGAAGCAAACTGCCAGCCCACACAAGAGGTGTGGGGAGAGAGAGGGGAAGAAGAGAGAAAAGAGTAAGCGAGAAAAAGAAAGAGCAGGGACTGTGTTGAGCCAGTTTATGTAGGAAAAGGTGGGCGGTATGGTCAAGTGGATTGGATTTGATTTCAGAGAAGGAGGAGGTAACTGCTTCCAGGTGTGCCAGTTACCTAGGTACTGGGAGAAGACTTAAACAGCCCGGGGGCATCTGCATGGTGCCCTCCCAGAGGTGGATCTTGTAGTTGTCTTGATCAAACTGTTTATGGCCAATAACGTCTCCTAATGTATTTCTTCTGTCTTTCTGATCAAACTAATTCCCTGCTGCTTTACTGTATACATATTAGTCATTTCTCATATCACAGTGTATATAAGATTTACTGCTACTGGCCAATTACAAATGATGTTCGCATGCATGCAATGATCTCTTAACTCCAAGCTACATTCTTCTCTCTTTTCTTACTTAGAGCCATAAGATAGAAAAGAATGATCTTGTTGCATGTATGCAATAAAACGAGTTGACAGGACTGAGGAAAATATGAAATTTATACTATAAGAAACCATATTCAGTATGAGACAGTTCAAACATCATTGTGTAAACAATCAGAAGAGTTGACTGTGGCCTTTGGAATCATGTTTATCAACCACAATCTTGGTAAATCAGTAACTAATTGGTACTCTCAGTCCATTTCTTAGAATGGGAGGTATATATACTTAAAAACGTAAGTGTGTAGGTATGAATTTATATATAAATAATGTATGTTTAAAACCATTTGTAAATTGTGCTATGTCCTTTCCTTTTCTCCTACTGATAATATGCTTGCAAGCATGGAGAACCTTTAGACATCTTGGGTCATACAGGGCCTGTATTATCACTTGATTCATGACAGGATGGACATATAATATTTCTCGTTGATTGTTCTGGGCCCATCTGCCTACCTGGATTGAGTGTTTTGTAAAACCCTTAAAAAATGTTACCAATATTCAAATAACCCTTGTCTGAAAAAAAAATTACCTACCTCTGCAAGAGATTAAGTGTTATCACTTACTTTAAAGAATGGCTTTTTAAAAAGTTACATAAATATACAAAATTATGCATTTGTTTTATATTTAATTATATTTTGATATTTGAAAGTTTTTCTTTTCTAATCTCTCTAGGTTTAATTTGTATATTTGTTCCTATAATCTTGAGATACAAATTAACAGTGTGCTTTTGTTTATCTTTTCTTTTTTTTCTCATAACTGCATATTGAATCTATAAATTACTTTGAATTCAGCTTTGGGTGTTTTTCTCTATATATTTGCATGTTAGCTTTGTTACCTAATTATTTTCTAATTTATATTACAATCTTTCATGCATGGGGAATTCAGATGTTTTTGTGTGCAACAATTTAGTTTATCTAATGAGTACTATTAAAAAAAAGTTAAGCTAAATCCACTGTGCTCAGAATCCTAAAATGTTTGTTTTTATTTTGATTCTATTTGTAGAATGTAGTTACATAGTGAGACAAATGGTGATCATTTTTGCTAAGCTTCCATATATACTTGCAAAAAATATGAATATCCTGCTTATAATTCATTCAGCTTTCTCCAAAAGTCCATGATGAAGTAGATGTGGTTTCTGCCTGCCTCTCTTAACAATGAATTCCTACATTCCTTGTAATTTCTAGAGTGAAGTGAGCCCTAGTAGCAACTTCTGCTTATATTTTTTTTCCTAACATTTAGTCCTTGGCACTGGCATTTACAAAAGAGATACTAAATCCCTTGAAATTTACTATATAGAGGATTACTTTTTGTTCTAATGAGATAATTCTACATGGGCTCCTTGAGAGCTTCCTGATAGGAAATTTGAACATCACCAAACTTGGTATTTTCAGTTTGCACCAGTCATTCTTTGGATAGAGGAGAAGGGAGGATGAGGAGTAAATATTCAATCATGTGTAAGTAGACATGCCTGAAGAGTGGCTCAGAGAACTTGAAGACTGGTGAATCCATCCACATTGATGCAACTCAACTGTATCAAGACCCTTTCAGACCTATCATATAAGGCCTGTAGAATCACTTGATTCATGACTGGACAGACACATAATGAATCCTTCTTCAGACCTTGCCTTGTATGCCTTTTGCATGTGGTGGTTCCTCTGTAACCTTTATAATAAACTAGTATATATTCATCAAGTGTTTCCATAAGTTCTATAAGCCATTTATAGCAAATAAGCCTAAAGGACTTGATTATGAGAATGCTCATTTTGTAGCCAGGTAAAATAGAAGTGTGGGTATTTACTTTGTGATTCAGTAGTTACAAGTTGTTCCCCTCCCCCTCTTAGGGGTACAAGGGTGGAGGACAGTTTTGTTGGATTTAGTGTGGAGTCTGTGCTAATTCCAGGAAGTTAAAATTGCCTTAAATCACTGGAGAAACATAATTGAGGAATTTCTTTGTGTGGAAAATCAACATGTTTGTGTCAGCAAAGAAGTGTATGTGTACAGAATAGTATGTTTTCCCTATTAGTATCACTTATAAGTATTTCTGATTTGGAGGAAGAAAGTAATCTATATCAGCCTGAATTTATCATAATCACTTTCCTATCTCCCTTGAACTTGGCCTTTTCAAATCTTGGCTACTGTGAAAAATCTTTGGTAAAGTTTAAAGGAAGAAACTTAGTTTTCTTTATTTCTGCTCATAAAAATATAAACCCAGTGTTTTTGTTTCCTTTCAAATAACCTCACACGTACATTAGAATTACTGACCAAATATGAAGTAACACCATGATAAGAAATGGCACTATTTTAAGTATTTGTAGAACCAGAAAAAATAACTAACACTCATGTGAAAATGTTTAGAAGCTACTAAATTCTCGTACATGAGGAATGATTACTTAGAATATTGAATTTCCTACAAATTTCAGCATATTATATGATACAACCTGACATTTGCCTTTCAACTGCTTTGTACTTAACACGAAGGTTGCACTCACAACGAAGAAATGACTATACCTACATTCATTTGTGAAAATTTTAATATTTAACTTTATTCACATTTAGAAAGACAAGTGTAGACTATTTAAGGTGGTAATTTCCTTGCACTTGTATTTCTTACACTCATTTAAGAATATTTACAGTTTTATTTTAGTTTAGACTTCTAGAAGCACAGTAATGTTGAAGGTAATTCAATAATTACAACAAGTTAAGGCAAGGTGCAATTATGGAGACATAGAGAGTGGTTATTTGGTTAATTTTTTTCATGTGTGCTAACTTTTAGCTTCAAAAGGTTATATTGAGGAGCTGGGGATATGGCCTAGTGGCAAGAGTGCTTGCCTCGTATACATGAGGCCCTGGGTTCAATTCCCCTGCACCACATATACAGAAAATGGCCAGAAGTGGTGCTGTGGCTCAAGTGGCAGAGTGCTATCCTTGAGCAAAAAGAAGCTAGGGACAGTGCTCAGGCCCTGAGTCCAAGCCCCAGGACTGGCCAAAAAAAAAAAAGAAAAAGGTTATATTGAAGGTAGTTTTAGTACCCATATTGTATGAGGTGAGAAATTAATGAGTTAAATGATCATATGCTCATAAAATGACATGTTGAAACTTTTTGCACAACTGCTTAAAGGTGATTTAAACAAAAAAAAGTGAAATAATATGTCCATGTTCAAAAATTAGATGGAATTTATAAGCTATGGTTTAACAAATAGTACATAAATGCTACACAATAACATGAGCAATCTTTTATAGCAAACTTTTAAACTAATGTGTTAAATATTTTTAAAGAAAAAATCAGCTTTCCAGAAATTAAAAAAAAATCAGTCTTATGAAATAAAGTGTAAGAATATATATTATATTTTCCAATAGTATCCCATTCTTATTGTTTTCTTTTGTAATAAACACTAAAAATCCTTTGAAATGAATCTTAAAAATAACATATTACATTCTCAGTCTTCATTGCCTAGAGGTATGTGTCCTTCCTGAT
This sequence comes from Perognathus longimembris pacificus, assembly GCF_023159225.1. Taxonomy (NCBI): domain Eukaryota; kingdom Metazoa; phylum Chordata; class Mammalia; order Rodentia; family Heteromyidae; genus Perognathus; species Perognathus longimembris. The sequence goes on along the minus strand of NC_063181.1, from coordinate 18,188,651 downwards.
TTCTTATTCTAGTTTGTTTGAGCTGTATAATAGCCTTAATAGTCACAAGAAAAGGAAGATACATAAAAATATTTTAAAGCAATTCATGGTCTCTATGACTGTTTTTCTTCCTATTGGTGACTTCATGAGCTTTCATTTGTAAGGCTCAATTTCAAAACATCAATTAAAGCTAAATTCAACTACATTACTTAATAACTAATTAAGTAACAATTGTAGAATAGAAAGTAAAGTCAACCTGAAGGGGTCAGGGACAATTACCCTTAGTGCTCCCTTCTTTCTTTAGACTCTACTCTAAAAAAGTAAAAGAAGGTTAATATTGTAACTTAGATTAAATTCACAAAATTTGACAGACCATTAGTGTCTCTAAAGGCCACTAATGAAGCTCTTTATGGCCTATGCTATCGTGCCTCTCAGATTGATGCAATAATTGCACTGTTCTTTTTTTCCCATCCTAATTAACATATTTTTGCCAGATCCTGTTTCTTCCTTTTTTCAAAATATTAAAGTGTGACTGATAATTTCATATTTAAAATAACTCACATTTAGACTGATGGTTCGAATACTTTCCTATTTTCACAAAGGGTTCATGATGATAGTTGAGGTAAGGTGGGGGTGTGTGTGGGGGTGTGATATTTTACTTTTGCTTGAAATAAAGAGACGTTTTAGAAAATGGAACCTTCATCTTCAAAAGGAGATTACGTTATACATAGTATTTTTGTAGACACCTCTAACTGTGTTCAAGTGATACACAAAATGAATGTAATACTCTCATATCGTTGTGTTGATTCTCTGTTCTTTGTCATTACCCTCAGTGTTAACATGACACTAAACTAACTTTAAGGATAAGGAGAGTATACTGTTGCCCTAGATGTTTCTGAGACTGAGATATTCTGTGGAATCATGGTCCACTTAGAAGTACAACTAAAAGTATATTTTTATACTGTCACATTATCCAGGATTTGAGCACAAGATTTGGCCACATATTTTCAGTGCAATAATTAATGTTTATCATAGCCATTCTGGAATCTAAGCCCCTGAGATGATTTGTGAATCATCAAATGAAATGGAATTAAATTTCAGCAGAGACAGTGTAGTCCAGAGAGAGAGAGAGAGAGAGAGAGAGAGAGAGAGAGAGAGAAGGTAGATAATAGATTCCATAAGTGCTGGATTAATAACTACATTCTGCCTTACCTCTTAGCAAAGTATAAGATATTTATTGACTTTCAAAGCATATGTTTGATTTATAAGGATTTATAGGTAAGTTGCAGAGTGAACATTTAAGTTCATTTCCTTTCTTTTAATTTCAGATCTAAAATATTTGCACTAAAAATCTAAATTTATATTCCCAAGAGATACCTCAGTAGGTGATGACAAAACACACATATGTATAAAGGCAAATAAATTATTTTAAATGAAGAAGGTTTTCCTTCATTCGTCTTCATTTTATGTCACCTGAATTTCAGAATGTTCTTGACGGGTAGTCAATGAGTTAGCTGTTGCCAGGCAAATGAAAGAAACACGAAAATGTGGAGACTTGAGGTGACATCCTGTCCATTCCCCTCTCATTGTGGCATTACTTATCCTTTGTTTTCCAGAGCTTGGTTCCATTTAATCATAGATTATTTAGTCAACAAAAGGTCCTAGCAAGTGTGATAACACTTTGATACCTTTGAAATGTTTAAACATTTTTTAAAAAAAGCTTTTACCAAGTGTGTACATCTGGCATCATTTACATCTTATTTACTTCATTTGCATTTGATTAAAACCTGTTGAAGCTGTCATAACACATGTCAGTTACTGTGACATATGGAAAAAACACACAAAGCAGTGTTAGCCCATAAAAGCTATAACACTTCAGATCTGCACCATTTCCACCTATGGAACTAAAAGTTGCTGTGAGTTTTTAGCTCTTTCAAACTTACTTCAGTGACCCACAGCTAATGACTGGGAAACTATCTTCAAAGAAGCCTTTGCTGTAAATTACTTCCATGAAATCAGAATCCTTAACATTTAAGATGAGATTTAACCTGAAATATAAACATCAATTTATTGTGCTTACTCATACTGATTACACAGGATATGCAGAGCATAACAACTGTGGTGTTGCTACAGTAACCAACAATGGCAGTTGAATAAAATTACATGGGAAAGCATTCTCTCTGCTGAGCTGAGAGCAGACCAAGGTTTTCTTTGCTGACCTCAACAGTGGAATGATCTCAGCAATACCCTTGAGATTTTTCATTCCTGGGAAGGGGAAAGAGGCAGACATTTTCCTGGTTCCACAGAAGGATCCACAGAAGAATCTACATTTGTAGTATCTGTACTAAACACACACACACACACACACACACACACACACACACACACAAATTATCTTTGAGCAAGGTGCTGGTGGCTCATGCTGTAATACTACCTACTATGGCAACTGAGATCTCAAGATCACAGTTTGAATCCAGCCCAGGCAGGAAAGTCTTCAATAAACTACAAAAATTGGAGCTGTGGTTTAAGTAGTACAATGCTGACAATGAGCAAAAAGAAACTCAAGGACAGTGCCCAGGCCTTGAGGTCAAGTTTCAGTACTGGCATAGTTACACAAAATATTTTACGTTCTTATACGAAGGGAAACTCTAAATCAAGAAGGGCTCTGCATCGGAAACTGATTTACAGATAATCTATTCTAGTATCAGTGGGTATCTCTTAGTTTTGTAAGGCCTTAGTAAATAGAATATTTTTGCACAGACAATAACACATTCTTTGACTGAAATGTAGTAGTCATCGACAGTAGAATAATCACATATGTGAGAATACAGCAAAATTATATATCAGTTACAGGACATTTTGACATATACACGAATAATAAGAGTAAGTTGTATACTACTATTAAGAGTAAGCAATTTGGAGAAGTTTATATTTTATCAAAATAACTAGTAGTATTATTAACTAACGTTAATAACTAACAATTTTATTCAATAGTATTAACTAATATTGGCAAGTAAGATTTTGAAGTTTGAAAGTAATTTGAAGTAGAGAAATTTGAAGTAATTTGAAAATAAAAAAACTGAACACAATTGTTTAAAATGAACTTTCTTTTTTTTATTTTGAAAATTGACTAAAATGGCATACAATGCATTGATAAATGGTTGGCTCAAGAAATTGTACTGAATCTCAATAAGACAATGGGAGTCTAGAGGTCTTACACAAAGTTGACTTGAACCTTCCATCTAATCCCCTTTAGTAGGAAAAACTGAAAGAATACTCAAGATCATTTCTGCACATTGATAACTTTGTCTAGATAGATTGGACAGGTGTAAACTGATGGTTCTCTTAGTCTCCCCTTCTCTCTAGCTCTAAGTACTGTCATTGATTTCCTGGTGAAATTGGACTTGATCTTGTGGTCTTATGCTTGCTGGGCTAGTACTCTACCCCTTTAGCCACAATCCTAATGCCTTTAACTTCTTGGTGTCTATTTCCCTGGAATCCTTTCTGTTTTCTAAATGTGTGGCTCATGGTCAGTCGCATCTATTTAATTAATGAATCTATTTCATTTGTGTTAATTTTCACTGTGTATATGCTTTTAGAATTATTTCAGTCCTCTTCTTGTTGCCTGTCTGCTTTTTCTGTGTCCTTTTGTATTTCTTTCTTTTCTTGACATGGTTGAAAGAAGTATGGTTGGATATGATCAGTGAACATGGGAGTACAATTATACATGCTCATGAAAATGTGAATTTTTTCTCAAGAACCATAAGTTTATAAGTTCATAATTCTTTAAAATATTATGTAAATATTAGGTTAATTGTCTCCTAAACAGAATTAGTCGGTAAATATAATTTGGTATTGTGCATCTAGGGTATGAAAACAAATGACATTCTTTTATAGTATATCCTCATTAATAAAAACTTGAGAGACAGATCGCAATGAGTTCAGCCTAGCTTCTGATAGAAAACTAAATGCAGACATTGTGTGTACTCAGGATTTGGGTCATACCTAAGACAGCCTGAAAAATGTCATCATAAATTCTATAACCTAAAATATGTAGAAGAACTGTAAAACTAGAATCATAAATCGAGACCAATAAATAGAAATAAAAAGCTGTTTTCTTGATGATTCGTTGCAATTGTCTGATAGGACATGTGACTTGACCTCAGATTTCCATTATAGTGGGATAAAAGACACAATATTTTATTATTTTCATCTGAAGTCAATGTATTCCATCTGCTTGAACAAAAGTTGTTATATTTCCAATATATCTTATTTATGAATTATACACTTATAATGTAATCAAACACAATAGGAAGAAGACACTAAATGTCTTCTTAAGAGATGGAATTTCCAAGAGTAATTCGAAAAGAAGAGAAAAGTAAGCAAAGATATTTGAAATAGTTTAAAGGCAGAAATAGATTCTACATTTGAAATTAGCTGCTCAACTCTAAAGATAATAATAAACTAGATAAATATAAAATAAAGATAATAAAATGAATTTTCCCACAAAGTATTCTCCCAATTATGGGAGAACTGATTATAAATAAGAAAACAATGACTATATGATAGTAATGACTATAGATAGACTATAGATATTTGCTCCACTCCTATTAGTGGTACTATAGGAAACAACATATATAGACTCCTCAAATATAATCTTATAATAACAAAGAAAGCATTGAAAAATCGATGCTGCTTCATGTTTAAAACTTCTTTTAATATTAATGTTAACTTTGCTTGACAGACTCAAAATCAATATGTAAGAAATATGATTTTAGTTTTTAGCATGAAATGAATCTGACAGGGATCATTGAAATAGTTAATAATTAAAAACAAGAAAAAGTAAATTTCAAAAAAAAATTCTCACAATGTCTGCTGAATTCTGATTACTACTGCTCATCCCCAATAAATATCTACTGAAAACAATGTCATAGATGAACGCTTGAATGTGTTTGTAATGTTCAAATATATCACGTCTCTTAAATATTAATCAAAATGAAAAGCAATTCATTGAAAGAACGATAATGTCTTTCTGCTGTTTAACACAAGTGAAATTGAAAATGTTAGAAAATGGCTGAATTATCTTCTTCAGCTACACTTAACAGAGGTCACTACTGTGCAAATTATACAGACTACTTACAGCGTCAATAGGATTAAACAAAGTGTTTCTTATATTTATTACTCCTAGGCAAAGTACATTTATTCATTTATTTGTAGAGTACAGTAAAATCTCAGCTATATTTAGATATTGGCTTATGTGCATATTGTCTAGCTTTTGCTCTATCCCTTTCTACAAACCATAAAGCTGCTATAAGGAAGGCTGTTAATAAAATGCATTTATTTTCTGATACTCATTACAGAGAATAGGGTTTCGTGCTTGCTAAGCAAGTACTCTATCATCTAGCTACACTCCCACTTGTTTTCACCTTAATTATTTTTTTCAGTAGGGTCTCATGTTTTCCCTGTGGCTGATCACAATCTGAAATCCTCTTACTCTACTGTGTGCATAAACAGAACAAAGGCAAATACAGTAAAATTACTAAGTTGCAATAATGGTAGTCTGTATAATTAAAACCTCAGAGAAATTAAATTCCAGGAAAAAATTACTTGCAGTATTTGAGATGATCTCTAAAAAAGTATACTTTTAGCTTGTTTTTACAATTTGTTAAATATGAAGTATGTTTCTCCCCAGAGGAGTAATTCACCTTACATTACATTTTTTGAAGACTCTAACCAGTTCATTTAAATGCAATTATTTTTGACAGAGCCAAACCTCTTTTAAAGACACATTGGGTTTGACTTTGTGACCATAGCTTGTCAAAATCTGCCTGAGTACAACTTTGGTTTCTTAGATACTGGCTATCCCATTAATAGTGGATACTAGAAAAGCTTGAGAATATAGGGTTTACTTTACACTGACTCCAGCCTTTTTTTCTAATTCATCTAGGTAGAACTGGACTAGGTCACTGAGAATTGTCCTTCTTACTACAATAGACACATGTTTAGAGTATTAATCAAAAGGACTTTCAAAGGAAAAGTATCCTCAGAGATATGGGAGAAAAAAAGTAGTTAAAATCAAAATGGCCTAAGGCAGGAGATGGGGGAAGGGAAGGAAGAGTAACAGGGATGCGTGATTATGATCAACATACATTACATGCATGGATAGAAAGTATGGGATTCCTTACTGCATGCAATTTAATATATACTAGTTATAATAAGACTTAAACACAAGACAGCAAGTAGAACTGAGGAATTTATGGAAGACAGCTATTGGAATTCCTCGCAGTAGGTGAAGGTATTTGGCATTTTTCTGGTCAGTACCCTTCCCTTTGTACTAATGCCATTTCTTTCTATTATATGCATCTGATTCATCGGCTATATCCTTTCAGAAGCCTGTGATGGAACTAATGCACCAATCCAACAATAGGTAGGCAGACAGATAGTCAGATAGACAGATGACCCAGAGAATTAGGAATGGATGAGAAAATGGAGGAATTCTCATTGTAAGAACATTGTAAGAACTGGCCTCAAGTTAGGATTGTTCTCATTGTCTTTTTCAGTTACAGAATCACAGGATATAACAAGGGAAAAGCAGAATTCCACCATTCATCCCTGGTCCTAAGTTCAGGAGAGTGAAAGAAGAACCCAAACCAACAAACCAACCAACAGACAAAACTTAATGTGACCTCTGAGACTTATCTTCCAGCTCCAGCCACTGAGACTGAGGGTTTTATCTTCATGTGAATCTTTCTTGATTTCTGTTCTGTATTTTCTGCACAGTATAAAATTGATGTGGAGAATGTGGGATGGAATGAGAATGACTTTATCCAGAGTTCCACTCAAAATTTTAATTCAATTTAGTTTTCCATTTTATAATCTCTTATGTCATTTTTTTTTCCATGGAGGCAAATGGCCAGATCGAGAAACAAGATCAACCTGGGGGCTCATCATAATTTTTGTACTTTATAGTTTTCATATTTTTTTCTTATCATATTGCAAATCTGCACAATCTGGAATTAAGATTCAGTAATTTTGCACAGTGTTCTAAAAATGTATATGGTATCACAGCTGTGTGATTGAATTGTAAATTTCTTATTTATTAAAAAAAATTAGCTCATCAAGAAAATTAGACCTTCTAGAATGAAGATGAATTTTTACATCAAATTCTTGCAACATTTATAAAACATGGATCAGATAATCTCCCCTCACCCCCTTTTCTCTTCTCCTGCCCCTCTCTTTTACACTGAGGTTTACACTCAAAGTGCATACATGCCTACACTTGTTAGGCAGCTGCTCTAGTACGAACCCCTAACTCCAGCCCTTTTGTCTGCTCATTATTCCTGCCTTGGCAAAGGCCTTAATCCAGACCCACTTGTTTTTTTGGTTTCCCATTATAGCTGAGATGAAATGTGTGCAGCACATTCCTAAGCTTCCATGCATTGATAAGGAGTCTCAGATTATGCCAGGCCTTGCCTGGAATTTTGGTCCTCATGATTTCAGCTGCACACACAACTTAAATAAAAGGCATTTGCTACAGCACTCACCTATGGAGTCAAACCATGGTCCTTTTAGTCTCAAGTAGCTAGGATTACAGGTGTCAGCTTCCAGAACCCTAACCAATAATCAGATTTCCATAAAGAAGCAATACGGTAAAATTATGCATTTAAAGTTCATATTGAAATACATTGTTTAACTTTAGAGTATGTTGTGTTTTGGCAGTAACTATCAGAAAACTTATAATGGCATACATACACTACACAAACATAACTGAACAAACATAAGGAGATTATGTTATTGTAGGGTACCTTTTAGATCATAGAGTAGTTAGAATCATGGGTGAAAAATGACGTATTTCACTAACAAATATCAATAAATAAAATACATTAGAAAAGTCATTTTCATGACTCTTATATGAGAAATTAATCAAGAGCTTAATCTCTCTATATTTAATAATATTAATACTTTAATATTAAAATTACTCAGTTATGTCTTTATATTTTTTTCTATCTGCAGTAAATATTCAAAGTCTATTTTATATAAATCTTTCTGGGGAACTCTAAAACTAAACTCTAAACTATTCCCAATTTTTCCCTAAATTATTTTCAACCTATAAGTTCATTTCTTCACTTTATGAGAATTTTCCCTCTAAAATATTGGTTCATGCTCAATCACTTCTGTATCTCATATATTCTATACAATATTTCATAAAAATCTGTTGTGTTTATACCATAGAAGCATATTCACAATCTGACTACTTTTTCCTGCCACTGTTCTTATAACTGGAAGTTCTAAGATGAGGGTTCAGTGTGATGAGAAAGGTTGAACAAATGGAATTGTATCAAACTTCAGAGCTTCTGCATGGCAAAGGACCCAACTTGAAAGATAAATAAAGCCGCCATTGGGAGGAGATCTTCACTGGCCATACAACAGACAAGGGCCTCATATCTAGAATATATTTAGAACTCAAAAAATTAAGTTCTCCTAAAACAAATCCTCAAAGAAGCAACTGCCTGATTAATAAGTGGGATAAAGACTTTAAGAAAGACTTCTCTGAAAAGGAAATGAGAATGGTGAAGGAGCATATGAAGAAGTGTTCAACATCCCTAGCCAAAAAAGACATGAAAACAACATTGAGATTCCACCTCACCCAAGTAAGAATGTCTATTATGACGAAAACTAGTAACAACAGCTGGCAGGGTTGCAGCCAAAAGGGTACTACACTGGAGGTGGGAGTGTAAATTTGTTCAAACATTCTGCAAAGTAGTGTGGAAATTTCTCAAAAGGCTATGTGAAATTATTTTTTTTCTTTTGTTTATCTTCCCTATGGTTTAGACCCTGTTGTCATTGAATTTTATTTGGGTACCCTGGGTATTGTATATACATTGTCTGAATTAGGGAAGGGAAGGGGAACATCAGAATGGTGAGCTAAAGGGTAAAAGGTGAACCAATTCAACAGCAATATTTGCAACATATTGTAAACATGTTGTAAACTCACTGTACAACTTGGGGGGGAGGAGGGAAGAGAGAAAAATGAGGGAGGAGGTAACAAGTTTTACAAAAAATGTACTCACTACCATATATATATATATATATATATATATATATATATATATATATATATATATAACTGTAACCCCTTTGTACATCACCTTGACAATAAAATTTTCAAGAAGAAAGCAATTAACAATCAATGGCCATTTGCCCGAGTATGTCTAATAAAGGGATAGAAGTGATAAAGGGCAGAGAAAGGATGTTTATTACTTATCACAAGCTCACTAGAGAAGAGATAAAGTAAGAAATTCAGCCCATATTTAGGAATACATACATGACATTTAGATGTAAACTGAAAAAATTATGGCTGTAGTAAGAAAAGTTTTCTTATTAATAAGTCCCAGGCTAAGATGTCTTCTGGTTGAACATGATTGCACATGGTCAGATGGTAGCCCATGACCATAGGTCCTTAGCATTGGTAAGGTTCAGCTATCCTGTGAAGATTTGCTCTTGCTTTTCTTGGACATAGTTCTGTCCCTCAAAAAGTTGCTCTTTGGTCAGAGCTATTGTTCCTAGAACCTGAGGTGATTGCAGGAAAGAGACATTATAGTAAAGAAGACATGACATGGAGGCAGGGGTACCAAGTTTTAACCTGCCTGTAATTCCCCTCTGGATTTTTGAGGACCCAGTGAGTCAGAAACTTCAGCCAAGGTGGTTCCTAAGTACCTGGTAGTTTGTCACCTTGGATTGTGTTGCTACCATCTATCATTTTCCTAAATAATTGCAGTCAAGTTCCTCCCCCTGCTTCAATGCCTGCACATTCTAGATAGACCGTTAGACCAGTGAACTCTCTGCTCCTCACTTGAAAGCTAAGTCACACAGCAACAAAAACTTGGGATATATATTGTAATTTTGCTAATTGAAATTTAAGATTACCTAACAATCAGAGGTCTAACAATCAGAACAGTGATTCTTCATGTAGTGGCATTCATAATTAAAATGATGTTATTTATACTTGTATATTTACCTATACATACATGTGCATACCAGAACTATGCACAGATGTGTAAACCATGTGTTTTATTGAAACTGACATCACTTTTCTTTTCTTTTTCTTATTTATTGTCAAAGTGATGTACAGAGAGGTTACAGTTTCATACATAAGGCATTGGATACATTTCTTGTACTGTTTGTTACCTCCTCCCTCATTCCCTCCTCTCCTCTCCTCCTTTCCCTCTGTCCCCATGAGTTGTTCAGTTGGTTTACACCAAACAGTTTTGCAAGTATTGCTTTTGTAGTAGTTAGTATTTTTATCCTGTGTCTCTCGATTTTGATATTCCCTTTCACTTACCTAGTACTAATACCAGTATATACAGTTTCCAATATACTCAGATAAGATACAGTGATAGTGCAGGTGCAACCCCAGGAAGGAGACACAAAATGATCATCAACAATAGAAGTTATGGTTTCACATGGCATAGGCAACCTATTTAACAGAATATTAGCCAAGAACTTCCCAAATATACAGAGGGATAGGTCTATACAGATACAAGAAGCATTTAGAACCCCAAACCGACCATAACAGAATAGGACATCCCACCGACACATTGTGATCAAAACAGGATCAATAGAGTCTAAGGAAAGAATCCTTAAAGCTGTTAGGGAGAAGAAAATAATCACATTTAAAGGAAAAGCAATCAGAATTACCCCAGACTTCTCAGCAGAGACCATGAAAGCAAGGAGAGCCTGGAATGAGGTATACCAAACCCTAAATAAAAATAACTATCAAACAAAAATACTGTACCCAACTAAACTCTCATTCATAGCCAAAGGTCAAATAAGTCTTCTACACTAAGGAAAAACTGAAACAATATATCTCTACCAAACCAGCTTTACAGAAAATCCTCACAGATGTACTATATAGGGAAAATAATCAAGACCACAATACAGACAGAGAAATGAACCCTAAATAGAAAACCAGAATATTAGATCAAGAATTGGGAAGACACAGCTTTTAACAAGATAGCTATAATGAAAGGAACAAACGATCATCTCTCAATCCTAACTCTCAACATTAATGGACTTAATTCTCCAATCAAAGACATAGGCTCATAAGTTGGATCAAAAATCAAGATCCATCTGCTGCCTCCAAGATTCATATCTATCCAGCAAAAGCAAACATCTTTTAAAAGTGAAAGGCTGGAATAAAATCTACCCAGCAAATGGCCCCCATAAGCAGGCTGGAGTTGCAATCCTAGTATCAGATAAAATTGACTTCAAATTAGAAATGGTAAGAAGAGATAAAGAAGGTTACTACATACTACTAAAGGGATCTCTCCCACAGGAGGATATAACCATCCTAAATATCTACACACCAAATACAGGAGCACCCAACTTCATCAAACAAAGACTACTGACTCTAAAAACACTCATAGACCCAAATACATTGATAGCTGGAGACTTTAACACTCCACTGTCACCTCTGGACAGATCAACATGCCAAAAACTGAACAAAGAAACCACAGAACTAAACACCTGCATACACCAACTAGACTTAACCAACATCTATAGAATATTCCATCCAACAACACCAGAATACACATTCTTTTCATCAGCACATGGAACATTCTCCAAAATAGATCACATCTTAGGGGACAAAGAAAATCTATACAAATTCAGAAGTATCAAAATCATTCCCTGCCTTCTCTCAGACCACTTTATTTTATCTGAAGGTCCTATTTTACTGAGGACAAATAAGTTCATTTTGTGAACCTCACATATCTATGGCTATAATGCTTTTTTCCAAATTCATTACATTAGCCTAAGTAAATCATTAAATTTTACAGCATAAAATGGCAAAATCAATTCATTGAAACCCCAATGTGAGCTCCTAATAGCCTATTTCATGTGGAATTCTGAAGAAACATTTATTTAAATAAATCCTTAAGATATTGCCTTATGATAGATAAATTTTACTAGGGTTTATGTAATGACTTCTACTTTATCAAAACTTAATAGAAATTAACAATATCATTTACAAAGCTAGAGTGTATCATGTTGGATTGTTAAGCCCTTATGCTATAAATGAAATAATTCTATGTTCCAAAGGTCTAGTTTAAACTGTTATGCTCGTGTTCAGGACCCCCGAAAAGACCACCAGACACCAAGACCAATGTAAACAGCAAAGAGGCATTTATTGTGAGCTAGCTCGGACCTCCGCTGATGACACTCACAGGTCCTGAGTCACAATCTAACAGTCTTTTTATATCATGAAACAAACAACTCTTAAGCAATCTAGGGAAACTGCTACACAGTCAGGCATATGTTTGATTAACAATACATCACACTAAGCAAGCAGAGGGAAATAGGCTAATATTATCTATAGTTAACTTTGTTTTCAGAGGGCCATAGTAAAACTTTGTTAGCAGAGGGCTAAACCGCATTCCTAAAGTTAAACTTCAATCTCTGTTTATATCTAACACATACATTCTCCATTTGAGACATTCATCAGTTTTTCTCAAAAAATGTTTTGTGCACGCTTTCTTTGTAACCTCCTGATTTAGGGGAGAGCAAGCTTAGATTTTTAAGATGGAGTCACTTAGGCCCTTTTCAAAACTTCAGGGGAGAGAATGGAATTATTTCCTAGTGTAGAATTTCTATAGCTGTTTGAATGTCTGCCTTTAGTTTACAATTCAATATTTCATTAGAACATGAGTAGCTATATTGAAGTGGCCTGATTTTCTTATGGCAATTGAACTAAATTACTCAATTATGTTTTGAGTTATATAATACTGTAAAATATAGTACATATATTATTTTTGTGATAGTCAAATGCTATTGTTTCAAACTGTATTTGCTCTCCATTGATTTTCTTTTTATATTTAGTTTCAAATATTGAGTCTTCTATAATGCCACATATATTAAACCATCTCCATGCTCAATAGTCAGCTACATATACAAGCAATTTCATTCAGGAACACAGAATTCAGATATGACAGTGTAAATAATCTATCTGTCTAGCAGTCATATTAAGGCATCCATTTCTGTTATGCCAATTATTCCTTCACTAATTCTTTGGAAGAAAAAGTTTAAGTTGGAGTCCGAGATCATTGTCTATAAACCAGCGTCATAGTTTTGTGTATCCATTTTTAGTGGATCTATTTTCATGACTCCTTAAAGGGAAAGATTTAATTCATTATCTAAACTCATGGTTAAGATTAAAACCAAGTGAGAGAAATTGGCTTAATATTCTGAAAATACCTTATTAGCTGTAACTATAATCAAAACTTCACTGTTATTTTTCATAATACTTAGAATTTTAACTATATCAAAATAACATCCATTATTAACTCCAGTCCACTATGGATTATCCTAGTTTCCATGTGCATAATACAAAGGAAAGAAGTAGCACTCCGAACTACTAGTCCTCATCATAAGAACTGATGATACTGGTTCTAAGAGAAATGAATGTAATAATCATTTGCGCTCACTCATTCAACAAGTATAAATTGAGTTCCTCATATATTCCACACATCATCCAAGGATATGATGATTAAAGTGTGTAGAAAAAAAGTATTCAGCATGTTTTTCCTGAAGTGTAAAGAGCACTTAACAAATATTAATTCTAACCACCTTCAGAACTTACTTCTACATTATCTTACTAATCTTCAAAATAATTTTGTGGTTCTATTTACTTGTAGGAAAATTATGATTGACTGGGGAATAGTGCACACAGTTTGCTTGTTTGTTTGTGTTGCCAGCCCTTAGGGACTCAGCCTGAGCACTGTCCCTGGCTTCATTTTGCTCAAGGCTTGCACTCTACCTCTTGAGCTACAGCGCCACTTCTGGCTTTTTCTGTTTATGTGGTGCTGAGGAATTGAACCTAGGACTTCATACATGCTAGGCAAGCACTCTACTACCAAGCCACATTCTCCTCTGCGTGTAGTTTTATTATGTGTGAAATGGTATAATTTATAGGTATTATCCTATCAACTTGCCTATAAAAGGAAAACTTATCTGTAGCATTCTTTTTTTTTTTTGTTTTTTTTTTTTTTTTGGCCAGTCCTGGGCCTTGGACTCAGGGCCTGAGCACTGTCCCTGGCTTCTTCCCGCTCAAGGCTAGCACTCTGCCACTTGAGCCACAGCGCCACTTCTGGCCGTTTTCTGCATATGTGGTGCTGGGGAATCGAACCTAGGGCCTCGTGTATCCGAGGCAGGCACTCTTGCCACTAGGCTATATCCCCAGCCCCATCTGTAGCATTCTTGATAAAGTATAAACCATACTAAATGGAAGGAATTCATGAATTAAAAACTAACAATATACTGGTACAATATTTTCATATAGTCTCCTGAAATACTTCACTTTTAGATAACACACATGTATCTCACATGACCATCCTCAACAGTAAGTGAACCCAACTTACCCATTTGTGAACTGAATTTCAGTGTTTTGTGCTAAGCACAACTGTGATTTGCTGACATCTCTTTTTCAAACTTGATAGATATTTAAATAATTCATAATCATTCAACAAACTTAAGAGAAATAGCTGTTATGCTTTTGAACACGTATAAAATAACTTTAATGTGAGTGAATGTACTAGAAGGTTATATTTGCCTTTGAAACTGAATAATGTGTTGGTGATTTTTACATTCTCAGAGAGAGGAGGACATATTTGTTGTTTATTTTTTATTTTATTTTTATTGTCAAAGTAATTTACAGAGGGGTTACAGTTACATACATAAGTCAATGAGTACATTTCTTATCAAACTTGTTACTTCCTCCCTCATTTTTCTCCCACCTTCCCGGGCTTCCTCCCCACCCTCCCTTGAGATGTACAGTTGGTTTACAGCATATTGTCCTGTAAGTATGGTTGTTGCAATGGTTCACCTTTTACCCTTAGTCTCTCCATTTTGGTGTTCCCCTTCCCTAGTTCCAATAAGCATACTTAAAATACCCAGTGTACCAATGATAGTTGCCATGACATCAGGGGTAAAACCAAGAGGAAGAAAGACAAAAGTAAAAGGCATAACTTCTTAGGGTACATTAGAAACAACAACAACAAAGATAAACCACTTATTTCCAAATTTGTAGTTCATTTTGCTTGTCATCATTTTATGTGGTCATATGTACTTTGTTACTGAGCTACTGTGCTCCTCTGCTAGGACTATCCTAGACAAGTACTGTTTCCCATGAGTGAAACCATAGAGTCTATGTTTCTCTGGGTCTGGATCACTTCACTTAGTATATGTTTTTTTAGAGAAGAAATAAGTGCTTTATGAATTAAAGTATCATAAATATCTGAAACAGCTGTTAAAATGGAAAAAGACCTCTAACTTAATTATATCCAATTGTTTTCTTTCAGCCCAGCATAGTCTTTCCATTTCCTCATGAATGGGGTTAAGTCATTCCTTCTAATAGATGCATAGAATTTCATTGTGCATATTTACCACATTTTTCTTCTAAAAGAATCTGCGAAGACATCCAACACATTTACATGCTGAAAAGATGCAGAATGTTTCCTGCAGCTTAGAAACTATGAAGACAGATAGTTAAGACAGGTGAAATGTTTTGGCCAATAGGAGAAAATGTAGGGCATGAGTATTTCTACCGTTGCTGGAGTGTCCGTGACAAAAGTGCCATATAAATCTGAAAGCATCATACTGAAAGCAACTCAAATAATTAAGTGCCATATAAATCTTAATTATTTGAGATACATTCAATATGATGCTTCCAAAAACATTGACATTAACTTTGATCATCTCTCTCTGGAGTAGGAGTTTGTAACATTGACTCCTGAAGTCTTTTTTTGTGTTTTATATATTTTTTAAAATCTTCATCTGAGATTCATTTTGAGGAGAACTCCCAATCATATATGTGTGGATAGAAGTTAGACTGGACTTATCATCCTTATCAAAAAAGGAGTTGATAACATCCTCAGTCATTAGAGGCAAAGTCATCAACATCATGAGGAATTGAGCTATCACATCTCTTCATTACCTGATTACTGTGGGGCTACCCAACAGAAATTGGTCCCTTTCGTTATTGTCATATTAGGTCTTTTGAGCATTCCGGAGAGGTAAAATCTGATGACTCTGAAACAATCCTGATTTAGTATCTACTATGGACTGAAATGCTCCTACATGGCAATGTGTTCGAAAGAAATTCAACATATAAGGGTATTTGACAAAGGCCAATAGGATAATTATCCTTTCATTTGGAGGTCATATAAAGTTATTATCAAGCTAAAACATAGCTTGAGAGTGGGTACTAGCTAGAAAGGTTTGAGCTAACAAGCAGGGTGAATGAAGATAAATATAGTAGAAATAGAGTTTCTGCATATATGAACATAGGATTTCACACAGATTGGAATATATTGCATACATGCATGGAAAAGCCACAGTGAAACTTCCTTTGTATAATTAATGTATTCTAGTAAAAATGATCCTATTATGTGTAGTCAAGACATTTAATTAAGCCACCCCTAATGTGACAGTTGCAATGGCTTCTCTTTGATGAGGAGTATAATCTTTGCTGGCATTGATGATGTTGTTACTCACAACTCTTTTCTAGGTTTGCAGGTGTTGATCTAAAGTGTAATCACTCTTCCGTGGTAAGTCTTGGAAAGAAGTGTTCACAGCACTGATGCATTTGTCAATGCATTTCTCTCACAATGGGAAAAATAATCATTGCTTATGTAATGCTTGTACAACTCAAGCAGTGAACTCTAGCTTTCAGATCATCATCACTTTGTTTGTGAATGACAACATGTTGTAGGTATTCAGGAACACCTGTTGGTTTCACATTGAAAAGATTACTTTTCACGTTCTTAATTCTTCCATTATATGCCTCTGTTGGTTTTGCGCATGTATCAGTATATTCAAGTGTCTAGAAAGCATTTGTCCTTTCCAAGTGGGGAAATGGACTGTATTATTTCTTAACATTTGTACTTTCCAGCCATAATTTAGTTTCAAATTATTTGTTTTGAAAGCAGTCTGCTGAGAAGTTGGTCCAGTCTCTGCAGCTTGACATTCATCTTGAAGTCAAGTGTAGTGACATCCATTGTGAATGCTGGATGGTAAAGCACTTCCTGTTACCGACAGGCTTTCCCTTTCTCTATATGAACTGATTTATTTCATTCCACCTTTATCAGACCTTATAATCATGTTTCCTCAACACAGTCATCTTTCTTTGCAGTGATAAACAAGATTATCATACTCAGATTGAAGATTATTCAGTAACTCCCTAAACTGGAAATTGAAACCCTCCTAAGCCACTTATTTGACAAAATTTATATATGACACAACTGCTGAATTCATATTGTTGAGCTTCCATGCCTGTGCAGACACCTTTTGGGGGTATAAATCAGTGTTCACTGATATTAAACCAAACAAGTCAGTTTTCTTGGTAAATGTAATAAATCCCTTTTGCCAGCCAACCATGGCTGGTGCTCCCCCTATATTAAGTACACATAATTATGTGTACTTATGTGTTAGCTTCTTGTTGTTGTTGGGTTTTTGTTGTTGTTTTTTAATTGACCAGTCTCTCACACAAGACCTAACTCTTGTTGCGTCTTGCATGAGTTCAATGAAAGCAGTTTTTCTCCCACTAAAGAATTCAGCTAGTTGGGTGATATTTGCTATGTCCATCATTTCATCACAAGCCAAAGAGAAAAACTGGAAATCTCCTGCAGAACGTTTATTCAATATCTTGTGCTAAGCCAATAATCTAGTCTGAGATGGTGTTCGGAGACAAACTAACACTCTGAAACACTTTTTCTTTGATGCTAATAACCTCACTGCAGCCACCATGCATGCTGTCATTAAACCCTCTTCTGTAAGGCCTTAGCTTCCTTATGACTAGCTTCCTCACCACATTACTTATCTGAGAAACACTGTCTGTGTCTCACTGAGGCCTAATGAAAGCAGCTTGCTGTGATTACAAACTCCACTGAAGCCCTGATTTTATCCAGCTGCATTTGCCCTCCCTGTTCATTGATTTCAGCCTATTATGAACTTAACTGATGCTCAGGACTGGTTTTTCCCATCACTGTTAGTGTACAGCTATGAATTGGGCACACAGGTTTGCCTTTGCCTTCAACAATAACAACAACAACAAAAAAAACATTTGTTCATTTCTCTCGGGAAGGTCAACACCCTGTGTCAAGTTTTCCTTTCCTTCTAGTTACCATTTGAAGAATGCCACACCACTTATGTTTTAATAAGTATCCAGTATGTATTCCAAACTTTTATTTGCTTGCTATTCTAATCCTGTATCTTGGGGTTGAAACATAGCCACCATTTGCATCATGGGCTCTTGAAGACTTTTTGTATATTGTAATTTTTTAAATCTTCATCTAAGATTCAGTTATGGTAGGATTGATGATTGTAGATATGTGGATAAGGTTAGATTGAATTTATCACCTTCATCAAAAAAAGGAGTTGATAGCATCGTCATCAGTCATTATAGGCAAAGACGTAAACAGGTGAAATTGTGCCATTACATCTTATCTCATTACTTGTGTTATCTTGCTTGTCTCTCATAAATTATATTATTATTATTATGTGTCAATTAATATAAATTTATGTCACAACAACAAAGGCTAAAAATATCACACTGCAAGACCCAACTGAAGGAAAATAAAATTATTTGACTGATCTCATATGATCAGTGTATTTCCTTCCCCTTAATATAAAGATAGACATGCATTTACTCAATATTTTTCTAAATGTGTACCTTGGAGTCTTTGAATTTCAAGATACTCATTTTATACCATATTCACATGATCTGAGTATACATTCAAGATGACATTCTAACCATGTCCTATGAGAAAGAAGTTATCGTAATCTAAAATCTTTAGATATTTGTCACTTTTATAACATTTTCCTAATTGTTCTCTTCATGTAATATTTGTTTGGATATGCTGAGGGTATGAAATAAAAAGTAGTAGCTCTCAGCAGTTATAGAAATTTATGGGTTAGTAAATTATGTGTGTGTGTGTGTCTATTTCAAATAAAACAAAAATCAATGTGAGGTGAGCTACATGCCCGTTTCACATACAAATGGACCACGCAGAAGATTTCATTAACCCAATTAAAATAAAACTTTTTTATTACTTCTATTACAATAACACTGAAGAAGTCTTTATCAATAAACATGCTTAGATTAAGGGGAGATTTTGCTAGAGAAAGAAGAGATCATGGAAAAGGTAGAAGGTACTGAATAGTAAGATACATATATGTGTATATATATGTGTATATATGTGCATATATATTTATACAGGTATACATATATATACATACAAATATACAGAGAGAAATATAGGCAAGGACCTGGTCATAAGATCACAAAAGAACAATTATTATTTCATATGATGAGAGGACAGAAATATTGTACCTTTGGGTTCCTCCCCTAAGAGTATCTCCTTCGGTCTCACTACATATGAATGCCTAGAGTCCTGTATCATGTCCTGGCATATTTTAAATCTCATTTCTGAATATGAGTAAAAACAAACACCAGTGAATATTTGAAACAGAATTTTTCATCACATGAGCACTGTAGGTAGTGAAAACACGAAAGAAAAATAGATATTGCTACTGTCTCAGAAATTATACACCAAGATAGAAAATTTAAATGAAATTAACAAAAATGCTAAGATCACCCCCAAAAATCATGCTATTGAGGTGCATTATAAAGACCTAGCTGGTATCAGTAATGAGGAACATGTCTGAAGACATACTCAATACCATATGAAAAAGAACTGAGTTTTGTAACTTGTTACAAACCAATAAATACTGACTATGGACTAGGGATGTATCTAAAGAGATAATATTTAGAGTGCAAATGGTCTTGCATTGCTATTACATAAAAGACATGATAATTATACAAGTTTTTCAAGAAACTTCTTTTTTGATAAATTTAATAAATAATAACATATTGTTGATATATATTTATTAAAAGAATGAATACTGCAGGTTATAATGATAAATTCAGGTAATGATCTTTAAAATGTTTGCTATTGTATGTTGCAATTATTTTCTAAAGAAAGGTGAGTAACTTTTATTCTAAAGTTTGTTTCACAAAGTATATGTGATTTACACATTCATCTTTCAAAATATGATAAATACTTGTTTACCAAAACTAAAGAGGAATAGTTAGTAATCAAGTATCTACAGGAGATTGTCCAAGTGAAAAATAATTTCATAAAACACAAAACAAATGAACAATTTAACTTCATAAATATTTAAAATGTCTGACATTTCAAGGCTTTAAATTTTTATATTATTGCTACTATAAAGCAGTCTGCAATGGTTTGCATAATTATATTCTCCTTACTCCTCCAGCTTCATTTCACAACATGTCTCTGCCTTTGAACCACCTCCTTTAAGCATTTTATTACTTTGCCCGATTATTCCTTATTTATTCTAAATCACTGTTCAGGAAGAATAAAAGGCAGCCATCAGCACCTTTACTACACATATAAAACATGTACATTTCTCCTTCATTTGACTTTGCCACGTGCAATTTTAGATTGACTTATTGATAACTTACTTCATTAGTAAAGCAGTATCTGCCCACTTGAGCTTCACTTTTCCAAAGTCTTGTCTTTGCATCTCTAGGAAATAGTGATGCCATTCTAACAGACTAACAGAAGCACAATAAGTATGAGAATAAAGAGTTTATCAAGGGCTGGGAATATGGCCTAGTGGCAAGAGCGCTTGCCTCCTACCCATGAAGCTCTCGGTTTCATTCCCCAGCACGGCCAGAAGGGGCGCAGTGGCTCAGGTGGCAGAGTGCTGGCCTTGAGCGGGAAGAAGCCAGGGACAGTGCTCAGGCCCTGAGTCCAAGTCTCAGGACTGGCCAAAAAAAAAAAAAGAGTTTATCAAGCTAATAATGAGGACGATCACAGATGCAGGATCAAATTCTACCTCTGCAGAACTAGCAATGCTCCCAATGGTACCCAAAGGGTCTGTATTTTTATGATTGTAGAATGAAATAAATCACAAAAAGAGAGGTTTCAGTGAATTGTTCTAATTGAATTATTTGACGAGAACACAGGATGTCAAATGTATATATATATATATGCATACATATATGCATATATATATACATATATACTCAGAGGGTTGGATTTCAACAGTGTAACTGCTTTGAAACACTAACCTACAGTTTAAGAAAATGAATATCATTATGCTGCAACATGTTTGTCAGGGAGAGGAGGGGAAAATAAACAAACAGGAAGTGTGGGTAAATACAGTCATAACACTTAATGTACCTATGGGAAAATGGAACCACATAGCTTGAAGGGATGCATGGGTTTGAGAGAGGCAGGAAAATGAATGCAAGAACATCACTCGCAGCTGAGTGTGAGCGTACTAATAGCCATATTTTCCATTTGAACCAGAGCTTGCTTTCCATGCAAAAATTAGCAATATTATGGTATGAAATTCAAGCAACCAATGAAGTGGCAAAAGTGAATAAAAAAGGAGTGAGGTGGTGTGTGTACTATTTTTTTCTGCTAAGATACATATTTTGTTTTATGTATGTTTTATTATGACTATACGTATATATTTTAATATATATTTATGAGTGTAGTCAAAATACAAATTTATGATCACCTAAGTTTACATCTGAAAGGTTTTTATCTGCCATTCATGAATCTAGATAAACAGCTCTCATTGGAAAAGAAAAATGGTAGGATTGTAAGGTGTAAGCAAGAAAGTAGTACAATAGGAAAAATGATAATTGGTTAACAGCAGGTTTGGAGGATTGTTTTGCAAGAGATAAAAAGAGGGCTGGGATGTAGCTCTGTGGGAAAGCACCCTGGGTTCGATCCCCTGTAGCAAAAAGAAAAGACAAAAAATATATATACAGTTAAAAAAAGAAAACAAACCCTTTCGCCTGCTGGGCATATGGCTTAGTGGTAGAGTGCTTGCCTCATATACTTGAAGCCCTGGGTTCCAGTCTTCCGCACCACATATATGGAAAAACCTGGAAGTGGCGCTGTGGCTCAAGTGTCAGAGTGCTAGCCTTGAGCAAAAAGAAGCCAGCAACAGTGCTCAGGTCCGGAGTTCAGTCCCCAGGACTGACAAAAAACAAAAACAAGAGAAAAAGAGAAAAAGTTCCTATACTAATTTAGGTAGACTGAAGTCTTGTTTTCACAGGAAAATGTCTGTTTTGAGATCTATCAGTTTACTATTCAAGTTCGATCTGGTCTCCTTGGGCTTTGTACTGTAGCTTAGCCTAGAGTAATGACCTCTTCTTTTTATTTAATGACATGTAGGAGCTCTAAAGTAGGTCGTTTAATTTCAATGATTTCTTTCATCCAGATATTGTTTTTGTTTCCAGTTAGCATGTTTTGTTTACTATAAAGATAAATGTTAAAATTCATGCCAACATTTTATTTATATGTTTATTTTTATTTCTTAGAATTGCATAAAATAACAAAAAATATGAGAAATTAGGAAGGAATTACAAAGAATGAGAAAAGTTCTAATTTGTTTTTTATCTTTGACATATTTGCCAGTGATTTGTGTGTAAAGGACTGCACACAATCATTTTACACTGAGCTCTGCTTGTCTAACCATGAGAAAATTTCCAAAAAAATCAATAGAGACACTTGGCATTTGTGCTCAAAATTTCTAAGAAAACATTGCTTAGTAAACCTCAAGACATGATCTCAGAAAAAATTGCACAAATATTTAATAAACAAATAAATAATAATACCCACTCAAAATTCAATGTATCCAAATATACGCTTCTATCTACTGATAAATAGGTGAATTTTCATAGAAAGAATGTGAAGTTTGTGTGTCCTGTGTGCTAATAATCTTTACATGCTAAATACGGTGGGTTCTGGCACAATTTTTAGTTTCTTTCTACTTCTGTTTTTCACAATCTCAATTCTAATTTCCTAAAATCATCTTGCTATTTTTAATGTCTATAGTAGTCTACTGTTCCCTATAAATCAGCATCGTATAGGTCCAGTGGTTTGAGTTTGAATGCTTATTATCATGTTAAATATGGCTTTAAATGACATAGATAAGTGTATGTAAAAATGGTACGAATACACAAAGTAGCTCATTATCTCATTAATGGTATCTCCTATACAGTCAACATTCACCTTTATACATCTTTCCCAAATTTGCCTTTGTCTGTGAATATTTTTCTTTTCTTATGAGTGGCATAATGATATTTATGCTTTTATCAGAGCTCTGTGCATCTATTATGCACTTAATTAACTATGGTTGACTTTCTGTCATATTCATCCTCATTTCCTTTAATCAAGATTGACATTGGGTATGTATTTACTAACTCTCCAGAAAACATAACAGACCTGTCATCGGCAACTGTAAACAACAGTTAAGTATGCTTTATTACAACAAAGGAAATAATTGCACATTAGTTTAGTACCTTGATTTATTTTGAGAGTTTTTCATGTAATTTCTTTCCTTGAACTATTGAATTTTTTTTTTTCCAAAAAGCAATCTCGGTGACGTGTGCTCCTCTACTTCTAATAATCCACTGCTGGCACATGGCTAATGCAACCACTATCTATTACCAAGCAGAGATTAAATGTAAGCATGTGTAATTGGTTTCCAGAAGACCAAGATCATTAACATGAAACACACTTGAGTAAGCACTGCAGGACTAGGTTTTGCAATACTGGATATAAATCAAAGAAAACATGGTCCCTGCAAATGGTAGAATGGTTGTGAAGGAAAGTGGCAAATGCTTGATGCTGTTAGCATTGGGAGTAGCTTTAGAAATTAAAGAAGAAAGCTGTTTCCGCATCAGCTACATGATTTGCTAATTTAACTTTGGGCTCTTTGATTAAACAAGTAAAAGGAAATGGTGTTTTAATTGTTTAGAGAATTTTTAGCTGAGCACAAACTAAATATACAGCTAAAGTCAATGACAGCAATGTCCTTTTAAACTGTGGTCACTAGAAATTGTTGCCCAGGAGAATAAAAGTGATGACCATGTGATTTCTATGAAATGCAAATAGTTGACTGTTATATTTGAAGTGCATAATTTGACAGTCATACACTATTTCAGTTTTTATTACTGAAATTAATTTGTCTTCATATTACTTTATTAAATACGTTAATTTGAGTAAATAAATACTAGAGCAAGATAAGAAAGATTTTTATATTTTATAATGTAGTTTTACCAAGAGCTGACATATAACTAAAGAAGTGATAGTAATTTATATACAAAAGATCCAAGATAACTTCCATATTTTCTAATCCAGATTAATAGAAAATAGGAAACAAAGTCTGAAAGAAAAGTTATGGAAAAGCGAACTTTATTATAACAACCTTAAGAATATGCATTTCAATAAATGAAAGACAATTACTCTTTTTCAATGAAATTAATTTATTAGGGCATAGCATAAGTCAGTTCAGTGTGATAATTGTATATATCTTTTTATATATTTCTTTACATATGTATTTTTTAATGTTTGAAAGCCTTGCTGTCTTGAGTCTTTATAGAGTTAATGTATATAATCTTGAGCTAGATTCACATTACCTCTTTGGCGGGGCCAGGGAGATGTCAGTTCTAAATTTGTTGTAACAGAAATGAAGGTATCAGTGTGAATGTTGATGTGATAAAAGGTTCTCCTGATGCATTTGCATTCAGGAGTGTGAACTCAGCATGTTATACTGTAACTGCCACATGGGTCTAGCAACTGAACAGGATAGCAGTATAAGTCCTGAATGTTGTACAGAATAGGGACAATTGCCTGTTGAAGATAATGACCAATGGACTTAGAAGAATTTTAGCTGTAAATGTATTATATCGATAATATTTTATGGTGAAATGGAAGCACACAGCTTAATATAAAAACACAGAACATGCTTAGTCAAAAGGGACAATACAGGAACACTTGAAGAGATTTAGTCACTCATTCCTACTCTTAAAAGTCAATTAAACTGATAAAGAAAGCAGTGATGGAATATAGCAAATTCATCACAAAACAACATAATCCCAAGAACAAGGCTTCCAGCAAGGAGAAAAACTACTCAGTAAATATGCTTTCAGTAAGCCAAAGAAAAAGGAAAAAGTAAAATCAATGATGGTGATGGTTATCCACTTACTATGCTAAGGTGCTTTATTCTACACTAGGGATGAATTATGAATATTATAATGCTGAGACTAGGAATGGTACCTACACACTAAAAGAGTGTAAAATCATTATTACTAATACAATGAGATTTTTTCTCTAGAGCTAAGAATGCTTTCCCCAGTTGGTTCCCAATGTAGCTGGAGAGAGCAGAAAGCAAATATGAGCAGTGAAGGTAACCACACATAGGCTAAGCATGGTGTGAGTTGAATTTCACACTGATCTGTGGAAGGGTTTGTTTTCAGCTTTCTCAGGCAAAGAAGAGACAGGAAAGGAAGAGGTAATGCTGGGACTTGAAAATTGTCAGCAGGAAAATACAAAAAATGTCATGTTCTTTATTAGAAATTTGCACTAAGGAAGCTATTTGAATGGCTAGCAATGACATGAAAAATTTCCAGCATTGTCAGTCATTGGGGAAATGTTAATCCAAATCCGCCCCCCCCCCCACACACGTTCTTATACATGCTAGTATATTTATTTTAAAGGAAAGGAAAGAAAGGAACGACTATGAAAATGTGGATAGCTAGGAACCACCATAGAGCACAACTGGGGATGAAACTGTGCTTGCCAATTAGGAAAAGAGTTTGGCAATTTCTTCAATAGCTAAATATAAATTTACAACCTGGTAGAGTGATTTCACTGTTAGATATTTGTACAAGAGAAACCAAACCCTGCAAAGACTTGAACATGTTTGTTTTTATAAACTGAATCCATAATAAATCCAAACTAGAGAAACACTAAATGTGCATTGATGGAATGGACAGGAAAAATGTGATATATTCATGTAACAGAATATGTATTCAGCCACAAAAACCAAGAAGCTACTGACACTTGCTTGGTTGTTGATGGAATTCAAAAGTAGACTACATAAAATAAGCAAATATAAGAAATCAGTCTTCTATTTTTTTAATTTAAAATAGCTAGTAAAGGCAAATCTTTAGAGACAGAAAGTAAACTAGAACTTAAGGAGAACACTAGGGGAGAAATAAAGATTTATAGTCCATGGAGAAAATACATTTGAGAAATACCTGTGTAATTAAAAAAAAAGCTAACACTATTTACATTAATTCCATGATTTGAAAAAGAGTTTACTTTGTAAATCATTGTATTACACCAACTAGATAAATTATATGTTAGTTATTTTAAACCTTTTATATGTGTAAATGTACATATTTTAAGAACCATAGCATTTATTTAAGTAACAATTGTAGGAGGCACAATATATATTCAATTTGAAACTTTAATTTACAATAATGTTTAACAAATGAATTCGACGAATTTTAGAGAAAATATTAAAATTGTTTGTGCATATTTTAAGAAACATGGTAAGCATTTCATCTGATAAAAATTATATTGGAAGTATTCTCTAAGACAGCAATCAGATACTCATAACTATTTTGATATTCTTTATTATAAAACACTTTCTTTAATATAGAATGTACATAGCTATTAATGCTTAAAGACAAGGAAAATATTCTTTTAAAAATGTTATTATAAATGTGATATACAGAAGTGTTATAATTATATGTCAGGTAAAGAATGTATTTCTTTTTGGACAAGGTCACCCCTTTCTTTGTTCTCTCGCAATAAGAAAAACATTACTTTTTATTTAATGTCAAAGTGATGTACAGAGGGGTTACAGTTTCATACATAAGGCAGTGAGTACATTTCTTATCCAACTTGTTACCTCCTTTCTCATTTCTCTCCTCCCTTTCCATCCCCCCGTGAGCTGTATCGTTGGTTGACAGCATATTGTTTTGTAAGTATTGCTGTTGCATTGATTCATCTTTTATACTTGTCTTTCCATTTTGATGTTCTCCTTTCTTTCCCTAGTTCCAATAAATGTATATAAAACACCCAGGGTGCCAAATCAGTTACAGTGACATCAGGAATTAAACCATGGGAAAGAAAGACAAAAGTAAAAGGGCATAATTTCACACGGTATTAACTACAAGTTATGGAAACAAGTGGTTTTCCATTGTCATTTTCAACATACTATGTAAAAAAACCATTCTTTTGAAACAATGTTGAATAGGGCTGAGCCTCTAACATTTTAGTCATGAATATTTTGGGGGGTAAAGAACTGAAAAAATAATGTTAAATACCTTACCAGCCACTATATGAATTTAATAAAATGGGAAATGTATAGTTGTTGAGCAAAATTATGCTTATGTTTAAGAGATTCCCTAACCATTTGTGTATCTGTGGCTTTATGTGAAAGGTAATTTTGAAACAGAAAACAAATTGAAAATGTTTTATATCAACTCTGAAGAGGTAGTATAGGTTACTATTCATTTAGTATGAATAGACAGATAACTTTGATACAATCACTGACAAATGCGATATGTCTAAATATACACACAGTATAAATAGAGTTATAATGACAAGTATGAATAATGTTAGTTAAAAATGCTTAGAACTACTACTGGGCCAAAATAATGCTCACAAGGGAAAGAAGAAAAAATACTAAATTTAAGTGACTGTATAACAAAAATGGATATGAAATAAAAGTCTAATTTCCAGTAAAATAGGAAGTTGGTTTTAAACAGTGAATTTTTACTTATACTGGAAATCAGTCGTTTCCTTCACATTAAACTCATAATAATTCCTAGTTCTAAATTAAGTTTCTAATATTAGATACCCTGTCATCCCCACCAAATCAATATTACATGTAATCCTCAGGGTAAAATTTTTTTGCATTTTAGAATAGAGAGCTCTGTGCTGAGAATTGAACCATGGATGACTGAGAATCCCACCATCCTCCAGACTGTGTTGGCAGCCAGGGAACTTTCCACCACAGGGCAGGCCTCCCTCAGCCTGGGGTGCCTGGCCAAGCAGTTTTCGGTGATGGTGGCAAGAGCTCTGGACAGAGGCAAGCTATTTTGTGGATTTCCAAGATGGTGATGATCTACCTTTCCTGGATTGCACAGGTAGTCCCAAAGCCTCCAGGAGATTTAGGTGGGACAGCTTGGCAGTTCTGTGCTTGAGTGTTCAGACATCAACCTTGAGCGCTGGATCTTTGAGAGTTCTTGCGAAGATTGCTTTATTTTCTTCTGAGAGGTCGAATATGATTCAGAATTTCCTTATTGGGCTTAAATATAACTCACCAATGGTTCCAGCCTCTGAGGGGATGTGAGGACTCTGAGGACCTTTGGACAAATGGTAAATTAGTCTTTGTTTCAGCCTTATCTGGAAGGAACAGTACTCCAGAGACCCAATGGATTGGAAAACAGCAGCAACCATGACTAAGAAGTGAGAAAAACAACCTCTTGAGGTAGATCCAAGTGTTTTATGTGCCTTCCTTTGAGTTTAAACTTTTCTAGAAACTCAGAGATGTTGATGGCTTTTGTTTTCCTCAGACTCCCTTTCAGCAGAGGTTTTTAGGCTGCTTATCTTATCAGAGGGGTCAGAGGAAACAGTGGGAGGCTTGGAGCCACAGGGCATATGGAAGTCTTCGGGGGAACTCTAATGGCTTCCAGGGTATTAGACAGTTACCAAATTACCTCTATCATGTATTGTATAATGAATGGCAACAAAAATAAGCAGTAACAAGGTTCATGGTAAAAAAAAAAAAAAGCAATTAGTCAAAAATAAAATCTTGTGGCACTATTGTCAACTTATAACACCACAATTTGGGATGATAACTTGAATTTAAAACTTTAAGGTACATTTAACACAGAACACAGAATGACTTCAACAGAAATGACCATGGTTAAATACAGGAGTGTAAGATGATTTAGTGTAAGCACTGATATGACCTCAGTTGGGATAGCCTTACCATCTTATAAGAGTACAGGCACAATATTCAATACTGACAGACCATATTTAGGATGAGACTTAAAAGACCACACAACCACTAAATATATAATTGGGGCCAAAAATACAAAAGTAAAACTGTTTCATTCCAAGTGAAAACTTCATGAAAGAAGTAAAGAATGATGGTTGTGGGGCTGGGAATATGGCCTAATGGTAGAGTGCTTGCCTCACAAACATGAAGCTTTGGGTTCAATTCCTTAGCACCAAATATATTGAAAAAGCCAGAATTGGTGCTGTGTGCTCAAGTGTTACCCTGAGCAAAAAGAAGCTAGGGACAATACTCAGGCCCTGAGTTCAAGCCCCAGGATTGGCAAGAAGAAGGAAGGGGAAGGGGGAGAAAGAGGAGGAGGAGGAGGAGGAGGAGGAGGAGGAGGAGGAGGAGGAGGAGGAGGAGGAGGGGGAGGAGGGGGAGGAGGGGGAGGAGGGGGAGGAGGGGGAGGAGGGGGAGGAGGGGGAGGAGGGGGAGGAGGGGGAGGAGGAGGGGAGGAGGGGGAGGAGGGGGAGGAGGGGGAGGAGGGGGAGGAGGAAGAGTGGTTCTTCAGATTGTGAAAATGGTCACATAGAGATACAGAATGGAATGAAAAAAATAGTATGAAAATAAAGAAAATACACATAACATTGCTTTATAAAAACAATGCTAATCCATAGCATGAAGCATCAAAAAACTACATTGAAGAGGAGTACATAATAAAAGTAATAAATCATGATAGGCAGAAATAGAGATAAAGGTTTTCAAAACTTTGCATCTTTTGAGATGTGTGAAAGGATTATTTTTTTATATTATATATATTTTTTATTATTAATTGAACATAAATTTCTTTACAAGGTGTTGTGCAAAGAGGGTGCAGTTACATAGTAGGGCAGTGTATACATTTCTTGTGATATCTTACACCCTGTTTTTCCATCCCTTGTCTAGGTCAGGTAGACCCATATGCAATATACAATGTATCAAGCACATATACAGTGTTCACAGACTTGGTCTCTACTGTCTCTCCGTCTCCCTTTGTTAACAGTCATATATTAGGGAGATCATGCCCCTTTGTTCTCTGTGTTCTAGGCTTGTCTCACTCAACATTATTTGTTCGAGTTCTGACCATTTCCCTGCGAATAACAATATTTCACCATTCCTAATCGCTATGTAGTATTCCATTGTGTATAAGTACCATATTTTTTGGATCCATTCATCTGTGGAGGGGCATCTGGGTTGTTTCCATATTTTGGCTATTGTGAATTGTGCCGCGATAAACATGGAAGTACAAATGTCTTTTTGATATCTTGGATTTTGCTGTTTAGGATAGATGCCTAGGAGTGGTATGGCTGGGTCATAGGGTAGGTCTATATTGAGCTTTTTGAGAAACCTCCATACTGTTCTCCAAAGTGGTTGTACTAATTTGCACTCCCACCAACAATGGAGAAGGGTTCCTCTTTCCCCACAGCCCCTCCAGCATTTGTTGTTTCCTGAGTTCAGAGTATAGGCCATTCTAAGTGGGGTGAGGTGGTATCTCAGGGTTGTTTTTATTTGCATTTCCTTTACTAGCAAGGATGTTGAGCATTTCTTCATGTGTTTCTTTGCCATTTTTATATCTTCTCTTGTGAAGACTCTCTTTAGCTCTTTTGCCCATTTCCTAATAGGTTTATTGGGCTTGGAGGGGCTTAGTTTTTTGAGTTCTCTGTAGATGACAGATATCAGGCCTTTGTCTGTTGCTGTGCTGGTAAATATCCTTTCCCATATCGTTGGCTGTCTTTCTATTTTGGTGGCTATGACCTTAGCTGTGCAGAAACTTTTTAATTTGTAGTAGTCCCATTTATTGAGTCTTTCCCCTATTTGTTGTGCCTCTGGGACTCTATTCAGGAAGTTCCTTCCTGTGCCTATAAGTTCTAGTGTCTTTCCTACTCTGTCCTTCAGTAGTTTCAAGGATTCAGGTCTGATATTGAGGTCCTTGATCCATTTTGAGTTGATCTTGGTGCATGGTGATAGGCTTGGGTCTACTTTGAGTTTTCTGCATATGGCTGCCCAGTTCTCCCAGCACCAGTAGTTGAAGAGGCTATGTTTATTCCATTGTATGTCTTTAGCTCCTTTGTCGAATATCAGTTGGCTGTAAGAGTGCGGTTTTATTTCTGGGTCTTCAATTCTAATCCACTGGTCTTCTGATCTGTTTTTATACCAATACCATGCTGTTTTTGTTATGATGGCCTTGTAGTAGAGCTTGAAGTCTGGTATGGTGATACCTCCTGCACTATTTTTTTTGCCTAGAATTGCTTTGGCTATTCTAGGTTTTTTGCTGTTGCATATGAATTTATGGATTGGTTTCTCTATTTCAGTGAAGAATGTGGCTGGGATTTTGATAGGTATTGCATTGAATTTGTATAACAATTTGGGCAATATGGCCATTTTCACTATATTGATTCTGCCTACCCATGAGCATGGGAGGTCTTTCCATCTCCTTGTGTCTTCTTTGATTTCCCTTATTAGATTTTTGTAGTTTTCATTGAATAGGTCCGTCACGTCCTTGGTTAAGTTGATCCCTAGGTACTTTATTCTTTTTTTGGCTACTGTAAATGGAATTGTTTCCATAATTTCCTTTTCTGTTTGTCTATTGCTGGTGTACAGAAAAGCTGCTGACTTTTGTGGATTGATTTTGTATCCTGCTACTTTGCCAAATTGGTTTATTAGGTGTAGGAGTTTGGGTACTGAGTTTTTTGGGTCCTTCAGATATAAGATCATGTCGTCTGTGAATAGGGATAACTTGATTTCTTCCTTGCCGATGTGGATCCCTTTGATGTCCTCCTCTTGCCTTATTGCTATGGCTAGGGATTCCAGCACTATGTTGAACAGAAGTGGGGAGAGTGGGCATCCTTGTCCTGTTCCTGAGTTTAGGGGAAATGATTTAAGTTTCTCTCCATTTAATATGATCTTAGCAGTTGGTCTGTTGTATATGGCTTTTATTGTTTTGAGGAATGTTCCATCTATTCCTGTTCTCTCCAAAGCTTTTTTTTTTTTTTTTTTTTTTGGCCAGTCCTGGGCCTTGGACTCAGGGCCTGAGCACTGTCCCTGGCTTCTTCCCGCTCAAGGCTAGCACTCTGCCACTTGAGCCACAGCGCCGCTTCTGGCCGTTTTCTGTATATGTGGTGCTGGGGAATCGAACCTAGGGCCTCGTGTATCCGAGGCAGGCACTCTTGCCACTAGGCTATATCCCCAGCCCCTCTCCAAAGCTTTTAATAGGTATGGATGTTGTATTTTGTCAAAGGCTTTTTGGGCATCGACTGAGATAACAATGTAATTCTTAATTTTAGATCTGTTTATGTGGTGAATTACGTTGATTGATTTACGGATGTTGAACCATCCTTGTGACTGAGGGATGAAGCCTACTTGGTCATGATGTATGATTTTCTTGATCAGTTTCTGTATCCTGTTAGCTAATATTTTATTGAGGAGCTTTGCGTCTGTGTTCATTAGTGATATTGGTCTGTAGTTCTCTTTTTTTGTTGGGTCTTTGCCTGGTTTGGGAATGAGTATGATATTAGCTTCGTAGAATGAGTTTGGGATTTCTCCCTCTGTTTCTATTTCGCGGAAGAGTTTGAGGAGTATTGGTATTAGCTTCTCACTAAAGGTTTTGTAGAATTCGTTGGTGAATCCATCTGGGCCTGGGCTTTTCTTAGTAGGGAGGTTCTTTATTACCTCCTGTATCTCACCGTAAGTTATTGGTTTATTTAGTTGATTTATTTCTTCTTGGTTCAGTTTGGGCAGTTTGTACTTCTCTAAGAATTGATCCATTTCTGTAAAATTATTGTTTTTTGCTGAGTAGAGGTTTTGGAAATAGCTCCTTATGATTGTTTGAATATCGTGTGTACTTGTTGTAATTTTTCCAGTGGAGTCCCTGATTTTACGTATATGAGTCTCTTCTCTTCTTTTTTTTTTGTGAGTCTTGCAAGGGGTCTGTCAATTTTGTTTATTTTCTCAAAGAACCAGCTTTTAGTCTTATTTATTTGTTGAATGGTCTTTCTATTTTCAATCAGATTTATCTCTTCTTTAATCTTTGTGATCTCTCCCCTCCTAGTCGTTTTAGATTCTGTCATTTCTTGTTTCTCCAATTGTTTTAGTTTCATCGTGAGGGTATTCACCTGCGCTGCTTCCATTCTTTTAATGTGGGTGCTGAGTGCAATGATCTTGCCCCTCAGTACTGCCTTAGCTGTGTCCCATAGGTTTCTTTGTGATGTGTTTTCTTTGTCATTGTGGCTTATGAATTCGTTGATTTCATCTTTAATTTGGTCTGTGGCCCAAGTGTTGGATAGCAGCATGGGGTTTAGCCTCCAAGAGTGTGTATAGTGTCTGTGGTTTCCTTTGTTGTTGAGGGTTACCTTTAATCCACTGTGATCAGATATAATACATGGGATGACGTCAATACTTTTGTATTTGCTGAGGTTCTTTGTGTGGGCTATGACGTGGTCTATTTTGGAATATGATCCATGGGCTGCTGAAAAGAAGGTATATTGGGTTTCTGTAGGGTGAAAGGTTCTATATAGGTCTGTTAGATCCATTTGGGAAATGGTGTTATTTAGGTCCTCAGCTCCTCTGAGTGTTGGATCTGTCTCTTGGAGAGAGAGGAGTATTAAAGTCACCCCCTATGATTGTGTTTGCGTCTATCTTGCTCTGTAATTCTGTGAGAATTTGCTTGACATATGTCGGGCCTCTTTTGTTCGGTGAGTATACATTTATCACCGTGATGTCTTGATTCTGGATTTTTCCTTGTATTAATATGTAGTGTCCTTCTTTGTCTTTTTGAGTGGACTTTAAAGAGAAGTCCAGCTTGTCTGAGATCAGAATGGCTACACCTGCCGTTTTGGTGGGTGCATTTGCTTGGTAGATCTTGCTCCATCCTTTCATTCGAAGCCTGTTTTTGTCCCTTGCTGTAAGGTGGGTCTCTTGTAGACAGCAGATGTCAACTTTTTGTTTGCGAATCCATTCTGCCAGTCTGCTCCTCTTAATCGGGGAGTTTAAGCCATTTATATTTAAAGAGATCAAGGATAAGGGTGTTTTTTCTCCTTCCATTTTCTTGTTGGGCTGTTTTTTCCTCTTTTTTTTTTCTTCTTGTCTTTAGTGAGCTGGTCTTTCTGCTGGACTTTGGCTATTGAAGTTTCTTTCTGATTCTGTCTGTGTGTCTTTTATGATCTCTGTTGGGTGGGGTTCGCCTCTTAATATTCGCTGTAGGGCTGGTTTTTTATTCACATACTCCTTTAGCTCCTCTTTGGTGTGGAAAGATCTGGTTCTCCCTTCGAATGTGAACTCCAGTTTCGCTGGATATTTGATCCGAGGTTGTAAATTGTTATTCTGGAGTACTTGGATGGTGTTCTTCCACTCACTTCGAGCTTGGTAAGTTTGTGTGGATAAGTCGGATGTTATTCGAATCCTCTTCCCATTGAAAAAAGTTTCCTTCTTCGCTTTGGCTGAATTCAGAATTTGCTCTTTAATCTTGAGGTCTGTAGTCTTGAATATTATGTGCCTTGGGGTGGTTTTCCTGGGGTCTGGCCTGCCAGGTGTCCTATAGGCTTCGGTTACCTGGATGGGGTCCCCTGTGAGATTGGGGAAGTTTTCTGCAATAACTTTATTGAGAACATGATTAAGCCCTCTGTTCTGATATTCGGCTCCTTCTTCTATTCCAATTATGTGCAGATTATATCTCTTGTCTTTGTCCATTAGTTCCTGGATTAATCTTCCCTGAAGCTTCACCTTTTCTTGGAGTGTGGTCATTTTCTGGTTGTTGTCAGCTGCTTCATCGTCCAGGCGAGAGATTCTGGATTCTATAGGGTCCACTCTTTGTGTTATGGTTTCAATTGCGGAGTTTATGGATGTCAGAGAGCTATTCATGGTTGTCATATCAGCTCTGATCGTGGAAATTTCTTCCTTTAAAGAGTTGTATTTTAAATCTATTTTTTCATGCATTTCAATTCTCAGGATGTGGAGATTTTCTTTAAAGGCGCCTTGCATTGTATCCATTTTTACTTCCATTTCTTTAAAGGAGGCTTGCATTGTATCCATTTTTGCTTCCATTTCTTTCTTGGCTTCCTGGGTGTCCTTCCAGATTTCCGCTCTAAACTCCTGGAATTGTTTCCTGATTTCGTTTCTGATGCTTTCGATCATTCCTGTTAACATGGCCTCATTTGCTTTTTTAGTCTCCATCTCCTCTTCAGTCGTGCTGCTTTTTGGAGCTGGCGAGTTGGCTTGTCCTTTGATGAACTGAGTTATGTTTCTTTGTGATTTGCGCATCTGGAAATCTGGGTGGCTTCTCAGGTTTGATTTGTAGTTCTTTCCTCCCTCCTGTGTAGGCGTATCTAAGGCGGCAGGTGCTGCCGCTGTGGCCCCGCCCACCAGTGTAGGGTACACGCCTACCAGAGTGGGCGCTGTCGCCGGGGGCCCCGCCCTCCTGTGCGCTGTTGTCCACTAAAACATGCACTTTAGCGGGATATGCCTCCCAGAGCGAGTCCTGGGTTGTTGGGTTGTGCTTGCGCCCTCCCGCGAGTCCGTTGGGGGGGGCGGTATGTGTGGGGCCCAGTGGGATCGACTGTCCGGGTGTGGCTTGGCACCCTCAGACCTCTCCTCTGCTGCGGGGGGGGGGGGGGGACGTGATCAGGCTCAGGTGACCCTGCTGGGCTGGTATTGCCCACCAGCGCCTGTGATTTTAGTTGTAAGAGTCTGCGAGGTCCAGGTGCCTCGGGTGGGGCTTGCCCTGCCGGCCGTCCCCCGGCCCCTGTTGGGAAGGGGACAGGGCCGGTTCTGCCAGTTCAGGAACCTGTGGGGCCTTGGGGCTGCTCCTCCCTTCCCCTGCTATACTGGCTTCCCAGGGCCTGATGGGAGCTTCCCACCTGATTTGGGGGTTCTTTGTTCTCTCAGGAATGGGGAGGGGGAGGGAGGGAGATCTAGCTTCTTTGTCGGGCTTGGGTCTCCCGTTGGGGGAAGGGATTATGGGGGACTCACTTTTGCTGTTTTGTGTGTGTGTCCCACGCAGCCGTTGGCCCTTCAGGGGTTGGCGAAGTGTCATGGTGGCTTCCCCCGTCCGTCTTTCTGCCGCGCTGGGTTCCCTTGTCTGAACCCGGTGTGGACCCGAACTTCTCGTCGCTGCCAGTGTGTGTCTTAGTCCGCACCCTGCCTTGTGTCCGTGGGGTCTCCCGCTGTATGAATTCTGCGCTCCTGGCAACCTGTCTGCCGATCGCCGGGTTCCCCTTTCCCAGCCTGACCCTATTTGGGCCAGGGTCGGCTGGTGGGGGGAGGTGCCCCGGAGAATCTCCGGCTCTGTGTAGGTTTTCGGTTCTTCTTTTTTGCTCCTTTTTGTTTTCCTGCGTTTCTCCACTGCTTCTGGCTGCTGGTTTTACTGGGTTCTTGATGGGGTGTTGGGTGTTGGAGTTCCCAGCTCGCTGTTCAGTTGGTGCGGGTCGGGGTGCCTCCCTATTCTTTCGGCGCCATCTTTCTCTCTTGAAAGGATTATTATATGTTGAAACATCAACGAGTCAAGTATAACTCATTGCAATCCTCAGGTAAACAACTAGAATTGATATTGATTGTCATCTCTAGGTAGTGTTTTCAAACTACGTAGAAAGCATGTGTGACATAACGGAATAGAAGGAAGCATTTAACACGTAAAAAACAAAAAGAAAATCCAAATGTAGAGAAAACATTATAAAGTGAGAGTAAGGGGTAAATTGTGTAGAAACAACTATAGAAAAAAATAACTTACAGACAAAAATATAAGAAGTATATTTGAGATTGAAATGTAAGAGTGACAAAATTAATCACTTGAAGTATGAATATAAGGGATCTAGTACCTCTGGAGTACATAATTATTTAGGTCCTAATTGTATTCTTTAAAATAACCTCAGTTTTTACCACAAACTGCTCCCATTAAAATTTTTAGAGGATTAAAATTATGTTGACTATGATCAGTGACCATATTACTGACAGTAAGAACAAGAACAACACTTGAAAATCTTGAAAGGGTCAGAATTAGAGCACTTTTTGCTTTTTGTCAGTTGTAGGGCTTGATCTCAGTGCCTGGATCCTATTATTTTTAAAGTAAAATCTAAATCAGATTCTAATTGTGATTACTAGAGTACCATTACTATTACTAGATTACTATTACTACTAATATAAATCACTATTATTACTACTCGATTGCTACTACTACTACTAATCTACTAGGAATATTAACTCACCCAGAGAATGTCCATATGTCAAAGTTTATAAGGTATTTTCTCTAATTTCTAATTATTTCTTCACTCTTGAGATAGGAAGTAAAAAGTAACTTTTCAAGTGAAGAAAAATAAATTACTAGCTAACAACAATATTACTAGCTAATAGCCAAAATATTCGCCATTTAAAAAAAAAATGTGATACTGAATAACTGAACCCAGAGCCCCATGTATGTTAGGCTGACATTCCTAAACCACGTTTCTAGCCGATGAGTCCATTTTTAACGGACAGTTTTACAAGAAATAACTAGAAGAGGAAAGCAAATTATCACATAAAACTTGTAGGTAAGAAAGACAAGTCATCTATAGTATTAAAGCAAACTAAAGAAGATATACATAATTGTTCATATTAACATACATAATTCATATTAACATACATTAATATACATCCATAATTGTTCATATTAACAAATTTTCATACAAACTTGATGGTAGTACAATTTTAGTCTAGCATGTCCAATGAAAAATGACACATAAATTCTATAGTTATGTATAAGGAAACATGTGAAATTGTATATTATTATTATTGTTGTTGTCGTTGTACTTTTCTTGCTAAAACTAGCCCTATCCATGATAAGCAAGCATTCTACCATTAAGTGTTACCCCACTCTGTTTGTTGCTATTTTCAGATGTTTCAAATTAGTTTCTTGAAATTGAAAGTCTAATTAATAGAAAAGGAGAAACACTGTCAAATACATTATAGAAAAATTGTCTAGAATTATAGAAATCTTTAACATATAGATTATCCAGACACTGCATTGTGGAAAATTTTTATATTGAATGATTTATTTAACCAGGTTTGCTACTGAAATTCTAAGTCATAGAATGCCTCAGGCATCTAAACAAAAAATGAATGTAACAGAACTGGAGTAATAATCCAACCTGCATTAAATTGAAAAATAAAATTCAAAGTCTAACAAAATCAAATTCATTCCTTTAAGTTCTTACTCAAGGCTCTCATATAAAAAAACCTCATCTTTGATAACAAGTTTAGAGAATCTAATATTCTCAGTTCTCATGGTGGATATTGCTAGTATGTTATTATTATGTTACTCTCAACACTTCAAAGAAAAGTTAACATTTGTTTAAGTTTTTGTATTATGTAATTGGTAGCACCTGGTAGTTATGAAATTTCTTCAAAATAAATTGAAAAATCTGACAAAATATTTTACAACTTTTAATGCGGAATTGTTCACTTAGCAACTGAAAATTTCCAGGCTTTGTTATCATCATTAGTGATTTATTTTTATATATGCAACAGTTTTGAATTTAAGTTGCAGACCCTAAGAAAAGATGAAACCTTTCTGACACTGAAAAATAAGGAACTGAATCCCATTCTTGAATCTCCCTTTAAGTTTAAAGCACTTTGATTTGCAGAACATTAGCTATATTTTCTATTTCTACCTATAGAAAAAAAAAACAGTGAATGAATTAGAGTTGTAAATAAGAGAGGGAAGACATGACTGGTAAGGTCTTATTGTCTGGTACAGAAAGGTTTAGAGATGTCTAAATGTCTCAAACAAGTCTTCTCAGTAGAGTAATCAGTAGAGTACATTATTAAGTGAAATAATTTCTATAGATTGTTAAAAACTAAGCTTGAATACTTAAAAATACTAGAGTAATAAGTCATAATACATTTTAAAGCCTGATAGTTTTTTTTAACTTGTGAAATATATTTCTATTACATGCAAACTTTTAATCTTCCCCCTTTCAACAATTTAAAAGTGTCATTTCACTTTTTATTACCTACATTATTTCTTAGGAAAAGCCTGCTGTAACTTAATTTTTATTTTTGCTTCTGAGTGTTTAACTACCACCATCCCCCTTATGATTTTAGGATTTTGACCTAAAGTCCACAGTTGACACTTGCTGTGTTGAAGTGTACACATTTGTTTGACTTACTTGCTGCTTGTCCTGCTTGGTATGCTCTGAGCTTCTTATACAGGCCTTCAGAATAGAGGGTAGGCCTATGTTCTTCCCTCTACAGATTAAGCTCTTTATTTGACAAAGATGTTGGGGAAAGATGTATGGAAATCGCCTTAAGAAGAATGTGACCTAAGTGTTGTGGATCCCTGTAGACTCCCACTTTTCATGCATGTCCTCTCTCAGTCGTCAGCAAGGCATTGAGCTTATTTTCGTCTTCTCCTGGCCTCTATGGTCCAGTGGTATCTTCCCTCAGAAAACAATTGCTTGGGATCTATCCTAATCTCCGGTACTTGTCTCCCACTCTTCACTCAGGATGGTTGGTTGCTTTGTACACTTCAACCCTGTGATGGATACAGAAAACTTTCCCACTTAGAACACACTCCGTGTTGGGGATTGGGTGGGAGATTGTACCTGCCTCTTTATTTCTCTTTATTTCTGCATTGTAACAAGTCCGAAAATAAATGTTTTCATAAGTTCAGAGTTTCTGCAGAACACTAGCAGTTCATTTTGAGTTGTTGGCCACTGAAAATTAGAGGATTTCTCCACTTTGAACTCTTTTGAGTATATGATTTTATTATCTAGAGAAGGTCTTTTGATTCACATGTGGATATAAATGCTGAAAGTATTTTCATTTTACATATCAAACTGCAGTAATGTTTTATTTTGCTACCAATTTGATCATGATCATGGTCATTTGTTTTCTTTTCTGCCACTCTGGGTTTAAGGATTTGAACTCAGCTCTTTGCAATAGCTCTGCAAGTGCCATACTGCTGAGTTACACAGCCCAGTGTGCTACCTGCTTCTCGAAGGTGTAGTGATTCTGAGGGACAATCTGGTCTCTGCCATTTGCTGTGGTAATGAAGGACTACAATCTGGGAATCAAATGGTTCAACTTAGAGAGCATCTCAGTGGAGTTCTTACCATTTGGGAGTATATATTCTTTTGGTTTAATATGTACTATTTGCTTTGAAAAACAGTATTTCAGGGATAGGTGAGATTCTGTCTCTTTTTTGAAAGGCAACTACTTTGGTGATCTGTCCCCTACAGTACCTTAATATCCATATTAAATATTCAATGGGCATATGAAACTTCCTCTCAATAGGTTATAGGAATAGAATGGACAGAAAATATTGTGGTAGATTAAAGTAACCTTAATAAAATATGAAAAAACTTAATTATATATCATAGAGAACATTTGGAGATTTTAATTATATGAGATAGCTGTTTGAACTCTATAAATTTGATTGTTTTCTCTTTTTTGACAAATTAAATTTTCTGAATGAAAATTGAGAGTTGCTTAGATTGGATTTTTTAATGAGGAATCAAGGCTACCTGTTACATTTCTTAGTAAATTAATAATTTAGTGAAATTAAATTTTGTTGCTTTTCTTATACTTGATAACTTCTCAGGTTTACCTAGTATTTGAGAAAAAAATGTAGTAGTTTGATGTCTCTTCCACACAAAATTACAAAATCAAAGATACATCATAATTTAATGTTAAATTAATTTGGACACATTTATCACGCTAGTTTTTTGAAGCACATGCTACAATATTGCTGAAGCATTGTTATATGTTTATAATTTATATATAGAGAAGACCATCCATTATTTAACATACTAAATGTTATTAAAAAATCTTGAAGTATAAGTACTCTTCCTGCAATGTCCGTCTTTTTATAACTAAGCCAATATTACCAACCAAATTTATAAGCAACATAGAATATATAGGGGTGGAGAGAATAGTGCATATACTATATAGCAGGCAATATCTAGCATGCATCTATTTGGAATATTTATTGAGAAAATGAAATGACACTTGTATATGTTAATGCTAATATGGTGTGCCTTACTGATATTCTGTATTAACTGGTTATAGTTGGAGGGTTAATGTGGCCTAACATGTCAGTGTTTGACAGCTTGAGTTTGCTTTTTGGTTTAGATACTATTCAACAGTGCTTTTACTTATTCACTCTTATCTGAATTCTTCCTCCTCCATATCTGGCTCTCTGTTATTTTCAAATCTGTAAACACTAGTCTGTACATTATCAAGAAAGGAGAGTTGATGGTCAAGTCAAAAATGAGTCTAACCTTTGGCTTCCATGTAATTATTGTTGCCTTTCAAGTATTTATGTAGGCTTTATTAGATTTTATTTTCTATAGAAACTTGAGGAATATCTACCTTAAAATAATGTTTGAAAATTAAATGATATTAATTTCCAACTTACAAAAAAGGGTTAGCATACAGATTCAAAAGCTTTTTTCCCTTAAATGTATTTTTTTCATTTTCAGATATTTATTTATTTTTTAATAATAATAGTTACTTATTTATTGTCAAAGTGATGTACAGAGGGGTTACAGTTTCATACGTTAGGCCATGGGTACATTTCTTGTACTATTTGTTACCTCCTCCCTCATTCCCCCCTCCCCCTCCCCCTTTCCTTCTCCCCCCATGAGTTGTTCAGTTGGTTTACACCAAATGGTTTTGCAAGTATGGCTTTTGGAGTCATTTGTTTTTTTCTCCTTTGTCTCTTGATTTTGATATTCCCTTTCACTTCCCTAGTTCCAATACCAGTATGTACAGTACCTCAAATATATTCTTGCAAATTAAACTTTACCCCTAAGAGAACATCCTTATGTTTTTTGTCTTCATTTTTTCATTCACCTCTCCATCTACTCATTCACATATCCTGTACTGAATGAAGTACTTTTTTAAGCACTAAAGTTCTTGACATAATAGTAATGAACACACAATAATAATAAACACAAATATAATAATGTAGTAATAAACACAAATGTAAGCATATGGCAGGATCAATCATTTGGGGACACAAGGACAAAATAAACTATAGAAGGGTAGCTTGGGTACAGAAGAACGGCAAGAACACCAAGAAAGCAGTGATTCACGGTTAGAGGTGACAAGAGGGCCAGTGTGGCTGACAATGAACTATTAAGTAAGTAACTCGAGAGCAAGTAGCTAGATCTTTATCTGGTAGGACCTATAATCATTTATTTAACAAATTCTCACTGCTTATGCTATCCTTGGAAGACACTGAATTAAGAACCAAAAACACCGGGACACTACTATTGTGTGTGAAATTATACAAGGAAACTTGTAATTATACAAAACAGTAAGTGCTTTAATACAGGAAAGCAGAATGTAAGAGAAAGCATATGCATGAGAACTAAAAAATAATCTTGGGTTGAAACAGTGATATAAAGATAGAACATAAGGACACTGAAGATTATTTTTATGATTTGATTCAAAGATAGGCAGTAGTTAATAAATAAGAATCTTATTCATGAAATCAAGCTGCTATTGAAC
This sequence comes from Perognathus longimembris pacificus, assembly GCF_023159225.1. Taxonomy (NCBI): domain Eukaryota; kingdom Metazoa; phylum Chordata; class Mammalia; order Rodentia; family Heteromyidae; genus Perognathus; species Perognathus longimembris. The sequence goes on along the minus strand of NC_063181.1, from coordinate 18,146,252 downwards.
TGGATATTTTATTTTGACATGAGCAGAAAGGTGTTCTTCAGACAATTCTTAGGTACCATGTATAATGCCTTTATAAATTAATATGACTGAATCATTGATTCCCACTGCCTTGATTAACATAATAAATTATCTCCTTCTAAAGCCTGGTTCACCTCCATTCTTTATGTCAAATTTATTTCATGGTATTTTGATAAACTTCTCATGAAGGCTTATCTATCTAACCTACTCTCTACCTAGTTTTGATACAAGGAGTTTGTGTACAGTTTCAAACAGTAGCATTTTCCCCTGGTTGAGAAATGGAATTATGCCTTAGTAAAAAAGAAAAGAAAAGAAAAGAAAAAAAAGCTTTGACAGTTCTTGGCATCATTTTATGAAAGGCAGCACTCAGGGACATTAGCAAGAAATGTTCTACTATTCTCTATGTCCTGTGGTGGGACCATTTTAGGCAAAATCTTTTTCTGTCTATCTCATACTCACATGGTATTGAAACAAATGCTCAGTGTTTATGAGTCAGCACCAAGTATTACTCCCCATATACCAGGTGATGGTACCAAATTTGACATAAAACCCAGCAGGAATTTTTAATATTGATTTCCTTTCAGGGTGAGTGTTGATTGATGAGAAACAGGAAAAAGAAAGAAATCAGGCAGAGAATTTCTCTTTTCTTACTCTCTTCCATTTGTCTCTTTTCCATTTATCTTTATCACTCTGACAGTGACCCATCACACACTTACATTTGGGTCTATCACTATTATTAACCTAGAAATAATGTTCAAGAACAAGTTGTAAAACCTGACACTTTAATGCTCTGGTTTTCTATCTTTCTCTCCCCATGAATCCTCACCTAGATGATAACCATGACATAATGGGACCAAGAAGGTCCCCACTAGGGGTGCCATGTTCTTGGGCATTCATATCTGTTAGGTAAATAATAACTCCTTATGGGTTCATTGTTCCCAGATATTTTTTGTTACCACAGTGTTAATTCACCAATTAAATGTATACTCATCAGGGTGCAGACATTATAGAGCAGTTACACAAATCTAGAAGATACGTCACTCACACCATGTGGCCTGTTGATGTAACCAAGAGAAGAGTCAATCACAAAATGTATGAGGTTACTTACAGTGTAACACTGCATATTGTTAGACATAAACCAATAATATATTTACTCATATATAACCCAGTTTAATATATTGTGCATAATAATATTTTGTAATTTTTTTAGGTACTAGGATTTTATTTCAGTGCTTTACACTTACTGGTCTTACACTCTATTCCTTGAGCCATGCCTCAGTTCATTTTATTTATATAGGGTCTCAAATTTTTGCCTGTCTACCTAGAACCAAACTCCTGCTACCTAACTCTCCCATGTAGCTGGGAATCAAACAATAAACACAGTGTCCAGTCCCATACACGTGGCAGGGAAGTGGTGTTTATACCAGCCTCACCACACACGTGATTAATGTACGGTGCTGAGAGATGATGGAAATTATTCTGCTAAGGGTGAGAGAGGAACTTGTCAGTTTCCTTACAGTGCTATGAGAACACAGCTATCTGTCTGACCCATTGTTGGCTCAAGTGTTAAAATACTGTTCATTTGTGAGGTAACTGCTTATTTATTATTGAACTTTTTTAGCAATAATATTTCTACAAAGCATTTCCAAACCGTTATCATCTCTGAGTGTTTTCTTGTCTATGAATTATTCTTTCTGGCATTGCCTTTGTTCCGTATAGTTTTATGAAGCTAAAATACATCTTCTAGAGAGAACAATTTATGATGAGAAAAGAATGAAAATAAATTTGAGAGCTATTACACCTTGAGTTGATAAGAGGAAAACAGATGCTATAAAATGAAAAATGGAGAGACTGGTTTCACATAGGAGAACAGAGTATTAATCTCCAGCACCCAATACCACCTCCTGGAAAGTGATATTGGCAAGTCTGTAGTTTGTAGGGCTTGCATCTCAGTGTCATAAGAAGCACATACTGAAGAGAGAACAACAGCAAGGTCGTTGGGGATCAGACGTAACTGCAGGAAAACAACTTAAAAATGTGTTGAAAACTCCTTGGAGGACTCAGAATTGCCTGCAATTTCCTAGTAAGATAAAATTTTGGCTGATGAAAGGTCGTTTCCATCCTCTTACAACAAGATAGAAAATAAAACACATGTGGCATGTGACAAACAGAGAAAGGGAAACACACAGAGAAAGGGAAAAATAGCCAGAGCAGAGGAGAAAATCTGAGCTGAAAACATCAATCTGAGTAAACAGAAAGCTTATTCCAATTAACGTCTGAAAATCATGCGTAATCTATGTATCACTCAACAGTTTCACCTAAGCCAGAAAGTCTGGCTTCCTATACTTCATCTGGCTTATAATTATCTTTTTAGTATGTTAAATTCTTGTTAGCTTTACTTTATTATAAATGTTGCTTCATGTTTTGCTAAGATCTTTATAATTCATTATGTATAATACAATAATAATCACTTATCTTTGGATATATTCCATAGATTCATGGCAGAAATAATTTAGAGAAACAAGAATGGAATTGATTAAGTCTGTATTTTCTTTTTTGTTTGTTTGTTTATTTTGCTAGTCCTGGGGCTTGGACTCATGGCCTCAGCACTGTCCCTGAATTCTTTTTGCTCAAGGCTAGCACTTGAGCCACAGGGACACTTCTGGCTGTTTTCTGTATATGGGATGCTGGGGAATTGTACTCAGAGCTTCATATATATGAAGCCACTCTTGCCACTAGGCCATATTCCCAGCCCCTCAAGTCTGCATTTTCTCATCCTTGTAATGACTTACCTTAAACTCCTTGACATGACCAACAAAGTTGTTATTTGGGCTTTAGCATTCTCTCCAGCTTTCCCAAAATTCATCATGTCTTCCATTCTCTAAACCTACATCCACTTCCTTAGTGTTACTTTATGATCACTGGCCTTTGCTCACACAATCCAGTAGTTTTCATCATGTCAAATTCCAGAGTTAAATTTGGGCTCCCATTTTATATAATAGTTTTCCAGTGTTTGATCTCAATATTTTCTCTCCTTTCAAAAGAATGGTGATTACATTAACAGTTTGCTTCCTTCTGGACATTTCAGGTTTTCAAAAAGCCTTTTATCTAAAAAAAAAAAATAACCACATCCGTCATGCTAGTGAGCTACACTTATATTTGTTTCTGGAATATTGAAGAATTTTATTATCAGTTGATGAATAGTACTGTGTAACAATAGCTATGTAACAGTGCCATAGCTTTGAACCATGGTCCTCAGGTCTAAGCCTATGAAATAGGTAGGATTACAGACATGAACCAATACTCAGTAGTGTTTTTTACTTTTAAGCTTGTTGTAACTCCATGTGGACTATGTAGTGTACTTTTTCGACACATATGTATTGAAAGATTTAGTATTCTATGTTAAAAGCAGACATGCAGGTTTAAAATGCAACAAATAATAAGTTTCTTTGAGTTTCCCTTAAAAATTATGAAAATAAGTACCTGAATCTGAAGAAGCATTAAAAATTAATATTAACCTGAAATATTAAATAAACCTCAGGCAATCTTGTATTGTTAAATAAATGCATAATATAAAAAACTCTAATCCTGGTTAAACACAAAATAAATGGCTTATAAAAAGAGATTTAAAGGTAATAGTACGTTTTGATAGCATTGCCAATATTTATTTTAGTTGCACAAGGGAAATAATTTGCTACTAACATTAAAATTTATTTGAAACCAAATGATTTAGTACATAAAGCTCAATAATAAAATAAAATATTATATCACATAAAATGTAATAATATAAATTTAATATTAAAAAGTTTGGAAACAAAGAAATAAGAGTAAACCAAGTAAATAAATGAAGTTATCAAAAAAAGAGATAAAAGTGATTTTGTAGAAAGTAGGAAGATATACTTTTTTCTTGAAAACAGTTTGTGAGTTACAAAATCTTGAGTTGGCTGTCTCAATTTTTCTTTTGCTCCATGCCTACTGATGAGATATTTTCCTCTTACAGAACCAAGCCAATTATGGTACCTTCCCTATGAGTCTCCAGAACTGTGAACTTTTATTCATCTTAAATATCTTATTTCAGGTATCTTGTTATAGTTAATAAAAAATAGACTAATATCACAGACACATACACAAACACCTCCCCCCCCCCCCGGCCACACATACACATATCTATATATCTTTGTCCTTAATGATTTGGTTTAAAAGGAGAATTAGATAATTTAAGTATTTTTTTTAGCATATTGATGCAGAGTTATGGTGAAGAAAGGATGTTTATATTTTTATTTGGAAATGTCAGTACTCCACTAAATACTAAATATGATAAAATATAGATTAGCAAAGTCACTAGAATGATTTTTCTGATGATTAACTCTCTTGAATCACGTAGTTTATTCTGTGTTTTAGTTAAGGTTCTCCAATGGAAGATAGATTTATTGGATTGGCTCAAATATCACAGAGGCTGAAACACAACATCATAGCTGTCTGTAAACAAGGAATCCCAGCAATTGCTCAGGTCAGGAAGCCTCATGGATGCCAGGAACGATGTGGCTGCCTTCTGAGAACCGAAAGACTCAACTCTGAAGTCAGAAGCTGAAGAAAGATGTCTAGCAGTAGGTCAGCTAGCAGAATCAAGCGTGGCTTGTTTTGGTTTGGTTCTGCCTTCTGTTTCCCGATAAGAAAATAGAAGTGGAGGAATACAGGTGAGATGAACACTCTCAGTAGATACATTCAATTTATTCTTTTTGTGTCCTCATGGATATCATTATAGAGATGGTTAAAGCATGAAAAAGAATAAGATTTGTTAAAAGTATGCTGAAGGATTAACTATAGATAGTACGGTAAATATTGGAAATAGCTTTATTGTTAAATTATTTTATTAGCTGTGTAAATCCTGTATAAATATTTAAATATCTAGAGTAAAAGTGGCCATTCTCTTTTGCTCCAATGCAAGTTATTTACTAGAAAAATGCATACAGTTATGGTCTAGCACAAACACATTCCTCCTCAGATATTTCTCCTCTATAAATGTCTTCCTTTCTTTCAAACAGATATTTGAAGTTTTGTCTGTTATTTGTTCTTTTCAGAGTAGTCAATAAAGAAGAATCCCCACCAGAGTTTAGGGAACTGATCTATGCTACAAGGACATATGTGATAGTAGTGCATGTCTTATTAAAGTTTCTTTTAAAGATAATTTTGATGAACTAAAAACAAAATGAAGGTCCCAGAAGTTTCTATTATATAGGTGAGACCTTCCTTTCCTTCCAGTTTGTTCAGGAGCTTAAAGCTCTAAAATTTGCAACAAGACATAAAAACATAATTACCATTTCTATTTTTGTCTAAAGTTCCTGCCCATCTTCTGAGCACTGGAGTTTACATTTATTAGAATTCACACTCCAAATTAGGCACTATCAAAACCAGAAAAAAATCAACAAAAATGTTCTTACCAGGAGACCTAATGAATCAGACACTGAAATAAATTAGTGTTATTACTCAGGATTAATGTCCATGAAGTGTATTTACTTATGAAATAGTACACACACACAAAAGTTCTCTCCTAAAAAAAGAAATGCACCTCACAGAACAAATTGATCTTCCTGAGATTCAACGATTCTACTAAGAAGACATAGATTTCAGAGACAAACTGCCTTAGCATTTTGTGTAATTGGTAGAAGGCCAAAATCAGCATCCCAGTCAACCTACATGATGCATCCATTTTAGGATTTCAGTTGAGGCAGAAAATATTGCTGTCCACAGATAGTCAGATTATGCATTTGATATATTTTAAACTGCTAGCCAAACACTTTGAGTTAAACAATTCCAAATCATAGCTGTAGTGACTAAGTTCAGTAACCAATAAACATAAGTTCACAATGGGTGAACTGTGATTGATGAGAAATGAAGAGTTAGAGATTAAATAAAAATCACAGAATTGGCATGGTATGGGGAAATGACACATACTAGTGTTCGAAATATGTGTCACCCCAGCTTTTGGGAACAGACACAGGAAGATTTTGAGTCTAATGTCAGCCCAGGCAAAGTTTGTTTTACTCTATCTCAAAAACAAAGCCTGAGAAAGTGGCTCAGTGGCCCAAATGGTTGGATAAGTCAGACATCTAACACAATAGTACAAAGAAAACTTCTCACTTTTACTGTGTGTATACAGTAACACAGAATTTTCTCAGTGATGAATATGATTGCATGTTCCTGGTAGACTTTTCTGATGTCCCCTTTGCTAGAGATGACTTCACTTCTGTCCTGAACATAACTGATTGCTTTCCTGCATCCTTTGCCTTTCTCTGTTAAAACCTAATTCTTAACAATAGTCTTCAATGTTTCATAATGAAATTCTAAGCAAAAAAAGTATATAAATGAAATAAAACATATGGAGCACTTACTGAACAGTGTAAAATCATTGTAAAACAATGTTTATTTTACATGAGGGATTAATTTAGGAATAAGAATATAACATTCATTTAATAAAGAGGTAAAAGGGAACTTAATAACCATTTTCTGAGCCCACTAATGCATATAATTTAGATGTGTTATCTATCCTGGATTTATGATTATCCCAATTTTCACAGCTATGCTGTATGCCTTCTTAATTAGGGTACCCTGCTGATACAGGCATTAGTCTACAAATTTGTTGATAGTTACTTTGAAACTAATTTGAATATTTACTCAATTTGAGAGGGACAATCTTCTTTACAGTGATTTTCTTCTACCCAAGAGAAACAGTAGATCTTTATCTCTTATTGTTAACCATTAATCTATTTCAGTGTTCTCTTCTTAATAAATTTCTTAAATCATAATGTTTATTGATATATTTATTGATGTATGAATTTTAAATGTATGAAATACAAAGTCTAAGATTTGTAACAACTATATTGATGTTTGTTAATAAATTTATAATTTTATTTACTTATAACAAATATTCACTTACTCATTTTCACTTAAACTCTATGTTTCTCTCTAGCATATTCCACAATGTTTCCAGAGCTTTGACTATGTGGGCTTTAGTGGAATAAGGAAAATAATTTAAATAAGACTCTGAAACCATGATTCATAAAAGGAAAACTTAAATTAGGCCTCTTCAAAACGCAAAACGTTGCCAAATGCTACTGGTTCATCCCTATGAAGCTAGCGACTCAGGAGACTGAGATCTGCGAATCAAGATTTGAAGCATGCCTTGCAAAAAAGTTTGTGAAACTCAAGCTCCAATTTACCAGAAAAATACAGGACTGTAGGTGTAGTTCAAATGATACAGCAACAGCTGTGACAAGGAAGTTGAGCAAGAGCACAGCATTCTGAGTACAAGCATCAGCTCTCTCTAGCTCTCTGTCTCTCACTCTCCTCTCTCTCTCTCTTTCCTCTCTCTCTCTCATACACACACACATAAATGAGCTAAATAACAAAATATTGAATACATAAAGTCTGTATATAGGGAATCATTAAAACATAGGAGATATTGAGTCAGTGTTTATTACAGATCTTAGAAAGTTTTTCTATTTTATTAATTTTTTTATCATAAACATGTAGCTAAGCACCAGTAGCTCACCCTTGCCATTCTAATTGTGATCTGAGGATCACAGTTCAAATCCAGCCTAGGCAGGAAAGTCCATGAGACTCTTATCTCCAAATACCTGCCAAAAAACTCAGAGGTGGGATTAGAGGCACATAGAAAGGGTTTTTTTAAATCATTGTTAGTTATCAAAAGAATGTGTATTATTTCTGTAAATAAATACTATATTCACTAAAAAGCCTATCATTTTCAAAAAAGCAATACTGACTTTTGGTAGGATATGAAATAATAAACGTTTGTGGACATATAGTGAGTTACAGTCCCTTTAAGAAATAGTGTGATAAGTTTGTATTTTTTGTAAATATTCTTCTCATGAGAAATAAAATCTTTTACACCAAATATGTATTTGATGTTCATAAAGGAAATGTATATATTACCTAGGAAATGGATAATCAAAATATGGTATATGCTTACAATGGAACAATAAATAAAACAACCAGAGAAAAATTTATTAAAGAACTTTTTAACTATTCTTATAACCAGATCACTATTATAAAAACAATATATCTAACAAATGAAGAAAACTTAACAAAGATGTTATTTGTCATTCGGATACCACATAATGGATCAAAAACATTTCCTACTCTCTAAAAACTGAAATTATCTCAAGCATATTTATTGATAGTTTGTGAAATAAATCATTCTATTACCAGACTTTCAAATATGCAGATTGACCACAAATATCCCATTGTTTCCTAGTGGTGTTAGTTCATATGTGTGATCTTAGCTACCCAGAGCTTGAGATCTGAAGATGCCAGTATCAAGCCAGCTAAGGAATAAAAAGTCTTTTAAAATATGGTTTTTAAAATATAATACAATATAATATATCTACATATGTGTATGTGTGTATATCTATATAGCTATATATGTATCTTCTTAGATTTGCATATTTCTCTGGTTTTCAAAAGTATAATTATTTGACTAGATGTATGTTTCTTTATAGTTATCGTGCTTGAAATTTGCTAAGATTATTGAAGTAATGTCATTTTACCACAGTTTTTAAAATTAACAGCCACCCAATATCTTAATATTATTCAATTTTTTTCATATATGATAGAGTACTTTCAGGGATTTTACAATCTTTGGCATATATTATTCAAATAATTACTTACTTTAAAAGCTAATCTCACTGTGCTTTTCATGTAGATATTTTAACTTTTCTTTTGGATAAGTAATCTAATAGTAATTTTACAGTAATATTGAGTTAAATTGTATATATACATATACATACATACACACATACATATAAATTATATCTTCTTAATCTTCTGAATATACACATGATATTTTTCTTAGATTCAAACTTTTGGTACAATGAAACATTTTTTTCACATCATTAGTTTCTAGTAGGTTTCCTCCCCATTATCCTATTTTATAACTTCTGAATTACTACTAGATAAATAATAAATTGTCTTTATTATTGGCTACAATTCTTTCTGTTTGCATGTGTTATAATTTTTGATGTAACATGGACAATTTTATAATACAACCACAGAAGGTTAGTTCTTACTTAGGGATTCTCATCTTGGAGACAATCTTTGCAAGATTGGCTGAGGGACTCATAACTTCAATATAAGTAGGAAATGAGATTGATCAGAGACTGTCTTGGTTAAAATGAGACTCTTGTTACCTAGTGCCTGTTTCTTTTTTTCCTTTCCTTTCCTTTCCTTTCCTTTCCTTTCCTTTCCTTTCCTTTCCTTTCCTTTCTTTCCTTCTGTTTCTTTTCTTTTGGCTCTGAAATGCAATGGGCAACAAAATTCTCAGGCTTAAAATTTAAAAGCTTCATATTGTAGCACATTGCTCATGCAAATCAAAATCTTTCAAGTCATGTCATGATGTAATGTATGTGCTAGAATCAAATCTTTCTCAAGTAGTTTTTGTTTTTTTTGCTTTCCTGCCTTTCAGAATTATGCCTATTTCCTCTATCTGAGAAGCGAAACTTAGTCAGCATCTGTAAGAAGAATTCATAATGGAGTTTATTCCCTTTCATTTCTATTATCAAGCTAATTCCTTCTTAGCACTTGAAGGTTTTTCAGCTTCTCTTTCCTCCATAATAATCTTCTAACTGGGACAGAGGGTTAAGTCTGCTCCTTAATTTACGTGAGAACCAGCAAGCACTCCAGCTTTTTTTTGAAAAGCTATAATTCAAATTTTTCTTCTTCCACAATTCTTTGTCTTCTTTAAAATCTATTATCTACTATGCAGCTCCCCAAGAGTAATAATTTGCCTGTGAAGACTTATTGTATTCTATCTAGATATTAAACTCCCTCCCATATTTCAGTTCATAATCAAAGGAATCTGGAAGTTGAGTGACAGTTGTGATTAGCATCCTTCCTATTCTTTTTTGAAGAAATTATCTGTAATTTAAGTACTTTACCCAAGATAGTAAGTATGGTAAATGGCAATGTTACAATTCAAAACTTTGATACTTAATGAGTTTATTTTCTACATTATAGCAATATTTGCACAGTCATAGTCATACCCCAGTTAGAATAAAAACCCACATCCATGATTTGAAAGGGAGAAAATAAATATAATAAAATGGGTAAGAAGTTGTTGAACAGGTAAATTATAGGACACTGGGCTGAAAACTAGCAAGTGCTATAACTAGTAATTTCAAAAAGGAGAATTCTTGTAGAGGTCTGAGTTGAAACAGAAGCCCAGAAGACTCTAGGTAGAAAAGTCTAGTTCTGAAACAACCAGCAAAAAGCAGGGATGGAAGCATGATTCAAGGGGTAGAACCCTAGCTGAACAAGCAAGCTAAATCTGTGTATGGCCCTGAGGTGAAAGGCCAGTTCCACCCAAACTAAAAAGTATAGAACATTGCAGTTACATATAGCCTGTTTATGTCCTCCTGTATACTTCAAATCACATTGAGATTATATATTATACCAAATTCAAATTCAATGGAAATTTTAGGGAAACATTGTGAGCTGTGTTGCCTAGGAAGTAATGACAGGGGAAAAAAGTCTATACATTTGGCTAGATCTTCAGAGTGGAATTCACGGATATCAAAGCTAATTATATTACATCATCATCATCATCCGCCTCATCATTATCATAGTTATTTTGAACTACATTACGCCTCCCCAACTTAATATAGTTTAAAAAATGTCATTCACTCATCACTCACTACCTTAGGAGATACTGTCTATTTATATTCCTTCAATTGTTGTGTTATATCTGCCTAATTTTCTCCATCTGTTTTCTCATCTCCAAGGTGGTATACACTGGACCCCTTTTTAACCACTTAGGACCAAAAATATCTCAAAAACTCTTTAAAATATTATACATAACGATGTCCAATACTACTCTTAAATTCACTTTTGTTCCTATTCATCTTATATCTATCTGTACCCTGAAGGTAATATGACACAATATTCTTTAATCATTATATGCATGAAACAAAGTGTACATTGAACCCCCCAGAACATATAGATTTCATGTCTCATCCAATTATATGGTTGAAAGGCATCACCATCACTGTGGACTCCAAATGTATATTCTACCAGTAAACACTCATTTCCTTACTAGTGGTTATACATAAGTACTTACTAGTTAAAAAGGCAAACAATATAGAACAAGAATGTATAACTGGTGCAGTGAAAGCAGTATGAGCAGTATGTGTTGTTAAGTCAGCAGCAGATATGTTCCACCAGAATCCCTGCATCAACACCAGCAATGACAAACAATAACAGGCTCTATCTCCACAATAATGCAAGGTCCTGCCTGATTCATGGAATTGACTTATTTAAACATCAGAAGCAGTTGGGGGAGCAGGAACCACAATTTCTAAGAATGAGGAAATGTTCCCTCATGTAGCTCTCTAAAACTTTCTTCCAGTAATCTCTCTCACTGAAAATGGTTTTATCTTAGAAATATCCTTAGTTGATAAACTGAAATGATTCTTTATTGGGTAAAAGATGCATGCTGATATACTCTGTTAATAAACTTCACAAATTTACATCCTATTGGATATTTTTCTGCAGTGTTATTTGATGTTGATCCAGTATACTATTACAATGACCATATTCAAAATCACTTTGACAACTTCATCATCAGTCAGTGAATGAATCATGAAGTCTCATTGTTGAAGGCAAAAAAACCCCCATCTTTTTTGGTATTCATTTTTTCCATCATGTTAATTAGACTCTGGAGATATCTTCTTTTGCATATCTAAGGAGATTAGATCATTTTTTCTCACTTGTCATATTTAATTCTTCAAAGTCACTACCTTATTTATCATCATCTTTAACATGGCCATATAACAAACGTGCTCAGTATTAAAAACACTCTTCAGTAAGTCTGTCCAAAGTTATGACAATGACATTTTAATGGCATATTTTATGCTAAGCCCATTTGAAATCCTTCCACTCCCAAACCTCTTTCTAGCTACTTATTATTGGCATACTATTCTAGCAAGTATTTATATAGTTACTGCTCATTGATTTAGATCAATGACTGAATTAATGATATCACATTTGGGGAAATTATACACCTGGTGTGTACATTACCTTGGTGAAAGTTTCATTTGGAAAGGATGAAGAAAATTTTGCTGATTTCTCCCAGGCCCAGCTTACTTGAAGTATCCCAAGCCAACAAAGTGATATCAAATGTTTGTGAAACCAATGTTTAAAAACCTTGACCGTCATGTCTTCTAAACAATGTAGAAATAAGATTCTTCATTCAGAGTTAAGTTACATTTATCTATGTCAACATCATGAGTCTATCAACACAGGTATTCTGTCTTGGTATTCTTTTCTTTTTAGGTGATTTTTATTTTTTCTCATTTCTTTATTGACAAAGTGATGTACAGAGGGGTTACAGTTTCATACATAAGGCATTGTGTACATTTCTTATCCAACATGTTACCTCCTCCTTCATTTTCCTCTGCCTTACCCCCTTCCCATCCCCCCCATGAGTTGTACAGTTGGTTTACACCATATAGTTTTGTAAGTATTGTTGTTGCATTGGTTTGTCATTTTATCCTGTCTTTAGATTTTGATATTCCCTTCCCCTTCTGTAGTTCCAATACATGTATGTACAATGTCCAGGGTGCCAAAATTAGTTACAGTGACATCAGGGGTAAAACCACGGGAAAGAAAGACAAAAAAGGGCATAATTTCACATGGTACATTGATAATCACAACAAAATGACAAGCCACTAATTTCCATAACTTGGAGTTCATTTTGCTTAGCACTAATAATATTATGTGTTCTTATGTACATATTGAGCTATTGTGATCTTGTGCTAGGACTATCCTAGACATGTACTATTACCAATGAGGGAAACCAAGGGAGTCTGTGTTTCTTTGAGTCTGGCTCACTTCACTTAATGTGATTTTTCCAACTCCTTCCATTTCCTAATGAATGGGGCAATGCCATTCTATTGTGTATATGTACCACATTTTCTTCATCAATTCATCTAGCAAGGTGCATATAGGTAAGTTCTATATTTTAGCAATAGTAACTTGTGCTGCAATGTACACAGTTGTTCTAGTAGCTTTAGTGTGATCTTGTAATCTTTTGAGTAAGTGCCCAAAAGTGGGGTTGCTGGGTCATAGGAGAGCTCCATGTTTAGCCTTTTGAGGAACCTCCATACCACTTTCCAGAGTAGTTAAATAAGTTTACATTCACACCAGCAGTGTAGTAAGGTTCCCTTTTGGACACATCCCCACCAGCATGTTGTTATTAGTTTTCTTGATAATGGCCATTCTTACTGGGGTGAGGTGAAATCGCAACATCGCTTTTATTTGCATTTCATTTATGGCCAGTGATGTTGAGCACTTCTTCATTTGCCTCTTGGCCATTCTCATTTTCTCTTTAGAGAAGTCTGCCTTTAAGTCTTTGGCATATTTCCTAAGGGACCAGTTGGTTCTTTGAGGATTTGTTTTGGGGGAACTTAATTTTAATTTTTTTTAGTTTCACTTATATTTTTTATATGAGGCCCTTGTCTGCTGTATGGCCAGTGAAGGTCTTCTCCCAACCTTAGGGCTTTCTATTTATCTTGCAAGCTATGTCCTTGCAGTGCAGAAGCTCTGCAGTTTGATGCAATCCATTTGTCCAACATTTCTTTGATTTGTTGTGTTTCTGGACCTTTATTAAGAAAGTTTTGACCTCTGCCAATGAGCCCAATTATTTCTCCTGTTCCTTCCTGCAATGTTTTCAGGGTATCTGATTTTACTTCAAGGTCTCTGATCCATTTGGAAATTGATTCTGGTGCAGGGTGATATATAAAGAACTAGCTTTAGTTTGTCACAGGTACTTAACCAATTTTGCCAGCACCATTTGTTGTAGAGGCTTTTTTTTCCATCCTATTTTTTAACACCTTTATCAAAGATTAAGTGGCCATAGGTCTGCAGTTTCATTTCTGGGTCTTCAGTTCTATTCCATTGGTCCTCAGGACTGTTCTTGTGCCAATACCAAACTGTTGTTTTTATTACTTTAGCTTTGTAAAAGACATTGAAGTTTGGTACTGATATACCTCCAGTACTGTTCTTCCTGCTTAGGATTCTTTTTTGGTGTTCAGTCTTTTATTATTACAAATGAATTTTTGAATTGCTTCATCTAATTTGTTAAAGAATGGTGTTAAGATATTGATGGGTATTGCATTGAATTTGTAGCTAACCTTTGGTAGTATTTCCATTTTCATGATGTTAATTCTCCTAATCAAAGAGCATGGGAAGTGTTATTTTTTTCCATTTCCTTAGTTCTGCTTTAATTTTCCTTTTCTGGTATTTAAAGTTTTTATTGCAGAGGTCTTTCACTTCTTTGTTTAAGGTTATTCCTAAGTATTTTACTTTTTTGAAGCTATTACAAAAGGAGTCGCTTTCCTGATTTCAGCCTCAGTCTTCACATTTTTGGCATACAGTGATTTTTGAGGATTTATTTTATATCCTGCTACTTTGCCTAAGTTTTGGATCAGTTCAAGTAACTTAGTGGTAGAATCCATGGGGTTCTTTAGATACAGGATCATGTCATCTGCAAAGAGACAGAGTTTTACTTCATCTTTCCCTATTTTGATCCCCTTTATATTTGCCTGTTGCCTTATTGGTCTAGCTAGGAATTCTAATACACTATTGAAGAAGAGTGGAAAGAGCAGACATCCTTGTCTTGATGTGGTATATTATGTTAACTGGCTTCTGTATATGAAACCAGCATAGCATCCCTCAAGTGAGTCTGGTTTGATCATGGTGTATATTTTTTGATGACTGCTTGAAGTCAATTGGCAAGAATTTTGTTGAGAAGTTTTCTATGTTCATCAAAGAGTGGGTCTATAGTGATCTTTCTTTGATGAGTTCCTTTCTAGTTTTAGGATAGGGTTATTCTGGCTTCATAGAATGAGTTTGGTAGTGAACTTTTGCTTTCAATTTCATTAAAGACTTTGAGTAGTTTGGTGTGAGTTCTGCTTTGAAGGCCTTGTAGAATTCTGTTGTGAATCCATGTGGACCTTGGCTTTTTTAGATGTGAGACCTTTTATTGCTGTTTCTATTTCATTGTTTAATATGGTCTAATAAGTTGGTTTAAATCTTAGCTGTTTGGTGTTACCAATATTTGCTAGAAATTTGTCCATCTTCTTCCAGATTCTCAAATTGGTTTAGCTTATGGGTTTGCAAAATAATCCCTTATCATATTCTGAATCTTGCTTGTTTTGTCTTGATGCTTCCAGTCTCATCTCAGATTTTGTTTATTTGGGTATGTTCTTCTCATTTTTTGGTAACATTTGCTAGGGGTCTGTCAATTGGGTTAATTTGTTCAAAGAACCAACTCTTTGTTTTGTTGATTCTATGGGGGTTTTTTGGACTCTAATTCACTTAATTCTGGTTTAACTTTAATTATTTGCTTCTGTCTATTGGCTCAGGGTTTGGCTTGTTGCTCTTTTTCAAGGAGCTTCAGGAGCATCATTAAATTGTTGGATTGAGATTTCTCCAATTTCTTGATGTAGTTGCTCATAGCTATAAATTTTACTCTGAATACTACCTTTGCTGTGTTGCAAAGGAGCTGGTATTTTGTATGCTTCTTTTTAGTAAAATACCACAAACATTTGAATTTCCATTCTGATTTCTTCAATGACCCACTGTTGGTTCAACAATGTGTTTTGTTCAGTCAGTCTCCATGGGTTGCAGGATTTTCCTATGGTGGATTTTAGTGTTGAGTTCTAATTTTATTCCAGTGTGGTCTGAAAGAATGCAGGAAATGGGGCTGGGAATGTGGCTTAGTGGTAGAGTGCTCGCCTAGCGTGCACGAAGCCTTGGCTTGATTCCTCAGCACCACATATATAGAAAATAAGAAGCCAGAAGTGGCGCTGTGGCTCAAGTGGCAGAGTGATAGCCTTGAGCAAAGAAGCCAGGGACAGTGCTCAGGCCCTGAGACCAAGCCCCAAGACTGGCAAAAAAACAAAAACAAAAACAAAAACAAAATGCAGGAAATGATTTCAATATTTCTGAACTTGTACAGATTTGCTTTGTGCCCTAAAATGTGAATCTTGAAGCTCCTGTAAGGACATTGCTTGCTTCTTTGATTTTTTCTGAATGATTCTTTATTCTTTATAATATCTGGACTATGTTCAATTCAAAGGACTGTCTGCTTCTATGTCATCTAATCTGCTGTCAAAATTTGGCAGTTTGATTTTTATTTCCCTTTCTCCTAATTGATCATTTTTGATGGCTTAAATCTCTTTAATGAAGCTTTGTTTTAGGTCTTGTATGGACTTCCACTTTGACTTTTCAGTGTCATCTCATATTTTTTAGCTGAGTGACTAATTTTTCATTGGGCTCCCTTTCCTTCTTTAGGAATTTATTTAGCTTTCTGTTTGATGGATTCCACAAATCCCTCTAATAATCTTTGGTTTGCCTCATCACAATCACACAAAGTCTTATGCAGCTTTTCTTTTCATTCAACATATTTATCCACAGTATTTTTAAAACATCTTTGACTGCTCTGGGACCTGATCATTTTGAGTGGGAGTTGAGGTTCCTTGACTTGGTATTTTCCTTTTGTTTCTATAGTTTGTTCCACCTATTTGGAAACAAAAGCAAATGAATACCACAGCAGAACACAATTTTATGTCAAAAATCAACCCAGAGCACTGCAATTGTGCAGACGTTAGAGGTTCAAAAGCATATATAAGTATTTTCTTATATAATTCTTTTCTTTGCTTGGGGTGAGGTATTGTAGATCAGGAAAGGAGATTACATATAGATGTAGCCAGTGAGCAAATCTGTAGTAATTTATACAATAATATGAACTGATAGGATATCAGGATTAGGCAATTAGGCACAGTCAATTAGGGATCAATAGACTAAAGAAAATGAAGGCGGCCCAGAACTAAAGGAAAGCAAGTAAATGGGAAACTAAAAGAATTATTAAGAGATATAAAGAAAAATAAACAGGGGATCAATCAAACAATAGAAAAATAAAGAAAGAGAAAGGAACAGAAGGAAGGGAGCTTAGATCTAAAAAAAATACATATAAATAATAGTAATACAATTTTTTTTTTTTTTTTGGCCAGTCCTGGGGCTTGGACTCAGGGCCTGAGCACTGTCCCGGGCTTCTTTTTGCTCAAGGCTAGCACTCTGCCACTTGAGCCACAGCGCCACCTCTGGCCATTTTCTGTGTATGTGGTGCTAGGGAATCGAACCCAGGGCCTCATGTATACAAGGCAAGCACTCTTGCCACTAGGCCATATCCCCAGCCCCAGTAATACAATTTTTAAAATCAAAGAAGAACTTAAACTAGTACATAAAACACAGATCAAAGTATATATAGATAAGTACAAACACACATATATAAAAAAAATCAAAGAAGAGAAATAGAAAATTGCCCGATCTACATTATTGCCAGAATGAAATATGCACACAATTAAAAAGGAGGCCTACTAATCACCATAGACTTTATATCCAAAACTAAACAGAACAGCAAGGAAAGAGGAGACAAAAGTTTGTTCTCCAATTTGGGGGCCATTCAATATTCAATATTTAGTCTCTTAGTGGGGACTTTGATTTCCTTGTGGTGGTCAGCTTTCCTTGTGGTATAGTTAGATTCAGAAGTCTTCTTGATATGGGTTTGTTCCTGTTACCAATATTACCATATTCAGGCCTGTTTGAAGCTTACTTTTTTTTTTTTTTTTTGGCCAGTCGTGGGCCTTGGACTCAGGGCCTGAGCACTGTCCCTGGCTTCTTCCCGCTCAAGGCTAGCACTCTGCCACTTGAGCCACAGCGCCTCTTCTGGCCATTTTCTGTATACGTGGTGCTGGGGAATCGAACCTAGGGCCTCGTGTATCCGAGGCAGGCACTCTTGCCACTAGGCTACATCCCCAGCCCCTGAAGCTTACTTATAACTGAAAGCTAACAGATGAATTCTCAGTTTGTTTGAGATGCCATAATAAAGTTTTGCCTTACAAACATGGAGACTTTGTAGGCCTTCCTCCAGCCTAACTTAGTTGGAGGGAGGAGTTACTTTGTGTGTTAGAACAGGAAGGCAGTGGCTAATTTATGCTGCTTAGAAATTCTGCATTAAGTATGGGTGCGAATGGTACTGTGGTTCACCCAGAATTAGTGGCTTTCTCCATGCCACCTAGCCTGAGACCTTCTGTTTTTTCCAGCCTCAAATCGCACTCAGCTTTTACAGCCTGTCTGGTTTTTCTTGATTATTTTGTTTTTTAGTGAGTTTTTAGAAAATTTTGGTTTTGTAATTCTAAGGTGCCCTGCCAGGTGTGGGTTGAACTGCAATATGTCTGGAATGCTGAGGTTGTCTTTGGTTCATTGATGAGGGGTGGCCCTGGCTCCCCGGGATGGAGTTGCTACCCACTGGGTAGGCTTTTTATTTTCCACCAGAGAGGGGAGGTGGTAGAGCATGAGATTTGTCATGTTCAAAAATAATGCTACTTCTTTGGCAAGTATCTCTGGCCAGGTGCTCTGGTGGGTTCTATGCTATATTCAAGAATGGTTTCTTTTCTCAGATAGGGAGAAGGGTTCCTTGCAGATGCTCTTCTCAGGGAGGGATGATGATGATGTCTTTTGTGGAACACTCACACTTTCCCTTGGTGTCGTGGCCCATCTGGTGTGTGATAAGATGTCTCTTCGTCTCTCTGTGGTTAGCTGTGATGTGGATTCGCACTCCTGGTTCATAAATTCTCACTGGAGGTGAGTGGAAAGCCCACAATCATGCCGTCGCTGTTGCCACTGCTGCCTCTCCTGCAGCTCCTGGGCTGTTGCCACTGGCCCTGGTGAATGCATTATTCTGCCTTCTTATGAAAGTAGTTTATAATTTTCTTCTTTGGTGTAAATCTCTAAGTAATTATCACTTATTTAGTGTTACTTTCTAGATAAGGATAAATTAATTTGACTAATTAATTTGACTAAAACTCTTCTTCAAAAAGAGCTCTGTTAGTTCTCTGTTGTCTTTCTGCCATCTTCTCCTTTCAATATTTTAACCCTCCCTCCCCTACCCAGAGCTTCCCTCTCTTCTTAATTTTGTATGATATATACTGGATTCTTGTCTGCACTTTTCCCTTCTCCTCTCCATTTGTATTTTTTTTTCCTTTGACCCAACCACACTCCATGACAATACCCATTTCCTGGTATGTTGTTTCACTGAAATTTGATTTTTGGATTTTAAGGAATTAACCTTTTTTGACATCTCCTTTGAATCTACTACATCTCAGTTAGTTTATTTGCACAGAATTGTTTAACACCCAACATAATTTTTTATGAGATTTTAGCTAAATCTAGGTTCCACATATTAGGAAAAGCATCGATTCTTGGACTCTCAGAGTCTGACATACTTCAACTGACATAAAATTTTACAAGTCTTTCCACTGGAAATGGTATGTCATTCTTTCTAATGAATAAGTATAAATTTATCTATCTATCTATCTATATGATATATATCTCACATATTTTTATCTTTAATGTAATTAAACTTCTTTGGTAATATGTTACTTGACAGCCCATGTAGAATTACCCAAATCATAAAAAATATCCTTTATTTCATTGTGTAACCAAAATAAATTAGTATTTGAAAACAAAAGGATATCTTCTTTGAATCACATTTTAGAAGTAAATTTTGTAGCAATTTAAGAAGTTCTGTGAAGACATAAAAAGTAAGATTAAGAAAAAAGTCTATAAATCTAAGTGATAAGACTTGTGATGTCTCTTCATCATTCATTGTTGTGATACTCAGGTATCCACCAAAGAAAATGCGAGAAAGGAAAGAAACAGGGAGAGAAAGAAAGAAAGAAAGAAAGAAAGAAAGAAAGAAAGAAAGAAAGAAAGAAAGAAAGAAAGAAAGAAAGAAAGAAAGAAAGAAAGAAAGAAAGAAAGAAGAAAGAAAGAAAGAAAGAAAGAAAGAAAGAGAGAAAGAGAGAAAAAAAGGAAGGAAGAGAGAAAGAAAGAATGAAAGAAAGAAAGAAAGAAAGAAAGAAAGAAAGAAAGAAAGAAAGAAAGAAAGAAAGAAAGAAAGAAAGAAAGAAAAGGAAGGAAGGAAGGAAGGAAAGAAGGGAGGGAGGGAGGGAGGGAGGAAGGGAGGGAAGGAAAGAATGGAGAGGGAGGGAGGAAAGAGGGAATTAAGGGACAATGGAGGGAGGGACGAAAGAATTGAGGACAAAGAGTTTAGGAGGAAATCTAATAAAATTTAAAAGAACTAGATAATAATGTTGAAAAACAAGATGTTTAAGAGGCATGTTGTCACTATTTATTCATTCATAAAGTTGAGGTATAATGGACGTTATTCAAAAATAGAAGAGTAACACTAAACTATGGATCTGGGACTTGAGTCTACTGGCATTGGTATTGTTATCTATTGCTGGACGCATGGTATATTAAATAAGAGCTCAATGTTCAGGGATTCAGAACTCAGAAACTCAATTCAGATAACTATGCTAATATCTCTGAGGTTAACGATATGGGTGGTGAATTTAAAAACATAGGAGACAGATTAAGACCATGTATCACCGTGAATGAGCTTGACAGATTTCTAGGTTCCATATTATTCTCATGTACAGAATTCTATAATCTTCTAAGACTCTACTTTCAGAGCAGAAATGTGGAACACACACACACACACACACACACACACATACACACACACACACACTCTACAGGAATCTTATAGCTAAGAGTAAGTAACTTTAAAACTCTCTCTCTATATATATATGTATATATATAATTTTATACTCATATTTTCAGGAAAAGTGAAGAAATTCAAGGAAAAAAATCTTAAAAATGTGTATTGAGTGAAGTACCATAAGAAAAGCTAGAAACATGCTAGGTCTAACATTTAGCGGAAACTTTTAATGGATGAAAACCGTGAGCTTCTTACTGATGACATTCTTGATACAGATGGTTTGTGGTGAGACACAAAGCTCTTTGTACTTTGGGATCTTCTTGTTTCTCTTTCTTTCTTCTTAGATAGTTCCTTTACGCAAAGATAGATAAGAGTACAAACTAAAATACACAAAATAATAAGCAGCAAAATACACAGGTAACAAACTCTCTTTTTCCGCTTTGTCTTGGGGGGTGGGCCACTGTCAACACTGCCTCCATAGCCTTTTATCTCACAGTTGGGAGGGTCCCACAAATAGTTACAATGGCAGTGATGTTTATTGTTGCAGATCCCCCTCATATTACAGAATGAAGGAGAGCAATTGCTATCTAACACGGAGATATGCACACACTGCCTACGGATGCAGATATGATCCATACCACACTCTGTGCCATCTTTTACAGCACCAATGTCAAGTATTTTCAGGCCAGGGTGGAAATCAGTACCCCAGCACGTGATGTTATTGAAATTAGCAAAGTGCACAGTGTTATGTTCTGTCAACATGGGAAGGTCAGACACATTATCACACTGTACTCGGCCACACAGGACATCTGTGATATTGCATTTTTTATAGGAAGCACCATCTAAGCCACAGTGACCAAAACGGGTCCCTTGGACATTCATGTTTTTATAGCAAATATGATCTGCACTCTTTGACTCAGAGCCAAAAATGTCCCTACACAGTTCATTGCGGTCATTACATTCCTTTGCGTAACAGTAGGAGGTCTGACTACAAGGAATTCCATCTTCCACATATACATCATCAGGGCAGTTATGAGAAGTTCCATTGCACCACTCTGGAAGATCACACAGATTCACTTCTTTCCTACAAATTTTCCCTGAGGGCAAAAACTTGCATTCTTTACTACAGCAAAGTCCAAAAGCACAATTAGCCCCATAACTCAAAGTACAGTTGGGCATGCAACAGGGATCTTTTTCACAGCCCTGTAAAAGCCCACAGTCACATGCTTCTTCTGGTTCAACAATGCCATTCCCACAACGCTCCAAGGTAAATATGTCCTTCATGTGTGTGGTTTCCATCAAACACCTTGCATTCCTTTCAACATATGTAAAAAAAGCATGATAACTACATGTGCTAAATTTAGGTGTCGGTGGATTATCTTCATGCATTAAACATTTCAAATGCCCACACTTACATGTTGGGCTATCATGCTCCATGCCCAAATTGTGACCTATATGATGACACAATGCAATTGCAAACAGGGTTGTAGTTCTGTCTATGAATGTAACAATTGCACAGCTCCATGGTGGATTGCACATGCTTTTAACAGGTGCTAATCCACTTAGTCCTCTGAGATGGTTATTTATAAAAAGGTGCGCAGTATCATGAGGTATTCGAGGAGTAATGTGGATCATTTTCCATCTGCAAAATAGTTTCAGAGACTGCGCTCCATTATATGTTGTAAATGGGTTTTTTTCAGTCCAGATCTCCAAACCACACATTAATACATCAATACCCAGAGGAGCAAAAACTGTATCCACTATATTTGATACAGCAAATAGCTCTTTCATCAGCATTGACTCATTCATTGCAAATCTGATATATATACTGTTATCTGCCACCATTGCATATTCAACAGTCCTATAGTGGACCCACCAGCCTTCATAAGTAGGCAGATGTTGGCTCAGGGTGGACTTGGCCATCTCTTGCAACTCCATTGAGGGTGGAATTTTATCTGACATAATGTCAGATTTGCTGACATTTGCTGTTTCCTCACTGTATAACTTGAATACCCAGTGTTGAAATGTAGTAGATGATGTTATGGGCATAATTTCATATGTAATGTTGTTTGTCTCTAACATCCCTTGAAAGCCCCCAGTGCAATTACTCATGGCAACTAGCGAGTCTGGGTCCCCCTCCACAAAGCCATAATAGTAGCAGTTACTCTGAACATAAGGATGCTCCTCATGTAGAATGCCCTGGTCTGTATAGGTGAACACTGGCAAGTTTCTGGCTATCAAATTCTTCTTGGCCTTCATGTGGACAATGTATCTTTGACCTTCAATGTGCAGGCTATAAGAGATCCATCCTGGAATCTTCATTCTTCTGTCAGTGCCACTTAACTTCAAGGGAATTGCTACCTCTGGGGGATAGTGATATTTGAGAGGCTCAGGCTGAGGGAGTCCCAAAATGGGCAGAGCCACTCCAAACAAGTGTAGCATGAGTAAGATCTTCATGTATAACAGGGTTTCGATCATAGTTATAATGAAAACCACTCTACACAAAAATGTTGGTTTAGAGAAAATGGATTTAAAACCATAGCTAGAGTGGCTGCTTCTTCTGAGATGGTTAGTATGCAACACTAATGATGGAGGATCTATCTTCTGCCATTTGAATCATTAGAGCTACATCCCTGTAAAGCAAAATATAAAGCAGCATGTGAATGGGAGTAGTAATGAGGCAGTATTCATGAAACACATTGGTGGGGAAAATGAGAACTGTATGGAATAAACAATCTGTGATTTTTTTCAACGAACTTGTTCCTAACTTGGATCCTAACGTTCAAGCCAGCCCAAGCAGAAAAGTCTTCAGACCTGGCCTCCAACTGACCAACAAAAAGCTAGCTTGTAGGTATCACTAAAATATAAGAACTTACCACTATAAGCAAGAATGCTGACTTTTCTCGAGGCTCAAAAAATCTTATTCAAAAAGAGAAAGAAGAAAGAAAGACTGGAGAGATGTGGTTAGAAAGTATACAGATAACAGCTGGCCCTAGAATGATGATGAGTATATTTATTATATTGCTCCATGTTTTTGAGTGTGTGTGTGTGTGTGTGTGTGTGTGTGTGTGTGTGTGTTGATTGTAGCTACTGGTCATAAGGGATTAAAAAAAAGAAAGTAGAGCTAAAGAGACAAACAAATGCTTTTGAATTGCTAAGTCAGAAATAAATTTTCAGAGTAGACTGATTTTAGCAGGAATATGATATGATCACTTTTCAATGAGAACCTCATTTAACAAAGCAAACAAATATATTAAGAAAAGTGGATATCACTACTGGGTAGCTATGGAAACAGGTCTTTAATTCTCATACGAATTCACTTTAAATTAATATTCATAGTTTGGATAGAAGAGTTCCTCTTTTTGGTCAGCCGTGAGGCATGAACTCAGGGTCAGGACGCTGTCCCTGATCTTTTTCACTCAAGACGTGCTCTACCAGTTTAAGGAAAAGCACCACTTCCAAGCATTCTAGTTTTTGAAATATTTTTTATAAAACTTCATCATTCATTTATTCATCACACTGCTAGTGTGAAGCATTTTTCTTATGATGAATGAACAAATTATTCAGAGACATGAATGAAGATGTATTATTGAACACAGTCATACTTCATGAACATTTAATTCTGCAATCCCAAAATATTTTTGAGTGCATCTTTGGTTTCAAGAAATATGTCATGAGTGGGGATAAAGTTTGAGATATTTGAGAGGAGTATAATGAAATGATTCAAATGGAAGATACTTTATGGCTTACAAACTACTGACAAAGACAAAATGACTCATTGTTTTAAAGTTGCCAGATATAGTTCCTCAAAGAATTGAAGTTTATGTTTGAAACAGAGGTAGAAAAAATTGCTATATCATGTGATAAGAAGTGGCTTAGGATGCCTTACAGAAGCAATGGTTAAAACATAAGATGGAAAGAGTGTCAGGAAAGCAAAAGAGCAAGGTAATTTACATAAAGAGTAATAGGTCAAGAACAAGAAAGTCAAATTAGCAGAAGACATTTATATCATCTAAAGACATTTTGATATTGACACAGGAGGTTCTGAAATTTTCTCAAGTTTAAATAAAATTTAATATTTGGGGCTGTCTTTCATTTGGCCTTTCTTATGTTAGAAATCTTGCCAAATGTAAATCTCCCATCATTTTCCAAATTTTACCTCATGCAAATGTTAGTTTCTAGGAGCCATTTCTTTGAAATATAATCAAGAGAGTCCCTATTTCCCACTACTGGTAGAAAAGTAGGGCTTTATATTAGATGCTAATTAGTAAATACTGATGGTCTAGTTAGCAACCTTCCAACCAAGTCTTTAATTACTTTTCCTTTCACTTATTGTAGCAATTAAAACTACCCTTATTCATTTATTTTAATTTAGGTCAATTTAATTCAGTTTCTCCTGTTGGACTAGGTCTTAATTCTTATCAGTAGTCTTCTGGACTATTTAACTCTTGCTGGTCAATTATCCCTTAGTCTGGTAACTAGACCAAGTAACAAGGTATTTGAAGAGACATGTAAAACACAGAAACTCTAGAGGCTAAAATAAATGTTTTCTGTTTTACAATCCCCAGATTGTAGGGAAATGGCGAGTTAATATAATTTTCTCTTGTATTTATTTATTCAACAGAGAAAGGTCATCTACCTGGCCAGTTACTCTCCAACCCCAACAGTGTAGAGGGTGTCACAGGAACACTCATTCCTACCTGGATCAAATGGGTATTCCTCTCATATTACCAAGCAAAGACTCCCAGTTACAAGAGCAGCACCCAGCTAACACAAAGTGAATGACCAGCACTGTCTTTACAGGCTTGTTGTTAGACATACAATATCCAGCCCAAACAACTGTTGGATAGAAAATGCAAGGAATAGAATTCTACTATTCATACATTCAATGTAAATTTAGGAAAGTTGGAATATACAAGATCAATAAGTAATAAAACCAATTACATTTCTGTACAACCAGTAATTATGCAGAAAGTTAACATTTAGCAAACTTCTGTTCAAAATTTTTCCAAAGGGAATGTAACCCTTAGTTACCCAAGAAAGCATTTAAGAAATTAACAGGATAAAAATTATATAAAAGTAAGTAAAAGAAATAAAAAGAGAATGAAAACAAAGATGGACTGGAAGACAACTTAATTAAGGTGTATGCATTCCAAATTATTCTACAATTTCAATATGAGGTAATATAAACATTGGTATGCAGGATTTTATCCGAACCTAAATTTCAGTCTGCCAAAAACCTAAATTTAGGAAGGCTGGGATGACAGTGAAACCATGTCTAGTTTCATAATGGACTGCCAACATGTTTTCTAAAGGTGTCTACTAGTTTGCTTTCTTGTCATCAATATGTGAACTTTTTTACTTTTCTGCACATTACTTTGTATTTGGGATTATTTTTTAACCAGTCTAAGAAATTTGTTAAGATGCTTTGGCAAAAATGGACAATATAGCATTGTCTTTATTGTTGTTTCACAGTTTCACTTCTCTCTGAGTTAAAAAGACAATTTTTTTCTGTTGTTCAGCCAGTCTCCTGTGTCTCATGCTGTAATTCTAGCTACTTGGGAGGCTGAGAGCTGAAGTCCGCAGTTCAAAGCCACCCAGACTGGAAACTCCATGAAACTCTAATCTCCAGCAAACTACTGAAAAAAGCTGAAAGTGGTGTTGTGGTTCAAGTGGTTGAGCACTCACATTGAGCAAAAGCAGCTCAGGGACAGCACCCAGAGTTCAAGCCCTGGGACTGAAAGAAAAGAAAGTCTTTTTTACTTTTTTATTGTAGGTCCAAGAATGGGCCTCAAACTTGGTACCTGATGCTTTTGCTCACTTACCTGTACTCTACCAATGGAACCACACCTCTAACTCCGAGTTTAAAAAATCAAGCAAATAAGCAAATTCAATAGCGATTAGAACACTGGGGGCTAACACCTAGAATCCTGTCTAGTCAAAAGGCTGAGATCTGAGAATCTCAGTTCAAAGCCAACCAGGCCAAAAAAAAAAAAAAATCAGATTCTAATCTCCATTTAACTACTAAGAAGCGCTAGAACTGGAGGCAAATCTCAATGACAGTGCACTAGTTCCTTGAGGCTCTGAGTTCAAGTCCCAGTACTGTTTCTTGGTTGTTGTTTTTTTAAGGCACTGCACTTACGCTTCTTTATTATTTTTGCCTCAACAAATTTCAATGAGAAAGTATATGTTATATTTTAAATAGGTATGTACATTATATTCAGTGCTTGAGAAACTTGAGACTATGTAGAGAACAATGTATTGGTAAGGAGAAAAACATCTTTATTGTTTTTTTTGCTTATGACTAGGGAGATGGATCTCAACATCAGTTTCAAGCATCTTGAAACATCCCAACTATTTACACTTATAAAATTCTACTGTATTCGGTTGCTTCTTTTATAAAATAATGATAATGCATACTCAGAGAGGGTTTTCTTACATTTAAATAAGAGAAGCTAAATATTTACTACAGTGCATAACCTATTTACACACCAAATGAAAACAATGTCATTATTATCTTTAAGTACAGTGAATGGTTTCCTCAAGTTTCCAGTTCATGCTATCTATGGAAGATCCCTGAAATACTCTTCCTGTTGCACTTAACTCTTCCCCTTGAATTAAAGTATTTTAAAGTTTACTTTTGCCTTTATGTAGTTGTACAGAGGAGTTGCCATTTACACAGTGCTAAAGTATACGATAAACCTCCATCACTCCTTTCATCATTCTCTCCCATCCCTCTCAACCCTGCACATATTTTTGAGTGTTTATTTTGTACTGAAATTGAAAATAAAAACTTTTAATCAAATTGATTCGGAGGAAAGCTGGCTTTCATTAAAATGTGTTTTGCTGAAGGAGTGTTTCTTTCTCTTTTTTTGGGGGGGGAGGGTGTTTCTCTTCTTTTGGTACTGGGGATCGAACTCAGGATGTTGTACTTTCAAGGCAAGCACTTTGCCACTGAGCTACCTTCCTAGCCCTAAAGGAGTGTTTCTATAGCTTCCAAAATATCAGCTCTCCACACTTAGTTTCTAGTTCTCCTTCAGAAGGCCAGACAGACAAAGTGCCACTGTGAATTTCCCAAGCCTCGCAAAGCAGTTGATGTCATCAATTTTCATCTAACACTTTTTTTTCTCTCTCCTTCCAGTGTCTTCTTCCTTATGTAACAATCTGGATACACACTTCCTTTTTCTTCCTTTGAAATTGATACTTTTTTTTTCCTGGCATCTAAATTTTGGCACAAGTATAAAAGGTGGGATTTTTTTCCCTTAGATTTAGTCATGTAAAACAAGTCTATTACAGAATATTTGAACTGGACAATTCTAAAAGAGCACACTGCATAATTTAAGGTCATTTCCTCTATCTCTTCCTCTCTACTTGGGAAGCCTTGCATCTTCTCTTTAACAAAAGTATCATGTAATTAATTCTGCTTTTCTTAGCTGTGGAGACATGATTCTAGGAAATGCGAGGCAGCTTTTCTGTGACCATTTTAGTAGCTTTGTTTAAATAAGCGTGTGTTTTAGATCCGAGATTTACAGAGAAAAATGCAAAGATAATGTTGACACATTCTGTAGATTCTTCCTACAGGCTAGGGAGAACTAGATATGTGATTATTACAAGTTTCCAATGTTATATGTATTGAATTACATTGTACACACTTGCTCAGACTTTGTGGACCAACATTGACATATCAGTCAAATATGTCTGCCTTTTAAAAGATTATTTTAAATAGTTTTTGCCTAATATATGGTCCAAAATCCATTCAGGACATGACATTATAACTTTCTCTTGAGGCTCCTGTAACTGCCGAGTATTGCACTTTTATTTTTCTTTTGATGACTTTGTTTTGATGAGTACAACACAAATGCTTTGGAGAAGGCCTCTTGAATGAGTTTTGTTTGTTACCATTTTTCTTTAATTTTATTCTTTTATGATTTGAATCTCTTAGACTGTAAAGTTTTGGATGGAAGAACACACAATGCCTTTTTTCATAATCTTATCTCAAATGTACTTGTACTATCCATATGCACTTCTACCATTGAACTTGATTATCTGAGATCACTGAGAGTGGTTCTGTTAACTGTTACAAATTTACTCTTTTTCCTCTTCCAATATGGTACTCTTTGGAAGGATATGTAGCTTTGCACAACCTCCATGAAAGGAGTAAGCAAGTCTGAACTTTACCCATATCTTTCATTGTTTACTTCTGTTCATTGCAGAGCATATCCATAGTATTGCTATACCATATATCTACTTTTCTCTCTCTAGGTACACATACACACATATATTATATATATACCTGTATGTGTGTTTTCAGATTTTATATAAATTTTCAAATTTATTGTCCTAGTACCCAGGACAAAATATAACACACACACACACACACACACACACACACACACACACACACACTTTATCATACATTCGACTGGCTCTTAGACCATGGACCAGGCTCTGCTGAAAAGTTTGTAGTGGCATGTTTAAACTTATGTCTGTGTCCATTAACTTCTCTAAAAATTGCATGTTTTATGCCTTTGGATTTTCATTATTTACAGAAAGAACTGCTTGAAAGATGATTCTTTTGCCACTGGATTTGTTTTTTACTTTCACAAATATCAATAGCTATACTTACATGGATCTGTATTCATGCTATCTAGCCTGTATAATTAATGTACTTGTTCTTTCACTGATAGCATGCTGCTTTAATTATTATTGCTTCATAATTATCTCAAAAGATATGCAGTATAAGTCCTTCAAGTTTATTCTTCAAAAGTGTGCACTCCCAAGTCTTTGAGCTTGCACTGAAATTCTAGAACTTTTTTTTTTATCAATATTTACACAATAACTTCCTAAATATGCTATTTGGATTGTGTTCTACAGATTGATTATCCAGGAAAGAATGAACCTTTAACAATATTTACTTTCCCAACTCTCAAGTAACATCTACTCTTTCACTTTTAGTTTCTATGACCCTAAATTTCATTTACCTAAATTTTGTAGTATTCTTCAACAAACTCCTGGGTAACTTTTAAACTCAAGGCTGCACTTTACCATTTGAGCCACAGCTCCACCTCTGGTTTTTGAAGGTTAATTGGGAATAGGATTCTCATATACTTTCATGTCTGAACTGACTTTGAACTTCAATCCTCAGATCTCAGCCTCTTGAATATGTAGGATTATAAATGTGAGCCACTGTCACCCAACTTCTAGCTTAATTCCTAGCCATTAGAACATCTAATTTGTATATTTTATGTTCATTTCCATTCATTAGATTGTGTCTATGGTCCAGAATAGTTGAGATTGGTGAATGTACCCTGTGTGCTTGAGCAAAAGGTGAATTTTGTCAGATGAAATATTCTAAACAATTGACTAACAATATCCTTCATAAGTAAACTATGCTTTTTGAATCTACCACTAGAAAGGAATGTGGTAAATGATCAAGATATACTAGTGATAGTCTCTTTCCCTGTACATTTGTCTTGGGTTTTACTTTGTTAGTTTGACCTTCTGTTGTTAGGTACATGCATATTGAGGACCATTATATCTTCTGAGATAATTGACTTTTTATCATTTGTAATATATTTTTCTTTGATAAAGTTTCCTTTTCTGTGTCCACTCTTATTTTTAATTATATGCTTAACTGCATATTATTAATACAGTTGAATTAATATTTTTGTATTTATAGTGATTTTCTATTCATTATCTTGTTCTTCATTTCCCCATCCGTCTACTTTCTCTGATTTAATTAAGCATTCTATGTGACTGAGATTTCTTTACTTTCAAGAAACTGATTATAAAACTCATCTCTGAGGTTTATCTTTATTGTTTGTACTATAAATTTACAAGTAATTTAACTTCAACTGCAAATAATGCTAAGCCCACTTCACATACAAATACTATTACCTCCTCACCTATTCCCAGTTCTGTTTCCAATCCCTTATGACATTGTTGCTATTCATTTCACTTATCCATGTATCACAGAGAGTTAATGCAGTTATTCTTTTAAACAGTTATTTTTAGACAATTTTAAAAACAAAATTGTTGTTTTCATTTACTCTTAGTTTGCTTTTTCTCATGCTTTTCTGTATCTAAGCTTCTATTCTAAATTTCTTGCAGGCCCAGTTTGCTAACAGATTAATTGATGAGGCAGTTCTGAGAAAGCAAGCCTTCATTTCTCTTTCACACATTAATTTCACTTAACGTAGAATTCTAAGTTGATTTTTCTTTTCTTAAAGTACTTTAAATGACATTCCTTAGTCTACTTGCTTACATGAATCTCATAAGAGCACCCTAATTTTTATCCTTGTTCCTCCATAGTTAAAGTGTGTTTCACTTTGACTTCTATCAAATTTTCTACAGTTTCTCTTTTCTGCTATTTGAACAAAACTCAGCTATTATTATTATTATTATTATTATTATTATTGTGTTTGGGGCAGTACGGAAACTTCAATTTAGGGCCTTATGCTTGCTACACCAGCACCCTGAGCCATACTTCCAGCCCTTTTGGCTTTAAGTTAGGGGAACTCTTGTAGATTTTCTATGGAATGCTTTGTAGTACTTTAGTAAGAAAGTACTTCAAAAATTTACATTTTGAAATACTGACATAATTAAAAATTTACATATGTTAATAATATCAACTTTCATCTGCGAGGATACTGGGCAATGTTTAACTGTGTCCTCAGTGCATTTTCAAATTGAAATCAAGGCGTTAGCCACTGTGTGGTTATTTACTGACTTTGAAGTCTGGCAGCAAATGGAGGAACTTTGCAGGTAGAACTCAGTTACTTGGGGTTGTACCACTGAGGACCTCGGCTAGAGGAAGCTGTTCCTTTCTGGTCAGGTTTTATGTAGCTATTACTTCTCTTTGAAGCCACCTGGAAAGTCTCTTGGTTTTGTGGCTGATTAAATCAACTTCATCCCAAATGATATCCTTTTGGAATAATTCCAAGTCAAATGAAGACCTTAATTACTTCTGTGCTGTAACAATCCTTAAATCAGAAATGAGAAAATGAACCCAATCATGACTTTATATGTTTTCCTACCTCTCGGAAGTCAGTCTTAGAGCTCAGATGAATTTTATAACGCAAAAAACAATAATCAATGCATGATAGAAAACAGAGTTTTAGCTTTCTTGGGGTCTTCCTTGAGGGCCTTTAAAAGTAGAGTTTTAATAAATCTTAATAGTTACAACTACTAATGAGTGTTATAATTTTTCTCAAGAGAAAACAAATAGATGATTCTTTGATTTAAAGATGCAAAAAGAGCTGATTTGTAAGACTTCCGGGGAAGACGGCGGAGGAGCGGCTGAGCCCTGCAGAGCTCCCTCCGATATCGTAGTTTTCTCACCTCATAGAAACTGTTTCTCTGAGAAAGACAGCCAAAGTAAGTTCTAACAGTACAGGGATTCTGAACAGGAAGGGAAAATCGACTTTGCTGGTCTGAAAACACAGTTTTGAGCTCCGGGTGGCGTCCCGCCGCGGCGCCAGCGCCGGCTCCGGCACAGTGCCGGGCACAGCCCCCCTCACTCCGCGCAGCTAAAGCGAGAAATACTCCAGACGGCAGCCGAGCACGGAGGACCTGACATCGCAGAGACAGCGTGAGTACCCCGCAAAAAAAAAAAAAATTAAAATTATTCTCGCTTGTGCCTACAGTCCAGCTTCTGGAAGGCACCCCTGTCCCCACCGCCAGAGCAAAGCGCCATCTTTGCCACTGGCATAGGGTCAGACCAGACTGGAACTGAAGCGGGCCTGGGGAAAGCGAGGCCAAAAAAGCCATCTTTGAAAAGGGCAGGAGGGGCGGAATCAGTGAGAACCAGCTCCGCCCAGAAGAACGCCCCCTGCCCTGGCGGGAGGGGAGTCCGGGGATTATCCAGAGATGCCCCGCCCTGCCCGCCGGAACTTCTAAACTTAAAGCAAAAGCTGGGAGCAGCTACCAGGGGCACAGAAACAACAGAAGGAGGAACAAACAGTTCCGGGGACAGCTAAACGGTCCCGTCACAGAGGAAACTAATTCCCAGCCCAAAACGGAGCTGCATTCCATAGCTACCTATGCCAAAGAGGCCGCCTCCCTCAGGCAAGCAACTCTTAGTGGAGCAAAACAGGCCAGAGGCGCCACGCTCTGCTGAGTTCACAGTCTAGTCAAGTCCAGGCATCAAAGGCAGCGGCCCCACAGCAGACAGAGGAGCCACAGTTCCTGTGACTGCCCACGTCCCCATCGACAGAGGATGCCCAAGGCCTGCCTGCAAGCTGTGCGAACCTCAGAGACCCACGATTGCACCAACAGGGGAGAAGGTCAGAACAGATCCACCCCTTGCCAACTGAAATCAAGTCAAACCAGCCAATCAGGAAAATAGACTGCAGGCCATTGCAGGGAAACCAGAGACTGGTTTCTTTTTCTTTTCAAACATTTTTTTTTAACTTTTCTTTTAAATTTTCATTTTAATTTTTTCACACCTGAAACATCATTGGCTGTTTTTTTTTTTTTTTTTTTTTTTTTGTTTTCCATTTTTACTGGTTTGTTTTATCAAGTTTTTTTTTTGTGTTTGTTTATTTGCTTGGGTTGTCCCTTTTCTGTTATTTTCCTTTTTATTTACTTATGCTTCCTTGTTAAATAATTTTTCTCTCTTTTGTGTATCTGTCTTCCAGTATTTTTACTTCATTTCTCTCGTTGCGTCCTCTTCCTTTAAAAATTACTTTCCTATAAATAACACCTACACCCTTTTCTGCTAACTCTCCAGTGTCTGTCATTTTATCAATGTGCTTTCTACTGATTCTACTCTTCTCCACATTTCCACGTCACTGAAACTAAACCAAAATCACCACCACCCCCCCAATACACTTTACTCTATTCTCTTTACTACCTCCAACTTACCCTCCTGACTTACTGCCTGGACCTCCAGGCTCCATTGACTCCTGGTTATTGGATAGAGGATATCCCAGCTTAATACGAGTGAATCAAAGGGGTTCATAGAGAAAGCCAGTCCTAAAAGAACTTAATATAAAAACAAGAATTGCGTATAAGGTTATAACAGTAAATAAGTAACTACTGAATACAGGGCCCAGGATCAGATGTTATATTGAAATTGTATTCTTTAGGAACACCAAATCTAACTTTATAGACAGGTATACAAGTTATCTGTATATAATTGTGAAATTGTAAGATTTACACAACAGTGCTTGGTAAGGGCTGCTTTGGGTCTTAAACAGTGCTCACAGGTGCTGGTAGACTGGCATTCCCAATTCAAATGGGCAGAAGAAACACAAGAAAGATGGCAAATAATGAAGTCTTATCCCCCACCCAGAACAAGCAGGAAGCAGAGCAGTCAATCAAAAACATAGAAGAAAACCCCCAAAATGCTCTACAAAGTTTACTGATAAACATGATAAACGAAAAGTTTGAATCTCTTCAGTCAATTATGTTAGAGCGTGAGGAGGCAAAGCAAAAATTAATGGAGAATTTCATGGCATCCACAAATAGAAAGATAAGTGAGCTTCAAGAGTCAAATGAAAAGATAGCTACCCAACTTAAAGATTTGAGAGACAACACTCAAAACCAAAGTAATGAAGTTAATGAAGTAAAGAAGTCCATACAGGACCTAAGAAATGACATGGAAATCATCAGGAAAGACCAGTCAGAAGGAAAAGAGATTCGAAATCAAGTAGCTAGCCTACAGTCCCAACTAACTGAAGCAGAGGATCGAATCTCAGGAGCTGAAGATTCCTTAGATTCTATGGAGAAAGATCAAAAATACAAATCCAGTCCAAGCAACAAAACAGATCGCTACAGGAGATTCAAGACACAATCAGGAAGCCCAATTTAAGGATAATAGGTATTGAGGAAAACTTGGAGAAAGAGGTTAATGGCATAGGCAACCTATTTAACAGAATATTAGCTGAGAACTTCCCAAACATCCAGAAGGAAAGGCCTATACAGATACAAGAAGCATTTAGAACCCCAAATCGACCAGACCAGAATAGGACTTCCCACCGACACATTGTGATCAAAACAGCTTCAGCAGAGTGCAAGGAAAAAATATTCAAAGCTGTTAGGGCAAAGAAAACAATCACATATAAAGGAAAAGCAATCAGAATTACCCCAGACTTCTCAGCAGAGACCATGAAAGCAAGGAGAGCCTGGAATGAAGTATACCAAACTCTAAATAAAAATAACTACCAACCAAGAATTCTGTACCCCGCCAAACTCTCCTTCATAGCCGAAGGTCAAATAAAAGTCTTCCACAATAAGGAAAAACTGAAACAATATATCTCCACCAAACCAGCTTTACACAAAATCCTTAAAGATGTACTATACAGGGAAAATAATCAAGATCCCAACACAGACAGAGAAATGAACCCTAATTAGTAAACACTAGATCAAGAAATGGGAAGACACAGCTTTAAACAAGACAGTGATAATGAAAGGAACAAACGATCACCTCTCAATCCTAACTATCAACATTAATGGACTTAATTCTCCAATCAAATGACATAGGCTTATAACTTGGATCAAAAATCAAGATCCATCTTTCTGCTGCCTCCAAGAGACACATCTATCCAGCAAAAGTAAACATCTTCTAAAAGTGAAAGGCTGGAAACAAATCTATCAAGCAAATGGCCCCCATAAGCAGGCTGGAGTTGCAATCCTAGTATCAGACAAAATTGACTTCAAATTAAAAAAGGTAAGAAGAGACAAAGATGGTTACTACATACTAGTAAAAGGATCTCTCCAACAGGAAGAAATAACCATTCTAAATATCTACACGCCAAATGCAGGAGCACCCAACTTCATCAAACAAACACTACTGGCTCTAAAAACATTCATAGACCCAAACACAATGATAGTGAGGGACTTTAACACTCCACTATCACCTCTGGACAGATCAACACGCCAAAAACTGAACAAAGAAACCACAGAACTAAACAATTGCATAGACCAACTAGACTTAATCGACATCTACAGAATATTCCACCCAGCAAGGACAGAATACACATTCTTTTCGGCAGCACACGGAACATTCTCCAAAATAGATCACATCTTAGGGCACAAAGAAAATCTGTACAAATTCAGAAGTATCAAAATCATTCCCTGCATTCTTTCAGACCACAATGGAATAAAATTAGAGCTCAACTCATTCAGCCACCACAGAAAATCCCACAATTCATGGAGACTAAAGAACACACTGCTGAACCATCAGTGGATCATTGAAGAAATTAAAACAGAAATTCAAATGTTTATGGACTTCAACCAAGTTGAGGGCACAAAGTACCAGCTGTTTGGGACACAGCAAAGGCAGTACTCAGAGGAAAATTTATATCTCTGAGTACATACATCAACAAACTGGAGAAACAGCAACTCAGTAATTTAAGGAAGCACCTTAATTTTCTGGAGAGAGAACAGCAAGCCAAACCCCAAGTCAATAGACGGAAGCAAATAATTAAAATCAAATCACAATTAAATCAATTAGAGACGAAAAAAACCATCGAAAGAATCAACAAAACAAAGAGTTGGTTCTTTGAAAAAATCAACAAGATAGACAGACCCCTGGCAAACCTGACCAAAGAACGAAGGCAGCACACTCAAATAAACAAGATAAGAGATGAAACAGGTAGCATCACCACAGAAATAACCGAAATTCAGAAAATAATAAGGGACTATTTTGCAAACCTTTATGCCAACAAATTCGAGAACTTGGAAGAAATGGATGATTTCCTAGAAAAAATTGATACCCCCAAACTCAACTATGAAGACTTAAACCTTCTAAACAGACCCATATCCAGTATTGAAATAGACACAGCAATAAATGATCTCCCATCCAAGAAAAGCCCAGGTCCAGATGGATTCACTGCAGAATTCTACAAGGCCTTCAAAACAGAACTCACTCCAATATTTCTCAAACTCTTCAATGAAATTGAAAGAGAACGTTCACTGCCAGACTCATTTTATGAAGCCAGTATAACCCTCATCCCAAAACCAGGCAGAGACTCATCACGGAAAGAGGACTATAGACCAATCTCCCTGATGAACATAGATGCAAAAATTCTCAACAAAATTCTGGCCAATCGACTTCAACAGGTCATCAAAAAAATCATACACCACGATCAAACTGGATTCATCCCAGGGATGCAAAGCTGGTTTAATATACGCAAGTCAATTAATGTAATCCACCACATCAACCGGAGCAAGGTAAAGAACCACATGGTTTTATCGCTGGATGCGGAAAAAGCGTTCGATAAAATCCAGCACCCATTTATGCTTAAAGCCCTGGAAAAACTGGGATTCCAGGGAACATTCCTGAATATAATCAAGGCAGTTTATGACAAACCAACAGCAAGCATAACTCTAAATGGTGAAAAACTAAAGTCATTCCCTTTAAAATCAGGAACAAGGCAGGGATGTCCACTCTCTCCCCTGCTCTTCAACATAGTACTAGAATTCCTAGCCAGAGCAATTAGGCAAGAAGAGAATATAAAGGGGATCCAAATAGGAAAAGATGAAGTTAAACTTTCTCTCTTCGCAGATGACATGATCCTATACCTAAAGAATCCCATAGACTCTACCCCCAAGCTACTAGAGCTGATACAAAAATTTGGCAAAGTTGCAGGATATAAAATAAACCTTCAAAAATCAACGGCCTTTCTCTATGCTAACAACCCGAAGACCAAGGCTGAAGTCAGGAAAGCAACTCCTTTTGCAATAGCCCCCAAAAACATAAAATACCTAGGAATAACCTTAACCAAAGAAGTGAAAGACCTCTTTGAAGAGAACTTTAAAAGCTTGAAAAATGAAATTAAGTCAGAACTAAGAAAATGCAAAAACCTCCCATGCTCCTGGATTGGGAGGATTAATGTAATCAAAATGGCAATATTGCCAAAGGCTATCTACAAATTCAATGCAATACCCATTAATATCCCAACACCATTCTTTAATGAAATAGAGGAAGCAATTCAGAAATTCATATGGAACAATAAAAGACCTAGAATAGCAAAAACACTCCTAAGCAGAAAGAACAGTGCTGGGGGAATTACAATACCCAACTTCAAGCTGTATTATAAAGCTATAGTAATAAAAACAGCTTGGTATTGGCACCGGAACAGGCCTGAAGACCAATGGAACAGAATTGAAGACCCAGAATTAAACCCACAGAACTATGCCTACTTAATCTTTGATAAAGGAGCTAAAACAATAGTATGGAAGAAAGATAGCCTCTTTAACAAGTGGTGCTGGCAAAACTGGCTCAACACATGCAACAAACTAAAACTAGATCCTTATATATCACCCTGCACCAAAATCAATTCCAAATGGATTAAAGACCTTGAAATCAAAACAGGCACCCTGAAGACACTAAAGGAAGGAGTAGGAGAAACACTTGGGCTCCTTGGCACAGGACAGAACTTCCTTAACAAAGACCCTGAAACGCTACAAATCAAAGAAAGGTTAGACAAATGGGACTGTATCAAACTCCAGAGCTTCTGCACGGCAAAGGACATAGCTCTCAAGATAAACAGAAAGCCCACAGACTGGGAGAAGATCTTTACCGGACATTCAACAGACAAAGGCCTCATCTCTAAAATATATGCAGAACTAAAAAAATTACCTTCTTCCAAAACAAAACTGCAAAGAACCAATAGCCCCCTCATCAAGTGGGCTAAAGACTTACAAAGAAACTTCTCTGATGAGGAAATGAGAATGGCCAATAGTCATATGAAAAAATGCTCTACATCACTGGCCATAAAGGAAATGCAAATCAAAACAACATTGAGATTCCATCTCACCCCAGCAAGAATGTCATATATCAAGAAAACTAATAATAATTGTTGGAGGGGATGTGGCCAAAAGGGAACCCTACTTCATTGTTGGTGGGAATGTAAACTGGTTCAGCCACTCTGGCAAGCAGTATGGAGATTCCTCAGAAGGCTCAATATAGAACTCCCCTATGACCCAGCAGCCCCACTGTTGGGTATCTATCCAAAAGCCCACAAACAAAATCACAGTAATGCCACCAGCACAACAATGTTCATCGCAGCACAATTTGTCATAGCGAGAAGCTGGAACCAACCCAGATGCCCCTCCATAGATGAATGGATCAGGAAAATGTGGTACATTTACACAATGGAATTTTATGCCTCTATCAGAAAGAATGACATTGTTCCATTTGTAAGGAAATGGAAGGACTTGGAAAAAGTTATACTAAGTGAAGTGAGCCAGACCCAAAGAAACATGGACTGTGTGGTCTCCCTTATTGGGAATAATTAGTACAGGTTTAGGCAAGCCATAGCAGAGCATCACAAGGCCCAATAGCTATACCCTTAGAAACACATAAGATGATGCTAATTGAAATGAACTCCATGTTATGGAAACAAGTGATATATCACAGTTGTAACTACTTTCAACGTCCTATGTGTATGTGTAGTTTCTATTCTTGATAATGTTTTGTATCACCTTCCTATGTTTGTACCTACACTATCTCTGTAATCTTATCTGAGTATATTGGAAACCGTGTTTACTGGTATTGGAAGTAGGAAATTCAAAGGGAGTACCAAATTTGAGAGACACAGGGTAAAAAAAGAGAAATAACTACAAAAGCAATACTTGCAAAACTCTTTGGTGTAAGTGAACTGAACAACTGGGGGGGGAGGGAAAGGGGGGGAGGGAGGGGGGCATGAGGGACAAGGCAACAAACAGTACAAGAAATGTATCCAATGCCCTACGTATGATACTGTAACCTCTCTGTACGTCAGTTTGATAATAAAAATTTGAGAAAAACAAAAAATAAAATAAAATTAAAAAAAAGATGCAAAAAGAACAGTAACAGACTTATTCCTATAAATTACATATCTTCATTTAGCACCAGAGATAAATATTGAATTTGGAACTAACTACAGAGTAGTAGAAGACCACAATGTTTTATACTCCTGAAGTTAAAAATATATATTCATATGTATCATTACCTTTTGAGTTTGTTTTAGCCTAGAGAGGAGAACTATTTTGAAGAATGGTACAAAGTTTAGGACCCACTTCTCTGTTGAGTTTTTAGATGTTTGTCTGAAAATAAAATCATCTCAAGTAATATTCAAAATTCAGTACATTCTCAGAAGAATAGCTACTCATCTGACTTTCAATTTGTGTTAAGCATATTAGTCAAAGATTAAGTTTTATATATATATATATATGTATATATATATGACCTATTTATGATCAAAGGTGTCTTCAGGGATGTCCAGGACTAGGCCATCAGGAAAGCAGTTATTTTACAGTAGGTCTTCACACCACCCATTTGTTAAATAGATGTGATGTCACAAAAGAATTTTTCTCAAAGGTCTGAGGATGACAGTTATGAGCTGAGACACAGAGTAATGGACAATTATTAAAGGGACTGGGACACCAAATCTGATAGATTCCAGAGAGAGATTGGCTGATAGTCTCAGGGTATATAGAAGATATCAAAGAAATCCATGTTATGGAAACGATTGTTATATCACAGTTGTAACTACTTTCAACGTCCCATGTGTATCTGTAGCTTCTACTATTGATGATGTTCTTGTATCACCTTCCTGTGGTTGTATCTACACTATCTCTGTAATCTTATCTGAGTATATTGGAAACTGTCTATACTGGTATTAGAACTAGGAAATTGAAAGGGAATACCAAAATCGAGAGACACAGGGTAAAAAAAGACAAACAACTACAAAAGCAATACTTGCAAAACTGTTTGGTGTAAGTGAACTGAACACCTCATGGAGGAAAAGGGAAAGGGGGAGGAGGGAGGGGGGAATGAGGGACGAGGTAACAGTACAAGAAATGTATCCAGTGCCTAACGTATGAAACTGTAACCTCTCTGTACATCAGTTTGATAATAAAAATTTGAAAAAAAAGAAGATATCACAGATCCTAGCTATCCAAAATTGGTAAATATTTCTTTTTTATTTAGAAGAATTTCCCATATGTGATAAAGGGACATCAGATACTTGATTTCTCTCTACTGAAGCTTAATTATGTGTTTTTGCTGCTGTTTCCTCTTTATTAACAAAACAGTATAATTAAGTTTTTAATTCCTCTTTTTGCATAATGTCACTTTTTAAAGAATTCTCTAGGGTCTGAATGACTGGGATGTAACAATCTGTGAAGTCATCAACTTATTCTTTTTTAAAAAGGGTTTTTCAAAATATTCAGTAAGGAGTTAGAAATACGATAATATGAAAGTTTGTTCAAAGGTTCCTGGTGGGAAGAAATCTTCAAAACTTTTTCATGGCTTAAGAATTAAATTTACAGGGCCTCTGTTGCTCCATCCTTTCCTATGTCTTTTTTTCTTAAACATCTCCAAAAGAAACAAGAGAAAACCAGGGATCCAGAAGTAGTAATGAACCATGATTATACTAGAGGTAGAGATTTTCAAATGTTATCAGATCACTAAAGGTATTTTATAGAGTATTATATATACATGTGTATGTATATAATTTTGTGATCCTTCTTGCCTAAAAAAGATCTAATATACTATTTAGAAGAGATTTTTTTTCATTTAGTGTGAAAAATACTGCATCCATAAGGAGACTCATAACGTTTTATTATCAGTCTTTTATCTCTAGAGGTTTCCCATTCATATGCATAAAATATTCAGTGAATGAAATTAAATTCTTATAAAGGAATGTATATACATATGTTCATACATGTATGCATAAACTCACATACACATGTATATCTATGCACGCACATATGAGTGTTTAGTATTCCTTAAGAAAACTCATGTGTTCGTATCCGAGTCATGGCACCAAAAAAAAAACAAAAAAAGAAAACTCATGTGTGTAAATATATATCATATGTGAATTTCATGCCAGACATTTTGTCTAAAATAGTCCTAAAGGTTACACTTGAGGAATTTCAATGTTTAAGTAACTATTCTAAGTTAATATGATTCCAGCAGGTTAGATAGAACCCTACACTCATATAATTAGTGCACACCCTTCTACTTATATAAACATTCCATATTTGGTATATTTGTATATTGAGAATTTTTAAGGTGGCATAAAAGACATTAGTCATTATAGAGAATTTTGCTTTGCTAAAAGTTTCCAGGTTTGTTATGTGTTCTATAAACAACATTTTAAATGTATTACACTGACTTAGTCTACCAGAGATCATATAACTAATTACCTTAGACTGGATGGTATATGAAACAAACAGTACAATACTCAGATTCTTAGATATGACACATTCAGATTCAGTTCTTGGTGAATTCCTTGTTCCTATTATGAAACATTGTTTTCTCCTCCATGTGTTCTAATATGGTGGACAATAGGGAAAGGGGAAAACACTCTCTTCTTTCTTCTTATAAAGG
Source organism: Perognathus longimembris pacificus (assembly GCF_023159225.1). Classification (NCBI taxonomy): domain Eukaryota; kingdom Metazoa; phylum Chordata; class Mammalia; order Rodentia; family Heteromyidae; genus Perognathus; species Perognathus longimembris. The sequence continues at coordinate 18,104,268 of NC_063181.1, read as the reverse complement.
AAAGGATTCCATCATTCAAATGTTATCTCAATGGCTCAAGTCCTTCTCAAAGCCCCCTGTTCTAATATCATCAAATTGTAGTAGTGGGTTCCAACATATCAACTTTGGGGGAATGCAAGCATTCAATTCACAACAACTGTTATGCTAAACTTCGGATACTAACCCCAAGAACAGTTTCACAAGTTTGCAGTGTATTTGTGGACATTAAATTGAGTATTTGATTAATGATGTCAAAATATAGTGTGAGGTTACTAACAGGAGAGCTGAAGAATCTAAACTGTGTATCAACCAATGCATTGTTTTCTAAAATATATTTTAGTAACCACAAAAGGAATGCATATCTTCTTTAAAGTAGCAACTTACAGACTTTTATTTTAATTAGAACTGAAAGTTTGTGTTTTTTTTAAATTGAGATGACATCCATTATTTCAAATTACTAGATGCATTACTGTACTTATTAAGCTCTTAGGAGTGACTAATCAGGGAAACCCTTACAAAGAAAATGCCACAATGGCAAAGTTACAATAAATATACACAATGATCCTACAAATGATATTAGAATGAATAAATAGTTAAGAATTCTGGTGTGTTCTGATATGGTTGCAGGAGAAGGGACAGGAAAATGAAGTATAGAAAAATCATTTTTATTCAGAACTTTACAAATGAATTAGATATGGAAAAGCAGAATTATCTGTCAAGATGAAAAAAAAAACCATGGGTTAAACCATTATTTTTAAATAACTTTCCTTATCACCTACTTGATTTATCATATATTTAAATATTTTGATGAATTTTATATACCAATAACTATGAAGTAATACTCTGATTAGTGGCTGGGTAAAATATACCCCCCATTTCTTTTTTTCCAATTATAATAAAAGATTTTCTGGGAGCCTAGCTTCAATAACAAAGGCATATTGATGCAGAGAATTTGAGTGACATTCTGTTTACTAATGGTTAGATGACTGGCATTTGCAGATGCAGATGTAGACACATAGCAAATTCCAGAACTAATAGATTTGGGGCAAGCCAAAAACTAGTTCAGTGAATAAACCACCAGATTAAGTAGAGAAAATAATTCCATAAAGCTAAAACTTTGTTATCTTACATTCCTCCAATACTTAATTGTTGTCTATAACAATACAGTGTTAAATAATTATAGATTCTCTGTAAGTTAAGCTGCCTAACTGTCGTTTTAGAAATAGTCTGATACCTTAGCAAAATTACTGACCAATCTATAGAATACACAGAATATATTAAAAAATGAAAATTATGCTCGCCGGGCACTGGTGACTTAGGCCTGTAATCTTAGCTATTCAAGGGGCTGAGATCTGACGATCATGGCCTATCTCCATTTAACCACAAGAAAGCCGGAAGTGGCGCTGTGGCTCAAGTGTCAGAAAACTAGCCTTGAACTGAAGAGCTCAGGGACAGTGTCCTGGCCCAGGGTTGAAGCCCCATGACTGTCCTCCCCTCCCCCCCCCAAAAAAATATGCTTAGTGCAAAAAGTTAATGCAGCACATTTCATACTGAGTTGGTGGACACTAGGTTGGTGCAGAAGGAAAATTTCTGTGGTTATAAAAAGGGAATATAAGGTCTTTTTGATGTTGGAAGTATTGAATGTCTTGATTTCAGTCATCAATATATGAGATTATATGTGATAAATTTGTACCAAACATCCACTGAAATAAGTACAGATAAGTCAGGAGTGTTCAATCATGTGAGTGGACTGTATCAATATCACGGTTGAGATATTTTCCATTACTGTAGCAAAAGGTTACTATTGGAAAATGGGTGGAAAGGCAGCACTAAATTGGCCTGCAACTTTCTTATTGATTTTCTAAAAATATATAACTCAATGATTGCCTCATAAGAAATTAACTGGAAATATTCGTGTTAAGATTTAAGTAATATATGATAAAATGTGCTATTTGGTTGAGTATAAATGAATTACACTGGTGGAGTTTCAAGATCTACTAAGCATATATGTATATAAATATTATATTTTATGACTAACATATCTACTTTTAAACTACTTCCAGTTTTTATATATTTAATAGTATGAATGATATAACTTTATGATAAATTCACTTAAATTTAGTGATATATTCTTTAACTTTTCTAAAGATTGAAGAATAAATTTTAACTTATATCTTTACTCTCTTGGCAACAAATGATAATTGGATAATAATAAAACATGTTCCTGAAGTTTATAAAATTAATTGTGTATTAATAAAACATCACTACTTTAAAAAATATTGGCGAATTATAACATTCACTTTTTTGAAGTTATTAGTTTTTAAAGCTGCACTAAGACTTTAGCAGAAAAAATTTCACTGTAAATAGGTATATGAATTTCAGCATAAATTTGTAATGGAAAACCATTTAAACAACTAAGCACATACACTTATTAATATTCATTTCCTTTGCCTGCACTCTTGTGTTATTTATTTTAATATACACATAAGAAGAGGAAATAAATGCTCTTTAATGCAATGGCAAATGATCATTACTTATAATGACCATTAAAATGTTCTGATTCAATATTTTATTAATTGCTATGCGTTGAATTTGTGGGGTTTAAACCAAACATGAGTGCAACAAAGTATTTATAAACATGTGGTAACTGATTCAATGAAAAGACTTTGAAGAAATGTCCAAGTCAACATATTCCTCAATTCACTATTAATACTTAACAGCGTGTTCTGCGATATTCATTGTGTGACATCCCTATTCACTTCTCAGTCTGCTTGTTTATACCCTTCAGAGCAATATGTTAAGTAGTTCTTGAATATGATGGCTTCAGCTCTTCAGTCAAGTTTTTTGTAAATACAAATGCATTGCTATGCAAGGATTATAACTGAGGAAAAACTGAAGCATTACCAGCCAAAATATTTTGACAGTCTTACTAAAGTAAAAGGAAATTTGGGATAAATAAACTACATCGATTGTGGTATTTAATATTTGGAAATAATGTTATAACCCTTTGTGTTTTTACTCAAAATTAATATATCTGACTTAAAATGATCAAATATAAATAAATAAATATTTAGCTAATGAAATAGGGGGAAATTACACATTGTAAAAGAGTACTAAGCAAATATCCATAATAAAATCATAAAACTAATGACTTCTAGGAAAATGACTGACTATAAATGCATGATGAGGTTTGCCTACTTCCCACATGAAAGGAACCACACAACATATAAATAATCACTCTTCACCTAGAGTATTGGAGAGAGAGCAGAAGAGAACCACAGTAATGTGACAGCAGCCTGAGAATGTCCTGTGAAGAGTCTCTCATGGCTAGATTTACCTTCTGATGAAGGGAATAAACCATGCAAATGTATGACCTCTTATTTCTGATGAAGATCATCATGGGAAGCAAAAAGATTTGCTTGGAAACAAGTTACTCTTGTGGTTGGACAAAGGCAAGAGGAATAGGGAAGTCCCCCCGAAGTCTTTGTTGCTAAAGAATTATATGGCTGTCAAATATACCCTGTGACATTGATCTTAATGTACGGAGCTACCAGCGAGTTCACACCACTACATTATCCTAGAGAAATAATCCAGGTCACAGTGGATCCCACTGAGATTACTATTACAAAGCACTATGTTGAAATCACACCCATCCTTGACCCACAGCAACATGGTTTACCTGCCCCTATAACCACAATCCACTTCCACTCCCAACTCAAGTGAGCCTCAGTGGTCCTGTCCATCAGACACATGGAAACAAGATAACCCAATCCTATAGACGCAACTGAATCCTGCATCTTTCCTAAACTGGGCAATAGTCCAAACTGTCAGAAAACTGACAGCATGCAAGATAGAAATATCCTAGCAGGAGAATGGCCTCACAAATCCCTGAAGCTAGGTGGATGAGTCGCTTGCTAGTTTCACTAAACATGATTACAGGTAAAGAAGTTATATAGAGAAAACAATATGGTGCCCACTTGGGACCAAAGCCAACACACATTTTCAAACCTACTTACTTGGAGTCTTTTCCAGGAGAAAGCTTTTCACTGCAAGAATTACCATTAAAAAGTGGATACAGGCAGAAGTTTCACCAGATGTACATGAAAAATCATGCTAACATGATATTTTTGAGGACCATAATTCTCCAGTAACATACTTTAAAAATCCACATGAAGGAATTCAATAGACAAACTTGAAAGAAATGAAAGCTAGATCATACTAGATGCTTCTGGCCTTTGCTAATTGTGTTAAGCCTTTGGGGAAAGGTTGTGATAGTATTCTCTATTCTCATAGTCAAATATTTCTCAAGGGTGCAAATTAACAATGGTGCTCACTAAATGGCACAAATAATTGCTATAATCATAAGTGTAGTGATCATCAGCAAGTGTTTATGGGACACATTTAAACTAGAATTTCAATAGACATTTGAAATTGAAACATGCTTCATTTTAGAATGAAGCAGTGCCTTACCAGTTTCTCATTAGCGGAGTGTTAATTAAGATAATAATTGTGAGCTATGATTAAATCTTTATTTTTCACTGAAAACAGTTTAATTTGGTGCTAGATAGTTGTTACCTAATAACAATACTTTCCTGAGGTTATGATAGCTTATTAATGCCTATAAACTTACAAAGCTTTTCACTATTTATAGTCCACTCATTAGCAATATGAAACAACTTCAAAAATATAGATTCATGCAAAGATAGTAAAAGTGTTTGTGTATGGAATAACAATAAGTACTTAATTTTGTGTTTTTCCTAATATTTTATGTCTGTTAGGTACAATGATCTTAAATTATTTTGCTACTGTGACTGAGATAACTGTCTCATTATCTAACTATGGGAGTGGCACTTGGAAGATAAAATGGCATGACATCTTTATTACCATCATAGTGTTAGCTGTCAGTTTCCTTGCTTTGTGATGCCTATCTGAATTAAAACTTACTATTGTCAGTACAATAACTATGATAAATATAACACAAATTATTGGTTAATTTCATGCTGAAATATTTCAAGTTTATGACTACTACAAAATTGTCTTCTTTTCCCTTTCTGGAAAGATGATACTTTTGACTGCTATACTATGGAACATGTTAAATCCAGAAAAGAATAAATTCATTTGTTCTAATCCAATACATATATACGTGGATCTTAAACTGTACCAAGCTTGTCCCCTGCTTGAGAGCATGACCTCATTTAGTCCTCACCATGACTTGTACAGGTAGATCTTGTGATCACACTTTCTAAGGGAAGAATCCGAGCTAAGTATTTTTGTTTTTGTTTTGTTTTGGTTTTTGTTTTTGCCAGTCCTGGGGCATGGACTCAGGTCCTGAGCACTGTCCTTGGCTTCTTTTTTCTCAAGGCTAGCACTCTGCCACTTGAGCCACAGCTCCACTTCTGGCCGTTTCTATATATGTGGTACTGAGGAATCGAACCTAGGGCTTCATGTATAGGAGGCAAGCACTCTTGCCACTAGGCCATATTCCCAGCCCTCAGAGCTCGGTATTTTTGTGAGATCAAAATAATGAGTGCTTACCATGATGATGAGAAACCATGGAGACTGGCTCTTACAGTGGGCTTAGCTGCTGCTTAGAAAATTCTGGGGTTTGTAGAGCCAGGCCTAGTTCACTAAACCTACTCCCTCCAAACATGCCATGGTAACCTTTATTAGATTTGTGCCATCTGGTAAAACAAACAATCGAGACCAAGAGTTGGAATAAACAACAAGAACTCTTTTTCTTGAAAGGTTTGTTTTACTCATTTAAAAAATATCATTTCCTCAATTTCCAGTTTGCAGGCACTTGTCCAGAAATTAGAGTGATAGTCTACATCTTATTTATTTGGCAATTACTTCCTGTGTTAAGGGAGGGGAATTCAACTTAAATCCTTGTTGACCCTAATGTTGAATCACACCTCAGCCCTAACCGCCATCACCCTATTTTGCTGTTCACTTTTTAGAGTTCTTGATTCCAGCCCAGCATGCATCTAGAGTGCAGTTTGCCTATATTAGATTTCCTATCTTTGCTAGGCTCGCAGGCACATGTCCACTTTGCCTAGCTTTCCTCCACGGAGATGGATTCTCATAGATTTTTCTTACCAGGGCTGGCCTGGAAATATTATCTTTCTAATCTCACCCCCCCCCCATGTATTTAGCATGGCAGGAACATGCCACTGCTTCCAACTAAGCACTGAGCAGAGAGTTTCATGAAATTGTCAAGTTGATTTTGAATTATTATTGTCTTAACCTCCTAAGTAGCTAGAAAAACAGGTGTGAGGAACCAATGCTAGACATTACTTTAAAATAATGAGGGAGGAGGTAACAGTACAAGAAATGTACCCAAGGCCTAACATATGAAACTGTAACCTCTCTGTACATCACTTTGATAATAAATAAGAGAAAATATAAATAAAAATAAAATAATGGCCAAAATTGCTCAAGTCTTGACATACACTCTTAAACAACTTCATCTTCTTTTCTTCATCTTCTTTTTAATCCTCATAGTTTTCATTTTCCCAGTTAACAAGCTTTCTCTGAACTTTTGCATATGAACCCATCTGTACCTTCATAAATGATGTAATTTCTATTTTGTCTTGGCCATCAGTCACTTTCTGTAAATTCCATAGCCTCCCATCATTACTTCTCTAACAATTCACATACAAAATTCTTTCCAAAGATACAACCACACAATTTTATATTGCTTATATCTGTATTTCTGCTTGATTGTATTCTTCAGAATATCAATCCATCCTGCTTTATAACTAGATGAAGGAAACATCTGCATTTATTTTTAACAGGATGATGAATTTGAATTTAAGCAGGGTTTCTATGTAATGAATGTTTACTATTATTGATATTTCGCATGACTTTCTATGACATCTACCTGGAGACACAAAATTCCATTTATGTCATGTTCAGATATTTCCAAAGAGTATTTTCTTTGACATCACATGCTGGTTTTCAAGGAGAGAAAAGTGAATTTTTCTCTACTAGTTTTCTTTCCATATATATGTGCATTTTATATGTATTTTTAAATAGCCACTAATATGGTATAAAACAGTTGTGTTTAAAATTGACATATTTCCACTGCTGTCTATGTTGCCTTGATGGGTCATCTGACTGTTATTATACCTATTGTTTTCAGGCAAAAAAAAAGTCAAACAGATCAATGAATATATACAATGGATGCCTCTAAAATGTTTTCTTCATAGGGCTGTTGGACAAAGAAAAATTTAAAGACAAAAGCAACAATTTGAAAGAAAAGTTTTATGCCAAAGTAATCACTATGAAGCAAGCAGAATTTGCAGTAGAAATGTACTTGCTTCTTGTAAGTAGAAGTTTGTACAAATATTTCTAAAATTAGAACATAAAATAATAGCAGGTTTTAGCCAGTCATTGGTGGCTCACATCTGTGATCGATTCTAGCTACTCAGGGCTGAGTTCTGAGGATCACACTCTGAAGCCAGCTGGGCAGGAAAGTCCTTGTGAACCTTTGATCTCCAATTAACTACTCAAAAAACAAAAGTGGTGCTATGCCTCAAAATGGTAGAGTGCTTCTCTTGAGGAAAAAAGCTCAGGGACAGTGCCTGAGTTCAAGCCACAGGATTGACAAAAAGAAAAAGGAACAAAAGCAGGTTTTTTTGTTTTGTTTTTTGGACCATGTTGCACTTTGTGCAACAATAAAGGTGAAATGTTTTGGTTGAAAAAGGAACTAAGTAGCAGTTTCAACTCATAGTTAATCATGGAACTCATTTTGTAAGGGAATGTTGATAATTAAAAGACAAATCTGATCCACAAGCATTACTTCAGATGATTAAAATGTTGGAATCGTAAGTTATTACGTTAAATTGAAAGCCCTTTCTGCAACTAAAGATTGTAAGTTTCTTTAAAATGGCCTAAATGAAGCACATAAAAATAGAAACAAATATTTCACCTGCTTATCAATACCAACATGAAGAAAGGTCATGGTTCTATCGATTAGGATCATCTTAATTAAACTTATTTATCACAAACAGGAAAGTAATTAAAATGCCACACACACAAACATGCATACATAATAATGATGGAAATTGTTTACTGAGTACAACTCCAAACACACAAGTAATGTGTCATGTGGTAATTCGGTCCACATATAATCATACACAAAGTCCCAGGCCTATTTTTGGTAATTTTAGGAGATTCTTTCCAAAAAAATTTGCACTGGATGGAATATCCTAAATGCTACAAGTATGCAACTTGCACTAATATTTTGCTTAATTATCACACATTGGTGACCTAAAATGACTCAAATCTCTCATATCCAAGCTTCTGCATTTTAAGAAACAAAGACAGGTTGCTTGAGGTACTTTGTTCAGAATTTTACCAGGCCAGAATCCAAGGGTTCACCCAATTGCAAGAGTTTTTATTCCAGCATTGGTAGTATTTTATCGTTGCTTGCTGTAAGTCAGGGTTTGTTCTTAGTTCATAAAGGATAACCTGAGGTCCTATTCATCTTACATGTTTTTGCATACTTCAGGAAAGTTCCAGAACCTTTTAGGGGATGATCTGAGTATACCAACTCCACCCAGATAATCTATGTTTTTGTAATTATCTCAAAGTCAACTGACTAGTGGCCTAATCAAGAGTGAAATCTCACCATAGCCACCAATTAAGATCACATTGAGGAAGAAGTTACACAAAGGTATGAATTCCAGGTGCCACAACCCAAACTGTTAGATTTGTGTCTCCTACAATGTACTGAGTATAAGTTATAAATGTTCTATAGAGAAACATCTGTCTTGACTCATCAGGCACCCCTGCTTCCTTCAAAAAAATTATTAACAATCTTTAATTGTATACCAGGTCTTTGGAAGGAGAATACTTATGATTATAGGAAGTATATGCAAGTGCTATTTCTTCATTTTTTATCTAAATATATTTCCAAAATTAAGTGTATACTATAGAAAGATGAATTTACAGGTCTTTCTCGAGCTTTTGGGAATAAGGTTTGAGCCAAACTTAGCATAAAAGAAACTCCATCCATTACAGTAGGATGAAGTATAGATGCAAAATGAGCAAGACCAAGTGTATCTAGAGGAAGTTCAACAGAACTTCTCCCCTCTCTATGGTAGTTTAAAATTCTTAAGTGGGCTCACAAAGGTTTGTCTCCTGTCAGAACCATCATATTACTTCCTGTCCTGTAGAATAATAATGATATTGTGAAAAGAACAAATAATTTCGCATCCTTCTTTTTTGGTCCTACCTAGGATACTACATTAGCGACTACTGCATCCAATGTCAAATAATCGAGATCAAGGCCAGACTCAGAACAATTTCAATTAAGTTTACAAATTAACCTTTGTCCCTGTCTCACATATTTTCCCTTAATTCACCCATAACAGAGAGAAAAATAAGTTTAGTAAGTCACAACATAGGGCTGTAGAATCTCTTACTTAAGTAGCCTTCTCTTTCCCACAACAGCTATAGTATTTTTCAAAAAAAAATAAAGACTTTTTGTTGACTATACCCTGAACACTCATATTGAAAAGAAGAAATATATTGAAAAGGAGGATTAATCATGCAGATTAAATTCGCTAAACAGATACTGCTTTGGCAGTACAAGAAATGTATCCAATGCCTAATGTATAAAACTGCAACCTCTCTGTAATTCAGTTTGATTATATATATATATATATATATATATATATATATATATATATATATATAAACTGCTTTGGTTACAAGATTATCTCATACTATCCAATGGAATTATAATGTAGAAGGGTAAACAGAGATAGTAATGTTAAAGGACTTGACTGGATATTACTGACCTAGTAAGGTTACATACCATGAAAAGTGGGTAGCTCCCCAAGCTCTTTCCAAGGAAGATCTTTGCCCCTGGACTTTCTAGACATGAACACATGCTGCCAAGTCTTTGATCTTATTTCAGCGAAACTGATGTCAGCCTTCTGATCCACAAAACGGCAAGATGACAAATTTATGTTTTATGCTATAACATTTGTGGTAATTAGCCACAGCAGTGGTAGAAAATTAACACAGTAGCTATTAATCCAGTGAATGAATTTCATTTCATGGCCCATCAGGACTGAAAATCAGAAGCATTATTAGGATGGAGAATAAGTCGTGTGTGATCTTGCTCAGGGACTGTGTTCAGTCTTCTCTCGTCTAGTCTGAAGGTATCCTCATTATCTAATTCTGTAGAATATAGCTCTCTGTTTTGTGTTTTTATTTTTCCTCAGGGCTTGATAAGCAGCACATACCTGTAGGGTTGTTAAGCTGAGTGCTTGCTATATGCAAAGACTGTGAGACAATAGGAAAACACTTTTGAGAGTAAGAGTTATGATTTTTCTGTATAGCCGAGGATGGATTTGAAATTGTCTCAAGTGTCCATGTACCCCATTAAAGTCAGGTACCACCATACCTATCTCTTAATGCCTTGTAATCTTTAAATAATCTAGAATATATAAGGCCATAAGAATTCCCTTACACTAAGCAGAACCATAGGAAGACATTTTTGGGATTACTGAAATATATACGTACATATATATATTTATACACATATACACACATTACTGTAATTTGTAGATCAATTGTCATAGAAATCTGCCCATCTTAAAGTAGAACTCAGGAGAGAAGGTAGCTCAGCCACAAATATATGCTGTGGTCTTGAGTCCTGTGATCTAGAAGAATGAATGATAAATTGAACAAAAGTCAGCAAACTTCCTGGAAATAGGAAGATGTTGAATCATTTAGGTGTTAGTGAGTTGGGAGACTTCATGAAGTCTGACATATGTCTGACCATGTGGTATCAGATGACTGTGTATTCACAGCATTTTAATCATACACTAATGATTGCCAGAACCATTATATCATGAATTGTGTGCACCTAGAAACAAACCAGCATAAGTTGAAAAGGGTGCATGCAGGATCAAGCTGAAGCCAGTCCGGATGGCCCAGCCACCACAAAGAGCCAGGCCTACTGGTGTCACTGCATCCATCTCCATGCACATTTGTGGCCTAGTGTGAGTCACTGTGAACACTTCATAGACAAAATGGAACAGAGGGAAGAAAGTAAAAAGAGAGGAAAAGGAGGAAGAGGAGGGGCTAGGGAAGGTAAAGTGAGGAGGAAAGGGATGAAGACGAGGTAAAGAAGGAGAAAGAAGAAGGAGGAGGAAGAGAGAAATAAGTTTTTTCAAAGAAAGTAACATTTTAGGACATACTAAGTACTATAAAAATGTATGGGAAACCAGCAGTATAAACACTGGAATTAGGAGCCTCCATTGGAAACAAATGAACCAAAAAAGTTAAGGTTAGAAAGATTAAAGCATGTTTAAGTAATTGAAAGAAGTATAAAATGGTAAATGAGTACCAGTATGTCAGTAAGTTTGACCAGGAGAGGTGACAAGAGAGCACATCTTGGTATCATTTAGGGAATGTGTATTGCACTGGAGCAACAGCGCCCCCATGGGGCAAAAATGGGCGTACCGGCATATACTGTACTGTAATATATTATGAGTCTATTCTAAAATACAATCAAGATACCTTAATAATTAATGCTAAAATGTTAATGACAATTCAAGCCTTCATGGAGGAGTAATCTTTTTGCTGGTGAAGATAGTTGCTATATGGTGACTGGTTCATCAGGATGGCAAGGACTGGAGTTTGGAGTGGATGTTGACCTTTGTGAAGAGGAAATAATGACAAAGTTCGCCTCACTTATGGAAGATTTCTCCATATCATGAAAAGATGTTGGATAAAATTTTATTATCAGTAGAACTTCATGTTTGGAGTCCATCATCTCAAACCCTGCTATCAATAACATTTGTGAATTATTCTAAATCATGCATTATTCCAAAATTGCTCCCAACATTTTATCTAGGAATTTCCTTCTTTCAGGGAGACATTTCATATCCTAGTCATACCTATGTACATTGCTGTTTTTACAGGGCAGTTTTGTCCTTTATCCCCTCCCTACAACCATGAGGGGCAGCAGCCATTTACCAAGAAATCCCAGGAAGTATTCCCATGTGCCTGTGCTTATAGCATTGGACTTTTGTTCTCTTCCCAAAACTCATGAACCCATCAGCAGCCCATCTTCATAGCCCAAACCTTCAATTACTATGATGAATTTGAGATTTATCTCACTTTGCAGTTCACCTACTACAACTTAATGAGTGATTACAGAAGACATCAGCAATAACAGTTTTTATTTGTCCCAGTGCCCCAAACCTCAATTTCTCTTGGGAATATTAAACATAGTAATTTATTTTACATTATATATTTTTATTTTAGGAAGCAAGATACTAGTAAAGGTATCTAAAGCTTTAGAGGAAATATCAATACATGTTTTAACCTGAGGATTAGGTATTCTTACATATATTACATATTATATATAAAGATTTATACATACATACCTAGGAAAGAAAGAAAACCTTTCTAAATTCCATCATTTTCTTCTTCATGATAGGATAATATTAGCCAGCCAAACATGCATTCCTTATGGAATTATATTGTATAATGTATGGACAATTTTAATCCAGGTGCTGATATGTAGTAAAAACATCATGATGTCTGCTCTGGTTTTTACACCTGATCTCGTATATGGTAAAAAAAACAAAATTACAATACCTCCCATCATAAAATAAATGTTATGGCTGGGAATATGATGTAGTGGTAGAGTGCTTGCCTTGCATGCGTGAAGCCCTGGGTTCAACCTCAGCACCACATAAACAGAAAAAGCTGGAAGTGGCACGTGGCAAAAAGAAGCCAGGGACAATGCTTAGTCCCTGAATCCAAGCCCCAGAACTGGCAAAAAATAAATAAAACAATTGTTCTCTCTACATATCTAGGTGAGTATGTCTTGGAATAATTCATTAAAAAAATGAATTTCTTAGATTTATTTTCCAGATATCCTGGAGCATAAAATCGTAAGTCACTAGTGGATTCTAACTGTTAGGACTCATAGTGATTTTTATTTTTTATTAATAATTACTTAATTATTGCCAAAGTGATATACAGAGGGGTTACAGTTACATACGTTAGGCCATGAGTACATTTCTTGTACCTTTTGTTACCTCCTTCCTTGGCATATGCCGTGAAGATCCATGCATGCAGAGTACTTAAAAAAACATGGGAACACATACTGTTAGCTCATCAGAATATCACAGACTGACTTCATAGTTTAAAAGGCATAGTTCTGGGAATTAGAATTCTAAACTAAAAACAATAGCCTATTCCATTCCTGGAATCGATAAGATGGATCTATTCCATATTTACTTTGGAAGTCTGTTTCTAAGCTAAGACCCTTTCTCACATATACAGTTAAAAGATTTAGAAGTTCGCAGTATCGCTTCTCGGCCTTTTGGCTAAGATCAAGTGTAGAAGTTCGCAGTAAGCTCCAGAATTCCTTTGATTAAAAGAGGAGACTGCAAGGGCAATGCCAGCATTAATGCAGCCAAGGGTGACGCTGAACTGCTATAAATGTCACTTCATGCTAAGATAGAGTTAAGACACTAAAGTAAGGTGTTTAATGTGCTTTCCATAGACAGACAAATCATGTCACATATGAGAACATTTGGAAATGTAAGAGGATAATATTTTCCATGATTTTATTTCTATATTAAGCCTTTGGGAATTTACCTTTAAACTCAAGGACCTTGGGAAATCTATATTCTTCTCTATTCTTACATAAAAGAAAGATGTAACTAGTTGTTTTAGATTTTTTGTAGTCTCTCATATGCAGAAAATCTGTAGAGGTAGTGTGTGTGTGTGTGTGTGTGTGTGTGTGTGTGTGTGTGTGTGTGTAAGAGACAGAGAGAGTGAGAGAATGGTATGATGGCTTCCATATCAAAGTGGCAAGTTTGAATTGTAATCTGTGGAAGGAAACAATTTCAGCACAAAAAAGATAAAAAACAACAATCCAACGTAAAACTTCTCAGGAAGTGCATGTTCCAATTTATTTTTCAGGAAATACAACCTGCTTCAATTACTTAATATCTCTGAAGTCGTCCCTGGAAAGGTCCTATTTAATACTCCTCCCCCTATTTAATTGTTTCCATGGTTACTATATGATTTTTTTCCTCACTTTTTATTTTATATTTTGCTTACAATCATCCCAGTTATTGCTTCCTGAAAATGTCAGCTAGGCTACCAAGACCTACAAGACTCATAACTGCATGTGCAGCTGCAGCACATTCAAATGCCTGTCCCTGGGGCTGACCTTGCTGCTAATGTCTGTATCAATTATTGTTGACTACCAATGGTGAGGACCCCACACAGACCAGACCAGGCATGCTGCCAGCTTCGCGAGGCTTGTCTCCATAAATCAACACAAATGTCCCTAGTCTGTGTTTCCAAATTTTCACTATCCCATATTATATAAAAACACCTCTCTCAGAAAGGGAATAAACATGAATCATAAATACTATATTGTATGAAGTCTTGTTGCTGTAACATTTATTGTCCTTTCTTATCTAAATTCACATATTATTTGAGCATGTATCTTGTGATGGGTGTTTTCTAGCCAATGAAGGTATAACAACAACAAAAAAGACAATGAAACATTTCATTTAGGAAAATGTACCCACCTCATGAAACTTAGAGGTGAGCCAAAAAAATAAGTACATAGAAGGAAGAATATTCTAGAAAGTAAAAGTACGAAGCTGTTCTCCATAGGAAGCTCTGGGAAGCCTTTTCTGAAGGAGTGGTTAAGCTATGATATAAAAGACAACAGGAGTTAGCCAGAGTTGAACATTATCATTGAAGGAAAGAACAAATATGAAAATTTTAGGCAAAAGATAGCTAAGCATTGTGAAGAACTGAAAAGATTTTATTACTTGGTTTCTATGACTTGATATGCCTTTACCATAAAGTTTTCCTCAGTGTTTATTTATTCAGCTACCCAGATGTCATTGACTTCCAGAAATGCCTCAAACCTGCCTAAATCCTAAAATGAAGATAGTTTAGGCTCAAGTAATGTTCTTCATAATGATTAAAATATTTAGTCATGTAAAACAGGAAAAGAATAAAAACAAAGAAAATGCCTAAAGCTACAAATAAACCAAAACTCAAATCCCAGCCCTCAAGTCAGATTCTTAAACTAGATTAAAGTAGAAACAATAACTTTCAGTGCACAGCCAAGTGCACAGGCGACTAGGGGAATATATCACCACCACCGCCTCCTAATAACAAGTAGAAAGCTGAACAAACAGAAGCAACAATTCTTCAAACCACAAGAGTGAAGGCACAACAGAAGTGAGCTCCCAGGGCAAATCAGTGCACTCCCAAACTGAATAGACAAAGAGATGAATACACACTTTAAGACTGGAGAGACGGCTGGCTAGATGAACACAAGCCATCAGGACCTACTGGGGAAGAGATTTGTGAATAAAAATTACCATTGGAATAAGAGCCAGAATTGAAAAACCTAAGGGAAATTGAAACATGGTTGAGAGCTCAGTGTGTGCAGTTTGGAGAACTCTCAGTAATTGAACAAACCACCCTGGCTCTCTCTTTCATGATTTGTCACTATTGGAGATCTACTGAGTTTGTATAGTGAATACTGGAGAAAAATGTCTCTCCTTCCTTTCTTCTTTCCCCTTACCGTCCTCCTCCCTCCTCTCTTGTTCCCACCTGATGTTCTGCTTCATGAACGGCAGACACAAGTGACTGTGGGCAGAACCAGGCCCTAAATAAATCCTTTCTCTTTCATTTTGGTGGGTATTTTATCACAGTGATGGAAAGCTAACATATCCTGTGACCATGCTGAAGGACAGTGGTCAACCCCAGCTAATTCTAGCATTCACTATGGAGGATGAAAGAAAAGCACTCCCTGTAATATCTCTTTAGTCACCTTGTCCAGAGAAGGAATTTAAACTGAGAAACACTTGTGACATACCCTATCCTGAACTTTTATAAAGAACAGAAAAATCTAGTAGCCAGAACAAGAAGGGTCAAAAGTAAGACATGATCCAAATTCAAATTTATAGCCAAAAAAATAGTAATCAAGTTAATGTGATATTGGCAAAAATAATAGACAAATTGTCAATGCAACAGAACCCAGCAGAATACCCAATGATCAGTGACTCTTTGACAAATGAGCAAAAAACCCCACAATTATACTAGTAATGTTTGTGGTGGATATTTCAGGAGTCACATGATGTTGTTCTGAGGTATTTGTAAGAGTGATCTAAAGATTTCCATGTAATTTGATGAACTGAATGGGGATAATTCCCCTGCAGTCAGAGAAGACATAGTTCAATTACCTAAGGGCATGGATATGACAAAAATGCAGTGTCTTTTCTGTCTTCTAGACATAGAATGCTCACTTGTGCTATCCATTTGTCACTGGACCTTGGAATCCAAGGCTCTTCAACCATCAGATATCTGCTTTTGGACTTCTTAGCAATCATGGACCACAACTCCTGGTAAATCTCTTATCTATCTATCTATCTATCTATCTATCTATCTATCTATCTATCTATCTACCTACCTGTCTACCTATCATCTATCTATCCATCCATCCTCCTGTTTGTCTATAAGCTAAAGTTTTACTTCTCTTAAGAATCCTGACTAATATCATGTTAGAACAAATGTGCAGTCATATGCAAGAAAATAAAAGACACAATCTTCATAAAAATTAACCTAAAAGAGATCACAGACTTCAGTGCCAAATTATAAAATTTCTAAAACGCAACACTGGAGGTAATCTAAACAATCTCAGGCCTAGTGGTACCTTAGATATATGAAAGAAGAAATTGACAAGTAAAATTCATTAATGCTAAAGGATTCTGGTCTACGAAAGTCACCGTGAAGAGAATAAAAGACAAGACATGGACTGAGAGAAATTATTTGGCAAATACTCACATTATAAAGTACTAGTAGCAAAGACATGGCTTATAAATCTGAAGAATTAGAAATTAAACTACCCAATTTAGAAGTAAATCCTTTTTATGGATACCTCATCAAAGAAGATATATGGATAGCAAGTAAGAATATGAAAAGAAGTCCAAACTATGTGATCAGGGTAGCCAATGAAAGTAACACTAATGCAGCATGACCTACCTGTAAGAACAGACAAAATCCAGAGGCCTGACATTAACAGATAGAGGCAAAGAGTGAGACAAGGGTTGTTGTGGGTGTGGATGAGAAATTGTAGAGTGACTTTGGAAGATAGTTTGGTAGTTTCTGCATAAAATGACCAAATAGGCAAATTCATAGAGACAAAAAGTGGTTTAGTGCTCTCAAGAGACTGGAAACAAGAAAAAATTAGAAAGGTAAAATTTTGTGGACAGAGTTTATATTTGCAAGAATTAAAGATAAAACTAGATGCTAGTAAGGGTTGTGAAATTAAACAAATACAATTAAAAACTGAATTATGTAATTTCAATGTATATTACCGTTCAAATTTGTTTTAAGGTAATTATAATAAAGTATAAATAAGATCGTCATTAAGTTATTGGATTTATTATTCAGTGGATAAATTAAATGTCAATAGAGTTACATCATCAATAAGTGAACCATGCACATATAAAGAATATTTCATAGTACTACAAAATATTGTAAAATTTATTTTGTCAAGCTTTCTGTAATAGGTTGAAATAAAGTGAAATTGACTATACTAAACAAACAAATAAATAAATAAATAATGATGGAAGTTCCAAGAAAACTCCAGAGAATTAAAAGAGGAACTGCAAGGTAAATGAAATAAGAATATGAAGCAGATTAAAAATTTTATTTTGTAGATAACTGCCTAAAGCTTAATTACAATAACAACTTTTTCCACGGTAAGAAGAAATCAGATGCTAAGACAAAAAGTTGAGTTCTGCCTTGTGCAGCCCATGTCACAAATGTTTTTACTAGTGTTGACGTTTACTTAAATATTCTGATACCTCAGCAAATGAATATCTCTCTTATATTAATTAATAGTTTAAGGACACAAAAAATCTACAAAGTATTAAAAAATTATTCTCTTAAAATATTTATTCTTAGCCATGCACTAGTAATTTAGATGGTTACTATCTAGGGATCGTGGATTGAAGTCCCCAGCATCAGCCTGTGAGATTCATATCACTGATTAAACTGCCCCCTCAAAGCTGGGGATGGGAGGGGAGGGTGGAGTTATGCTTCAAGTGGTAAAGGACTAGCTCTGGGAGAAAAAAAAAGATCAAGAGCATTGCATAGGTCATGAGTTCAAGTCTCAGGACAGTATAGAAAATATGTTTTAGTTTTAATATTATTTTGGTATAGAAAGAGAATATGTATGCATTCACATGTATATATTAGTCTACTTATTATAACTTCAAAAACATTCAGAAAATGACTAATTAAAATTCTCTGTAAACAAACAAAATATTACCCTTTGAAACCACACATATGGAGTGGTTATTGTGTATCATTGGGCTTTGCATGCATAGAATCACAGCCCTAGTGCATGTGTTTGAGCTCCTAATTCAGACACATATGTCCCAGTAATATTTGTCTATTAGGAAAAGTATTCTTTGCCAAAAACAGGCTGAATTATTATGTAATCCATTTATCAATGCTGTCATTATTTCATGAAGGCAAATCAATCTTCCTGGAAAAAAATCTAATTTCACCAAAAAGATACCTTATCCATCATTAATTCAAATACTTATTTTACATATTCACGTACTCTAAATATTTACTCTCTATTCTTTATGAAGCACCCTATTAAATTTCAGTGCTGTGATACAGACCCATACAAGATATTGATCTTTCAAGTTGGTTTTTAATCGAGTGGAAAAGAATAGATTGTAAAATACAGTTCCGTTGTATGCACCCATAGAACATCCATAGAACATCCCTACATTTGGTGTTATGAGAATTTAGTGAATTATTATATTCATGCATAATTTTGTGCTTACACTTGTCTGGAACTGTACTGATTTTACTTTTTTTTTGGGGGGGGGGAGGTCAGTTGTAGGGTATGATCTCAGGATTTGGACATTGTTCCTGAGCTCTTTGGCTTAAAACTAGTCCTATACCACTTAGCGCCATAGTTCCTGATTTTATTTTTGTATGCACGATAGGTAAGGGAGTTTTATTATACTTGAATTCTTAAACTGTTACTACATCAGTGTTTATCACATATTTGTTGTATGAAAAGATAATTTTAACTTCTAGAGAAACATTTTTCAGCATCTTCACCTAACTTCCCACCAGAGGGGAGAGGATGGGGGGAAGGGAAGAACATAGGAAAATTCCATTAGAAGGTAGTAAATAAGAATTATTATCAACAGGAAAGTTACTACAATCTGATTGTAGAAAATATTTTACAATTGAGAGCAAATAAAAAATAATTTATTGTACCTAAAAGCAAATATATTGAAAATATACATCCAATTCCAAAAGGTAGCACAAGTAATATAATAGAAGAATTTAATGCAAAAAGAAATATATTTTAAGATAAGCATTTACAGCATCTACATGTCTTAATATTATCTGTATGTCTTAATTTACTATTATAAAGGTAAATAGCCACATTTCAAGGCTAATTCAAATTTGAAATATGTGTGTGTGCATATGTTTGTATACATACATATTTGGAATACATACAGATAAAACATATAATATATTTACAGAGATATATACACAATGCTTATATTTATTATAAATATGTCACTCCAGTAAACTTTCTCTAATTTGAATATTGTATCAAATGCTAGCCAAGATTTTTAAATAATCATAATGTTTCATTTATTAAATTTGTTGGTAAGAGATTATGTGTCACATATCTTGTATTGAAAGAAACTTGCTCGCTGAGTACAAGTCATACTTGATTGTATTTTCTTCTTTTGATGAATTGTTGAGTTCTTTTGTCTATAATTTTCTTAGATTTTTTTTTTTGGAATACCCAACAAAAAGCTTATAATAACTCTTTTCTTAATTTGACTTAAACTTATAAAAGAGTCATCACTATAATAATTTTTTCTTTATCAAATTAAAATATTTATTCATATATTCCTTTAGATAATGCTTAAGCCTCTAACATATTTCTTTTATGGAAGTCCTAATTTTGAATACTGTTTTTTATTCATCTGCTGTGTTAAGGGTCTGTTTGGTTGGCTATTTTCCTATCATAACTTTTTTTTTTTTTGCAATCTTGGGGCTTGAACTCAGGGCCTGAGCACTGTCCCTGGATTTATTGTGCTCAAGGCTAGCACTCTACCACTTGAACCACAGTGCCATTTCTGCCTTTTTTCCCCTGTGGTACAGAGGAATTGAACTCAGGGCTTCATGTATTCTAGCCAAACGCTCTAGAACTAGGCAAAATTTCCAGCCCATCCTTTCATAATTTATACTTCTCTGCTATGTGATATTTTTTTCTTTTCTAGTAAATCCTCTCTAGCTACATGGGATTAATATCCAACTATTAAAATAATGTATACAGTGTTGAGAATGAACCATACAACTTGATGAATGGAAGGAAGGGAAACACTAGGAGAAAACAAGGTAAGAGGTGATATTGTTTAAAAAGAAATGCTCTGACTTGTGTTACCTGGCTTATGCGACTGTGACCCCTCTGTACATCACCTTTAGAACAACAATAAAAAATACTGTCATTTACCTGCTGAAGTATCTATTAAGAAAGTTGTGTTATTTTAATTTCAGAAAGGATGTGTTATCGAGAACACTTGAGTTTCCCTAAGAGTTCTTGTTTTTTGATCAAATGATATTTTTGTCTCCAACAACACATCTATTTTGCTAGCATGGGATCTGTTTGTCCTGACCCATCTTCCTCTCTCTTGCTGTTTGTTTTATTGCCCTTAGATCTGTTGGAAAAAGTAAACAAACTAAACAAATGGGGGCCTTCTGCTTAGTCACTACAAGTCTGAGTTAGGGTGCAGGAGTAGGTGTGGTGCCAATCCCCTGCTGAGAGCCAAGACAAAGTTTTTTGGGTTTTATTGGTTTTGTTTTCTGTTCCTAGGTCTCTACACATACTCTCAAGCTCAAGGACAAAGGACTTGATCCAGGTTCTGCCTTAAGCCCTGTAGTTCGCTCATCAAAATTTCCTTCAGACCCGATTTCCTATTCAAACCTATTTCCAGATGTGGATTTGATTCCAAACGGAAAGTTATTTAATTGGGAAACTATAAATTAAAGAATGGGAAAAAAGAGAGTAGAGAACTGAACAAATTCATTTTTACAGTAAAAAGTACCATAAGTTGGGTGGCTTAAACAACAGAAACTTAGCTATCTTAATTCTGGATGTTAAATATCCCCCATCAAAGGTTTCTTCTGAGGGAATTACCTGTTGGTATCATGACCATGACTTTGTCTCCTGGGAGACTTGAAGCCCTTATTACCTCCTCCTTGTTTTGCTAAATTTGGTGTATTTTCCATTTTTTAAATAGCACTGCCAATATATGAGACCATGTATTGGATTCTCTGAATTTCTAAGTAATCACAACAAATTTTACTTTGCAGCAAAAATCTACATTCTTCATTTGGATGACCCTGACTAGTAAAGTAACTCCATTCTTTGCTGTGTCACTGGTGTGTTGATGTCAGGCTAGTTGGTTAGACAGCTAGATATGGTTTCTAGCTCTGTAGGAATCTCACTGTAGCCCTAGTTGAGATCTTCCATGAAACCAGGACTCTATTACCTTGAAGGGCCAAAGTTGATAAAGTAGGGAAGAACAAATTTCCCAAATCAACAAGAGTGAAGAAGAAAATGACTACTTGTTTTCAAGTTGCCAAAGCTCCACAAACTGGGGTACTAAAAAACAAAACAAAAACAAATGAACAAACAAAACCCTGGAGTTTATTTTCCCAATTCTAGAGAAGCCAAGCTCAAACTCAAGGTTTCAGTAGGTTTGGTTATTTTTTCATAATTCTCATTTGTTTTCTAACTAGTAACCTCAGTATAGAATGTGTGTGTGGGGGGGGTGGGGGTGGATTCTAGCGTTGCTTGTGAGAGTTTTCTCTTTACTCTTATTAGGTTCCACTGTGTAATATTTTGGACAAAAGTCCTTTATTTCATTTACTTCCATTATTTTGAGATGCAATTTGCCTGCCTTAATGGCATAAGGGCCATGACCAATGAGTTTACAGTTACAATTAATATACTCAGTATCATATTCAGAGTAAACAATTGACCTAAATATAACTATTAATAGCTGAATTATGTCCCTCTGAAGGAGCCATCTTAGAGCCCTGGCCTCCAGTGTCTCAGAATATGAATGCATTTGAAGACAGAGGTAATCAAGTTAAAATATAATTTGAATAGACTACAAAACCAATCTCACAAGTGGAATGAGCTATTCAATAGAACTTTTCCTACTTTCTTAGCTCCAAAATAGTGCCTCACAATTTAATTTCTTTCCTTTAATTATAAATCTATTTGTAACTTTTAAATACATAAGTAATATATTTATACTTTAAATTTGTGTGGTGAAGTATTTCCACTTTTGTCTTTAATGGACTTATCAGATATTTTTCTTGATTTTTGAAGAAATAGACTGGATTCAAATTATTTAATTATATATTATCTTTCAAACTTCAGTAAAAGGTGCTCTTTATTTGCTTTCCTATGTTATTTCATTTTTTCTTGCTCATTATTTTGAAAGCTATGTCAAATTTACAATCCACTCAAATTCAGCTTTTATTATTATTTTCCATTTTATTAGTTATTTAAGATCTTAAGTTTATTTCCTCTGCCTTATATTTATGAGATTTAGTTACTGATGCTAACATCTTAAGTTTTATGTGTGTCATTAACATTTGGATTTATTCTATAATCATCTAAGGCTTTCTGTTTGTAATTAATGACAATTATAACCACATTTAATGTATATTATTTTGTCCTAATTATGAATACTGTTGAACAATATGTAATTTATCCCTATATCTATAGTCAATTTCAGTTATAATTGTACTCTCTAAGATAATAGAACTTCTTTAAATGAGTTGAAATTTATTTGCAGCTCATAATTGGTTCAGCTTTTGTAAAGATCCAAACAGGTTTTAAAAGTGCATATTACAAAATTAGAGAATAACTTCATGTATAACTTCATTGAATAAAATTTATCACATATATTTTTCAAAAAACATATACCAACTGATTTATGAGTTTGCCCTAAAAGTTTGGCATAATACATTAAAATGTTTCACTACAGAGATTTATTGATTTGCTTAGCATATTTTAAGGTTATATTATTACATGCATACAAATTTGAAAATGTTTCTAGTGAAACTTGACTCCTTGATTGTGACTCCTATTACTATAACTACATCAATTCTTTGTTGTTTGGGTGGGAACATGGCTTAGTGGTAGAGTGGTTGCCTCGCATACATGAAGCCCTGGGTTTGATTCCTCAGCACCACATATATAGAAAAAGCCAGAAGTGGTGCTGTGGCCTAAGTGGTAGAATGCTAGCCTTGACCAAAAGGAAGCCAGGGACAGTACTCAGACTTTGAGTTCAAACTCCTCCAAGAGTAGAAAAAAAAAAATTCTTCGTTGTTGTATTTGCCTGATATACTTTTTTTCCCCACACTTCCCTTGCCACATATCCTTTAGTTATGGTTGACTGTTACAAACTGTTTGTGACTATTATTCTTCATTTTTATCTTTCAAAGTATTCTGTCTTTCCTCCAAACTGGCTTTTGAGACCTTAACTTTGGTATGAAACTATCCAGTGTGCTGTAATATTCTGCAAGTCAGTATTTTGTAGAGTTGTGAATTAAGTCTTCTTAATTAGTTTTAACAGATGTGTTACTTTTTCTTTAAAGGATATAAAGTAATAAAAATCATAGTAAAGATAATACTTTGCTCATAAATAAGGTAAACTCATACTGAATTTTTATTATTAAAATTTTATTATGCATGAGTTTAAAAACACTTGGGCTGCTATCCCAAGGATCATCTGTGCTGAATGAGCTTTCAGAAAATTGATTCTGGGGCTCACACCTGTAATCCTAGCTATTTGGGAGGCTGAGATCTGAGAATCAAGGTTCAAAGCCAGCCTAGACAGGAAAGTCCATGATACTCCTACATCCAATTACTCCCAATTAACCATCCAATTACCATCCAATTAACCATCCAACTAACCACAAAAAAAAAGCCAGAAATAAAGCTGTGGCTTAAGTAGTAGAGTGCTAGCCTTGAACAAGAAAGCCCAGACTTTAAGTCCAAGCCCCAAGGAAGAGCACACACATACAAACACATAATAACTAACTAAATATATACATTTATTGAACACCTACATTAATTAAAGATTCATGGAACAACTACATTAATTAAAAGATTCATTGAACAACTGAATTAATTTAAATAGGTCTGATTCTCCTGAAGGTGCAAATAGTTCTGGGCAGAACTGTTATTATTCTTTAGGAATCTCAGGGAATTTTGTGATTTACATAGGAAAAACAAGTATTTTGATCAAAGTATAATATATACACATCTGATATACCATGGTTAAATCCCTTCGACCAATTACTACACGCTAATAAAATGATGCCAAGAATGTGAAAAAGGCTTTGTTGAGGGGAAAGAGCTAAGGAAAATGGTGAATAAAATGAATAGAGTCAAAGTAGCTTTTTGGCCTATATGAAAATACAACAATGAAGCCTGATGAAATTGTTTTAAGAAAGGAGCCATAGGGTAAAGGATAATGATAGAGGGGTGATGTTGACTGCTACACATTGTATGTGTGCCTGGAAATATCATAATGAAAACTCCCTTGTACAACTAATTTATGCAAATAAATAAATATATTAATAAAGTTTGAAAATATAGATGTGAAGAAAATGTCATAAAAGGAACACACAGAAATAAACTCACAAAACCCTATTCTCAATGAATGCATACTGCTATGTACTAAATAGGTGAGTAGACAAGAAAATGTTTACTGTGTCCTCACTTAAGAGAATAGAAGTGGTGACTTGCATTCTTCCAGTTAAATAGAGGATTGCAGGAATGACCAATACATCCATGCCTCTTTATATTTAATTAAGAAACCTTGGTAAGAAAGATTTGGAGGAGATTTTTGACATGTAACTTCATAGTTTGAGAGTTAAAGAATGAAAACAGAAGTCTCAGAATAAATATTTGGGAGAGAGGGGAGCTAAACTTCGAGGAATAAACATTGCTGACCCCCCACTGATAGTAAATAAAGGCAATTATAGATATAAGAGGATAGGTTCTAATTCTTTAAACTTTCGTTACTTTGAAATATATTACTCCTGCGCGTGCACACACACACACACACACACACACACACACACACATTCTTTTTTGTCTTTCAGTTCAAGACCCAGTGAATATGGTCATAGGTGGGACATTTGCAGAGACACAAAAAGGAAAAAGACAGACATACTGAAAAAATAAACTAGACAGAGACAGGGAGGAGACAGAGACATCTGAAAGGACAGAAGGAAAAGATGCATCAAGTGATATTCTTTAAGCTAGTTCTCCTTCCTAAACTTTCTAAGATTTGCAAACGGGGTGGGGGAAAGGGAGGGCAAATAATTGAAGTGTTGTATGTACATTTGTAAGCCCGGTAGCCATCACTCACATTTCCCACTTTCATCTTTCTGTGATTCTCATCATTGCTTACGGGTTGCTCGGATACCCAGGTATCCGCGAGCTTGGTGATCAAGAGGATGCGGCACCCCTTGCCTGTGCTTAGGCTGCAAGTTCAGGTTCATGTCCTCTCACTTTCTAGGTTCAGGACCACTGTAGACTCTTGGATTGCTATGGAGGGTCTGAGGGACAGGATCACTACCTCAAAGAAGACTGCTTTCACTTAATTTTGCCCTTCGGTTTCCAGAAGGGAAGGTCTCTTCCCCCCGGATTCTGCTACCTAATAATACCCCCAATACGCTGACTCTCCCAGTTCTTCCTCCAGTCTGTTTGGGCTCCGCACCAGTTTGTAGGTTTTTCTCTTTTTGCCTAAGGGTAAAATGCTGAGCCCCTCCTCCCGTTGTAGATGGTCTGTCACTCTGTCCCGCTGTGAGGTCGTGATTGGTGGGCAGGACCGGGTCGCCTGGGCCTGGCCCCGCCCCCGTTCCCCTTTGCAGAGCAACCCTGGTCTTCACCAAAGGTGGAAAGCGAGATTGCAGCGGGCAGGCAGGCAGGCGGCATTTGGGCCAGGTGGAAAAGCATCCTTGCTTGGCTGCGGCTGCAGTTCCTCCTCCAGCCTTGGGTCTGCTCCAAGTCGAGAGCGTTCGTTCCTTTGCAGATAGAGCTTCGGTGAACTGTTGCTCACAACCTAGGCATCGCACGCACTTCTCATCTCTTGCATTTGCACGTTGGTAACGCCGACACTCCCCCCTCTGCTCCCTGCCTTTCCACGGGAAGGGTGAGAGGAATTGCCAGCTTTTCCCAGAGGGTCTCCAGGCACTGTGGGGAACTGTCTAAGGTGCTGAAGCTACCGGGGCATCCATCTCCAGGAGAACCCACTAGGTTCCATAGAACGTCTCCTTGCCTGCCTTCTGCGTGCCCCATGCCTTGGATAAGACTCTTTTCAGGATCGTGAACATTACTCCGTACCATGGCCCACGTGAGACACTTTAGGACGTTAGTTTCTGGATTTTACTTCTGGGAAGCTGCATTGTTACTCAGGTAAGTCCCCTTTTGCGTGTACCGCCAGAACTCATTAAGGGGATGCCTTCAGTGGCAGCCACTTGTTATGGTTGGCGCTGGGGAATGTGCAGGGCTTGGTTGTCTTGCTGGACCAGTCCCTTCTTTGATCGTGTATTTTAATAGCAGGCACCTTGTGTTAGTTACAGCTGAGAAAAGCAAATCATTTCCAAAGCTGACATCTCACATACTGCCTTTTAGGTTTTTTTTTAGAATTGCATTTTTTAAATGGATTCTGTTTTTCAGGAGTTTGTTCATTATTAAAAGTTACAACGCATTAGTAAAGGCAGCAATACAGAATATAAGGATATACAGATCAGAGAAACTGAAAATTGCATATGCATCCATATATTAAGTGAAATGATTTTAAAAAAGGCCTTTGTAGGTACTAGTTTGTAATGACCTAGTTTAGTAATGCAGGAAGTCAATATTATAAATAAATTATTACTTATGTTCTTGTGCTGGAATTATCTATTTGAAGAAATCTGTATAGAAAACACATTAACTTGTGAAATTGTTTTAAAACTTATCACATTATATTTTTATTTATAGTTGTATTAGGCAAGCTTGAGAGATTAGGAAAAGGATAAGCAAATTTAGTCACTGTTCTGAATGAAAAAAATGCAAAAGAAAAAGAAAGGAAAAAGAAAGCAGAGTAACGCAGGAAACTGTTCATATAACTGTTTGAACAACTAATATAAACTTTATTTTATAATTACCATCTAATTACCATAAGATTTCCATTTTTAAACCTGATAACGTTTTCAGTGGAGTTGGAGCTAAATAGAGTAACATATGCATTTTCTGATTTCTATTCAAAGCATGCAAGTGTTTTGGGTTTTTTTTTTTTTTGCGTGTTTGTGTTTTTGTTTTTTCTGAGTTACCATGTCAACTTTTACTCTTTGGGCAACCTTGAATAAATGTAAGGTATGTCATAAGACAATTTATAAAAAAAAATGACATAATTTTGATATGTTTGTATCCAATAAAAACTGGTTGAAAAGGTTTTTATATTTCTGAAGTTGTTGATATTTTTTATAACTTTAGGGTTTGGATGATTTTGAACAAAATCTTTTCAGTAAAAATGTTTTAATGTGATTCAGCAAATTTTTGTTTCTTGGTCAGAAATTTCATATAAACAAAAATTGTACAAAGCTCATATTTATGAAACATGAATGAGAGGAGTACAGACCTCATTTTCTACTTGAAGTTGATCCTTTCATTATATTTATTTCTCATGTTAATGTCATGGATGATATTATACATTTTTCAAATATTTCTCTTTGGTTTACTTGATATTTTGGGTGAGTAAGATGTTTTAGTCACTGAGATCGAGTTTGCATAATGCAATTCACTCTGACATTTGTTATAATGCCTTGCTAGGTACATAGCGTCGTCACTGGACCTGATCTGTGATTAATTTTATTGACATTTACAAAATATGTATTTCAATTTGATGATTGTTGTTATAATTTTATATCTTCATTAATACCAGTTATTGTGGATAGAACAGTATTTTTATGATAAACCCTTTAAAGGATACATGGAAGGCATTTCCAGTATTGAAGTATACATATATATGTATATATATATATATATATTCTTTCCTTCATACAATTTTATTCTGGTATTAAGATTTTTCTCCACCTTTGACTAGACTTACATGAGAGTAGCTCATATTCTATGAAGAACTTTAATGACTTGTAAAAATTAAGTATATTCAGTTTCAGTGATGGCTCTTAAGAAGAGGAATTCCACACCAAAGAAAGAGAAGGTCCCTCTACTGGAGATAAATTGTAAATTAAATAGCTTTCAAGACCGTTATTTGCTCATTACATCTATTTGTGATATATTGAACAAAGTGAAAATAAGAAAAAAATAAGGACAAAGAAATAGTGTTAGTATACCTGCCCATTTATTTCCGAATTTAATTGTTATTTTTGAAGTTTTATTTAGTTTCCAATTGGCACACAAGGAGTGATCATATTTATGGGCACTGTGTAATGTTCTAAGAAATGTATACATTTGTAATATCAATTTATAAAATCTAACATATTTTTTACCTTAAATCTTTATTAGATTTTGATTAATGTTCATCTAGAATCCTTTTTGTTTGTTTGTTTCTTTGAAATACAAAATAAAGTATTACTTACTATAGTTAACCTACTGTGTTGCAGCATGCCAAAAGTTCTTCCTGATTCTTAAGTTTGAAAAACTCTTTCCAGGGAAATATGGAGTCAAGGAGAATAATCAAAATATATCAATATTTGTAATTAAATCGTTTTCTGGTACAAATATTTTAATAAGTTTATAATAGTGTTCATTTTGTTGAGATATATATGTGTTTGTGTAAATATACATATGGGTATATGTACACATACATACCCCTCCACACACACACATACAGTGAAAATACCAAAATACTTGTCAAATTTCCATGGATAAAGTGAATAAACTCATGAGAAGAGATCACAAATTTGTTCAAGATCCCTGTGATATCAACTGCCCCTCCTACTCCCTATCTTTTCCCAAGCATTACTTTGTCCACAGATGATTAATTAATTCTAATGAATACAATTACACATTTCCTGCTTCTGACCATTCTATATTCCTGTAAGTCTATGTTTCTGAACATTGTATGATTTAGCCATATTATAGAGGATCACTAGAAATAACTCGTTCTCATGACTACATAATAATTCTCTGTATGAAAAAAAATCACAGTTAACTTAGTCTTTGTCCCATTGATGCTTATGTGAATGTATTTTAAGCCTGGGCTAATGCATAGATGTCATGCATGGCCTTGAGTATCATTTGTGGTGATAACACACACACATTCCTTGTCTTCTTCAAGACTGTCTCTAGGAGAGGACTTGTTGGATTGGGGATGAACACGGCATGTTCTCGTTAGCATTATCAAGTACTGCGAAGTTTCCAAAGTAGTTGTGTCTGTTTGTATTCCTGTCAAAAGGGTTTGAGTCCTGTTAATTTCTAGTTTAAACTTGACTAGTGCCATGTTGTCATTTATTATGCAAATTTCTACCATTTTCTTTGATTATTATGATAAGGGCATAGGTATTTCATCTCTTCTATGCATCCAAAATTCTTTTTTTTTTTTGGCCAGTCCTGGGCCTTGGACTCAGGGCTTGAGCACTGTCCCTGGCTTCTTCCCTCTCAAGACTAGCACTCTGCCACTTGAGCCACAGCGCCGCTTCTGGCCGTTTTCTGTATATGTGGTGCTGGGGAATCGAACCTAGGGCCTCGTGTATCCGAGGCAGGCACTCTTGCCACTAAGCTATATCCCCAGCCCCGCATCCAAAATTCTTGAACATTAGTAAATAAGACTGATTAAGTCAGATAAAACCTGAAGAACAAAGGATATCTAGCTATTACACTTAGAAGTATTCACCACCATAATGCTTCAAAAGCATAGGACATTCTTAAAGGAAAAATTTTTAAAGAGTATTAAAATGTGAGAAAGTTGTAGAGTATAGGAAACATGATTTTTTAGATAGCAAAGTATATTAAGATTCATTTTTGCTTATATAGTGCTATTTTATTAATTCTTTTATGCTTTTATTTTTCATACAAATAAATTAGAGAAAAACCATCAGTGTTCATCTCTTTGAAATTCAGATAAGTGATAATAATTAAAAGCTTACAGAATAAATTCCCAAAGTACAAAACCTGACAAAAATATCTCATCTGAATCAATTATCTTTACCTCATTTAGGTTTTATCTTCACAGTTTGATACAACACAAGTTTGCTTCTTGAATAAATTATGATATGTCCTGTCAAACACTGAATGTGTGAATTTCAGAAGTCATGATATTTAGTAATAAGATATTTTCTTGGTTTAATTCAAAACATGTAAAAAAATATTTGGCTTCAATTTTCTTGGTTTTTATCTTCTTATATTTTTGAAGATGAGACATTTCCCTTTTAATGTTTTTGCTTCAGTTTTTCTTATGTAACATATTGAAGGAAAACATATTCCAAAGTATTAACTTTGGATATTACAATGATTTACAGAATACAAGCTTTTGAGCCAAAAATCCATGAAGTTTCTTTTAAATTATGTTACTGATAATACACGATTTTCCCCTTTTACATCTCAATAAAGTCATAAATCGCCTAATGTGAAGAAGCCTCATAGCCCAGCTGCTTAGCTGATGCTTCAAGTAGTTCACCTTGTAGTCTCAGGAAACAGCTTACAAAATATATCCTCTTCTTTACAGAATAGTACACAGAGGCAAGACCACCAACATTTTATGCATTTTATGAGGATGTTAAGCCATTCGATAAGATACACTCAACAAATTCTTGGCACAATTGTTTTGTGCTAAGCAATTAGCTATGGAGCTTTAGGATACTACCACTTGTTCCATGATGCAAATTAAGATCTAGAAGAAAATGCAGTACTGATGTCAAGATAAATACAAGCAGCAGTGCTTTAAGGAATAGAAGGTAGGAAAGTGATGAAGAAGTCTTGGTAGTTGTGTTGGACCTTGAAAAACACTTGTCCAGAAATACAAAATAAAGGAGTTTGTCATGTTACATAGTTGTACAATAAATATTTAGGGAGTGGTGTCTGCTAAAGTCAGTGGAGGAGATAGCAGTTTATGACTTAATACTATATTCTACAGGCCATTACAATTTAGTTGGGTACAATAATAAATTGGAGAGAATTTGGAGGACTTGAAGCTATTACAATGGACTATGGAAAATTATTCAGAGACAAATGATTTAATTATAACTAGATAGTTAGTCTTACAGGAATAGTATTGTAACCTGCTCAAAACATCTATAAAGAAACTCCCTCTTTCAATAATAATAAATGACCAGGTCATTGGTGTACAACTATATTCACAGCTACTAAGACATCTGATGCAGGAAGATCACCTAAACTCAGGAGTTCAAAACCATAGTCTGGTCAGCTGTCTCAAACAACAACAACAACAACAAACCCCAAACATACAAAACAATCATAAAATTGTTAATAATGATTAGTAACAAAGTTATTTCCAGAAAAAGTGAAAGAACTTCAAGAATAGAAATCAAATTTGCTTTGTGAAAGATTTGAGAAGTAGGGCTGGGAATACGGCCTAGTGACAAGAGTGCTTGCCTTGTATACATGAAGCACTGGGTTCAATTCCTCAGCACCACATATATAGAAAAAGGCCAGAGTGGCGCTGTGGCTCAAGTGGCAGAGTACTAGCCTTGAGCAAAAGGAAGCCAGGGACAGTGCTCAGGCCCTGAGTCTAAGGCCCAGTACTGGGGGGGAAAAAAAAAATATTTGAGAAGTAGAACTGGCATTTTAAGTAGCTGCATTTTAAGTGACTACCTAAAATGCCAGTATATGTAGTGAAAAAATTAATTATTGCATATAAAAGAACACTGAACTCAGGTGAGTGTGTTATGATAGTAGCTCTGAATTCTGAAATCAGTAGTATATAAATCTACATAAATTTAGCTGCTAGAACTGAAACTTTAACAATGATTTTTAAAAAGAAAAGAAAAACAAGAGCATGAAGGAGAAAGAATGGAGAAATCCACTAATATGCAATGAGATTCTAACACTTAGGACGGGCCACAGAGAAATACTCAGGGCTGGTAAAGCAACATGGTTACCTAGTTTTATTCTCCCCCTGAGACAGGCCCTTATCAATAACATTTGTATTTCTATCAATTTCCTCTGGAACATTCCATTAATTTAAATGCAAGTAGTACAATAAACTAGTCCACAATTGCCCAAGATACATTTTACTCCACTTCAGTTTTCTCAGGAAAATTGAGGGAACTGTTTTTGACTCCTGCTGGAAAACCATGAAGCATATAAAGTGAATCTTTTCTAAATATACCACCAAACTTTTACTGTGAGTATCTTTATGTCTAGAACAACAGTCCTTATTGAGGCATATGTAGGCATCTCTCTACATAACATTGTGGAGCTTTGGTTTTGAGATATTGTTTGTGTTTATGCCCTGGGGTTATAATTTCCCATGAAGAGAATGACATAGCTTATGGGTTTGTTTTGTTGCATGGGGAGATTTCCCGGATAGAAAACAAGCTGACCATCTCCAAAGTGGAGTGAAGGCAAAAAGCCCACACAAGAATTTCTCTAGCAAACACTGTGGGAGTGACAGCTGTTTAATGACAGAAGATAAAGTGAGTCTAGCACTGCATAGCACCAACATACATCTTCAGAAAACCAAGTTTAATCCTTATATGCTGAGAAAAATCAGTGATTAATAGAAGAGGCTCAATTATTGTGCATTTCTGAAATTCTCTTAGAATTTCAATACTAGAGCTACTTCAAGGAGGAAGTATTTATGACACCTCACAGACAATTGAATGTACTGAAGGATTTGGTACCATTAGAAATGGCATAAAAATCTACAGCTTATTAATATTCTCTAGGAATAGTTTGTTACATGGAAGAACTTTAAACACAAATAATAAAAATTCTTTATGAAGTCCCATAGAATTTGCTATCACCAATCAGAACAGATAACTAAATTTAGGATAACAGATTAAATTGGAGGTAAATTTAAATTTAAGAATTGCTGAAAAATACCATCTCTGACAGATTGCCCTTAATCTTTAAAATTACCAGAAATAAAGACTTCTATTTTTCAGGTGAAAAAAATTATAAAATAATTTTAATGATAAGATCTAAAAAAAAGTACTATTTTTTCCCTAAGTCAAAGTGAACTCGTTTATTCTACAAATAACTGCATAAATATTCCACAAATATTTTTGTCTGTATTTTGGCTGTTTCCTCCACTTTTTGCTTATGGAAACTATTCCTATATTTGAAGCATGGTTTTGATTAGCATCATTTTCCAGGCCAGTGCTCCATGCATGAAGCTTACACGCTCTAGTTTCAAGTTGCCTGTGGAATTCTACTTGAGTCTCTCTGTAACTTCTGTAAATATACATATATGTATGTATATGAATAAAACTGAACTTCTAATAATATATCACAATAGAAGAGAGAAGCATGCCCTCATTTTTTATTTGAAGTTAAGTTTTTCATTCAAATTGTGCATAGTAACATGATATTATTTTTCCTTCCTTTTTTATCACCTTCCTCTTTCCTTCCCTCATAATTTCTGTAATAAAGATTAAATTAAGGACTGCCCTAGCCTATTCCTTTTTTAATTTGCTTCTCTCACTAACTGCAATCTTTCTTCCTCCATCATTTGAGAAGCTGGATTTATCACCATGCCTGGCCAAGAACATAATCATTATTGGTTTGTTTTTTGTTTTACCTCCATAATATTTAATTCAATGTCACAATGTCACAAATAGAGTAGATTCACAGCATGCAATATATCAACTTGATAGGACATCTGCCTTTCTCTCACATTGACTTATGACATTCATTGAAATCTGTGTTATTATTTGAAGTAAAAAGGGAATCCAGTCTCACAAAAGACACAGAATGAAATAAATCTCTTTAGAAGACATTACCTACTCAGAATGGAAGGTGTAAAGTAAATAGAAGTTGAAAGCATCCAGTGAATAGTGAGGGATTTTCTTTTCTTTTGCCTCATAAAAATTTGAATTGTGTATTGTATAATGAAGTGTAAATGAGCATGCAACTATACCATGACTATGCATTGGTTTCTCATTTTTTTCAATGTTGCCTCTGTATTTTGTGCATTGAAATATGACTATTTAAAAATGGAGTTTAAACTAAAGTAGTACTCACACTTGCTAGGCAGGCACTGTACCACGTCAACAACTCTGCCAGAAAGTTTTGTGTTGGTTTTTTTTTTTTTTTTTTGAGTTAGGGTTTTGTTTCATAGCTGGGCTAACCTGGAATTCCATCCTCATATTTGTGTTTTCTTACATCAGTAGAATGTTTGCTACACCACTGTGCAGTGCCATTGGTGATGACAGGGTCTTTCCCAGGCTAACCATAGCTGCTATTCTCTCACTTCTGCTTCCAAAGTAGCCAAGATTACCAGCATATGCCATCATTTCTGGCTTTAAAAGTAGCATTTCTGGCCTACACCCTTGAGGTCATACACTTCGTATTGTAATGATCTATCATTATAGTCTATCATGTACTTACATTAAAATCAGAGTTCTACTTTTTGAGGTCATAACCTAGAGAAAAAGCAAGGCATCTGACTTCTTTGGAGTTAACTAGGACTTTTCTGTTTTTTGGATTTTTTTAATGAACAGTTGGCATTCTTTATCTACTGCTAGGCTTTTAGTTAACTTAGTCATAAAAATATTAGACAACATTAACAATCACTTTCTATTAGATGATCAATTCTCAGAAGCTGATGAGTTTTCTATTAATAAATTTTGGGTAACTGCTGTCCTTACTAATGTCATTGCTGAATGATTTTCATAATTTCATCTGTCTATATCTGCAAGATACTCAACGATATTGTTAACTACAGCAATTTCTCTATGATTTAGACTGTTTACCTATGATGTTAGATTCAAATAAAGCTTATGTTCCTTTTTAAAGTAAAACTCCTATTCAGTTATCTTCAGTCTCTCTAAAAAAAACAAAAAAAAAACAAAAAAAAAAAAACCCAGCTCTAATCCTTGCCCTCCACCAAGTTGAGGTGAGCATGTGTCTTCCCCATGCCAGTGCATACATGTCAATCATGTGAATTTCTTCAGAGCAGTTCAATAACATACTTCCAGTCCTCTTTACATGCCTTAATGGGATTTCTTACCCATTGACAGAATTAATTACTTTCCTCCAAAAGCAAATTAACAATACCAATAAATAACTCTCCTCAAGTATAAACAAAATCACAATGTTAATCTTCTCTGGTAGTATTCATGAGAAATTTTGGTGAGATGTTTGTATGATTTTTTTTTCTACATTTCTAATTTTATTTCATTGTGGTAGTGTATTTATACTTGCTCCTTACTGTGGGACACACCTGGATCAGAAAGAGGAAGTCAACTAGCTGGCCCCGCCTGTTTCTCAGTCCTAGGGCCATGTGTGGCTAAGATGGCGCCTGGCGCTGAACCCAGAGGTGGTTCGGAGGGCTGTGACAAGAAATCTGGCCGCCTCTAGGATTGGTCCCTGGCTCTTACACCCTTATGGACAGATCATGCCTCCCTTTACAGTCCCTAGATAGGTGCACTACACCCCTCTCCTTCCTGCCGATGTTTGATCTGATTGGCTCTAGTGCCTTATATTAGTTACATGTGTTCCCCTCAATAAAGGAGATCTTGCAGCAGCTGACTTGTCTCCCAGACATATCTGATTGTCCTGCGGTGAGGGAGGACTGGGTGCAAGCGGTCTGTCGACCCTTTCCTTTCTTGGCTCCTCTGGTTGGGGCATGCCTTCCCTGTCTCTCCCGCAGGTCAGGGGCGCGTGGGGGGAGGGGGGACGGCTAAAAACCCCAACGCCTTACTTCCTATCTCCCCCCAAAAAGCCCACAATCCAGAAGTTTTGCACTTCTCCCTTGTCTTCATTATCCCTCCATTCCACTTTACTATATAAAAAGGTATACTGAGCTTTCATGTTGGCTTATTTTTAAAATATTGGCAAGACATAAATAACACTTTATGTGATAACAATTATACTGAATCACTATTCTACATATAAAATATATTTACATCAATATTTTTGGATTTACTTCTTATAGATCATTTGCTCTTCAAAGAGGAAACCTAAGAAAAAAGCCTAAATAATATCAGTCAGATATTGATGCATAGTACCAAAGTCTACTATTTAAATTTCTATCATTGCATGTATTATAATTCCAGTATCAAAATTACTCTAAAAAATTCTCTCAATCAGATGAGAACCATTGATCATACAGAAAATGTTTTTGTCTTTTTTAAGTTTTATTTTATTGCAAGGGTAATGTACACAGGGGTTACAGTTACATAAGTAAAGTAATGAGTACATATCTTGTGGACCATTGTTACCTTCTCTCTCATTTTCTCCAACTTTCCCTCCTTCTTCAATCCCCTCCCACAAAGTTGTAAAGTCCATTTCTAACATAGTGTTGTTTTGAGTTTCTCTATCTCTGTTTGTATGTACATAATAACCTAGTTCCAAGAAACCCTTTTTTATGGCAATTACAGAAATTTAATCATAAGAGCTATCAAAAAGAACAGCAATTACAGAATGCTGAGAATAGGAAGTGTCATTACAGTTACATATGTAAGGCAGTGAGTACACTTTGTATCAAACTTGTTACCTCCTCCCATATCTTTCCCCTCCCTCCTCCCATATTTCCTCCCCACTCCAGTTGTACAGTTGGTTTACAGCATATTGTCTTGCAAGTATTGCTGTTGTACTGATTCACCTTTTACCCTTTGTCTCACCATTCTGATGTTTCCCTTCCCTTCCCTAGTTCAGATAAATGTATATCCAATACCCAGAGTACCAAAATCAAATACAGTGACAACAGGGGTAAAACCATAGGGAAGAAAAACAAAAGAAAAAGTCATAATTTCACATCATATGTTGAAAATAACAACAACAATGATAAGCCATTTATTTCCATAACTTGGCGGAAGTGTCTTTACTGGTACAAAAAAGACTTTTTACTCTTCATAGCAAAGACATTCAAAGAACAGATCTTCACAATTCATGGAAAGATGATCAGACAAACCATTTTTAATGTAGGCGATGGTTCCTATGTGAAATGGAAGATGTGGAAAACTTCATAACAGCATGTCTAGTTTGCATGTCATAATTTTTTTTAATGAAGAATACTAGTATTATTTTAGAACTACATTCCATAGATCTACATACTTCCCTAGGGTATTAAAGTATCAACAAATATTTATTCAATTGATTTTTTTCTCTATTTGAAAATGTTTAATTGCTATAGTTTGATTGTAAGGAGAAAATATACATTTATATTATGTGTGCGTATCTCAGAATCCTTGCTTCCTTTCTTCTTTTCTTTCTTTTTCCTTTTTCCTTCTGTCCTTCCCATATGCATATGTTGACTTCTGTCATTTAAATTAAATTTGTTCCATTCAAAGTAGAATGCCTGAAATTTATTTATTAGAACAACAAACAAAACAATCCAAGAAGAGACATTACTTTTCAGAAAATTATAGGAAAGGTTTTCCTTAAGGAATAAAAAATGTGAAGTAAGTAACTTTCAGGACTTTAAAACAGCATACCTCTACAAATTACATCCTTATGAGTAATAAAACAGTGATATGCACTAAATGATATTTCTTATAGCTATTGAATCATTTTTATAAAAAGAGACTTACATATTTATTCCACTAAAATATTAAAAATCCTTCCCTTTTTAGGTAGTTCTTGCTGTGTAGTAGAAATAATTGAACCTCCTGGTGTCCTAATTTGCCTCCTGATTTATTTACCTTGAAGGTAGACAAAGCAGAGGCTTATGTAGATTGAACTATTAGAAATCTCTTTCCTGCCTCATGTTGTTTCTTTGTATTAATCTTAAAATACCTGAAAAGATTAGGGAATCCTTCTTTCTTCCTTAAATCCCTGGAATTTAGGATATCTCTTTCTTCCTGAAAATCTTAAATACTGTGAATATCATCAAAGACATTGACTGTACAGCAGATCTCCGCTGGTGCCTTCTGGGATTGCAGTAGAAAATTACATCTTGTGTACAGCTTATCTATTCGCCCTAAATGATGACATATAGACTGATCATTTTCTCTCCTTTAAAATGCCAAAGTATATATCATCCTCTCTGTGTGTCTGCATGGTTATAATATATGTCAACTGACAGCAAAGATTATACCATGAAAGTGAAGCTGGTATGAAACAATTCAAATTTCTAGAGCAAATTAAAATTACAGCTCAGAAATATCATTGAGAAAGATGGGATTGGTGTGTTTACAAATGAACTAATCTTGCAGAATTTTTCCTCATGCACCTGTGTACACATTTGCAAACAAGAAAGAATGTAGACACCAGAAGGAGTCTAATCTTAGTTCTTTGAAGATTGTGTGTCTTTATCCTATAGACCAGAGATACATATAGTATACTCTCTTAAACCATAGTATATAGTGTATATAGATAGAGATACAATGCATATAGTATACTATCTTAAAATACAATGATACACAGGGCTAAATGCATCTACAAAGTAGTTTTTCTAAACTCACAGGATGAAAATGTTATCATTCCTATTTGGCTAAAAAAAATTCCTAGCATTACAACTACAATTTCCCATGTCATTTAACACTACTGTGGCCTGCATTTTAAAATCCATTTTATATGTAAATATATTACAGAGACAGAAAGACAGAGAGAGGTATATTCAGTTGCAAGAAAATACAAAAAGGAGAAAGACACCAGCTTTTAATTACTGTTATTTCAGATTACAAAGTGCATGATAGCACTATTATAAGAAAGATTTTTACTGTGTACTGTTCTTATACCTGTAATCCTAACTGTGAATGAGGGTAAGATCTGAAGATCCTGTATTTGAAGCCAGCTCTGGAAGGAAAGCCCATGAGACTCTTATCTCCAATTAACTACATGAAAGTAGGGAGTGGAACTGTGGCTCAAGGTGGTAGAGTGCTAGCCTAAGCAAAACAGTTCAGAGACAGGGCCCAGCCCTGAGTTCAAGCCCAACTGATTTTAAAAAAGATGTTTCTCCTCTTGAATATTAAAAAAGAGACATAGAAGGCTGGGGATATGGCCTAGTGGCAAGAGTGCTTGCCTCATATACATGAGGCCCTGGGTTCAATTCCCCACCACCATATATACAGAAAATGGCCAGAAGTGGCGCTGTGGCTCAAGTGGCAGAGTGCTAGCCTTGAGCAAAAAGAAGCCAGGAACAGTGCTCAGGACCAGAGTTTAAGCCCGAGGACTGGCCAAAGGAAAAAAGAGAGAGAGAGAGAGAGAGAGAAATAGTAAGAGAAAGAGTCGTTTGTCTTTTTATCCTTTGTCTCTCAATTTTGATATTCCCTTTCACTTCCCTAGTTCTAATACCAGTATATACAGTTTCCAATGTACTCAGATAAGATACAGTTATAATGTGGATACAACCACAGGAAGGGGATCAGAAACAATAGGAGCTACAGTTTCACATGGCATGTTGAAAGTAATTACAACAATGATATAACAATTCTTTCCATAACATGGAGTTCATTTCACTTAGCATCATCTTAAGCATTCATAAGGGCATAGCTATTAGGCTCTTGTGATCCTCTGCTGTGACTAGCCTAAAAAGACAGACGACTCAAAAAGAAATACTTGCAAAACCATTTGGTGTAAACCAACTGAACAACTCATGGGGGGAGAGGGAAAGGAGGAGGGGGGAGGGGGGAATGAGGGAGGAGGTAACAAACAGTATAAGAAATGTACCCAAGACCTAAGGTATGAAACTGTAACCTCTCTGTACATCACTTTGACAATAAATAAGAAAAAAATATATAAGTGAGAAAAAAAGAGAAGGAAAAATTATGAATGTGATAAGAATGAGTCAGAAATGAATATTTTCAATCTTTCTCTTGTTTTATCACCCTTATTGTAGGATTTCTTCTTTAAAAATGCAAGGTATATAGAGTAATTCTTGTCATGAAAGAGGATTTGTAGCCATTAGAAAAGAAAAAAGGCTCCTTTGTAAAGATACTTCCAAGGTGTTAAATATTTCTGTTTTCCTTTTGTGGGTCCATGGGCCCAAGTTCTGGCCGGTAAATTATAAACAGATATGCTTAAGGTCTTGGCAGTACCTTTAAGAGGGCCCAAAATACTCTGAGTATATTTTACTATCACTACTGCAAACTTAGTCCTTAAAGTAAAGAACAGGGATTATTATCAGAAAGAAAGAGGAAAGATCAAATTGTGTTTCAGGCATATCACTGAAGATGTAATATGGAAAGCTAAAGAGAGATTCTGTTAATGAGTGGGGAGGAGAAAAACCAGCTCCAGGAAAGTATTGTATGACCAATATAATGAGATATTCCAAAGATGGAAAGCAAGGACAGCTATCAAAGACAAATTGCCCACTAATTGAATGTGAGAAAGAGAGAGTATAGCAGAGTAATAATCATTTGTATAATACTATTAACCTGGTTGATGACAGTACTTTGGTAAAAATATAAAATAAAAGCATCCAGGTCCAAAGTGGTGGTATATGCCTGTAATTCCAGTGCTGTTGAAGTCATAAGTAAAAGTATTGGGGGCTGGAAATATGGCCTAGTGGCAAAGTGCTGGCCTCATATACATGAAGCCCTTGGTTTGATTCCTCAGCACCACATATACAGAAATAATGGAAAGTGACACTGTGGCTCAAGTGGTAGATTGTTAGCCTTGAGAAGAAACCAGGTATAGTGCTCAGGCCCTGAGTTAAGCCCCAGGACCGGCAAAACAAACAAACAATAAACTATAAGTAAAAGTATCGGGGGCTGAGAAAAGCTCTAGGTATAAATTAAGACCTGTACAAAGAAATAACTAAGGCAAAAAGAATTGGTGGATGTGGTCTAAGTGTTGGAGCAGGTGTGAAGCCATAGGAAAGAAAGAAACGTGAAAGAAAGCAGGAAGGAAGGAAGGAAGGAAGGAAGGAAGGAAGGAAGGAAGGAAGGAAGGAAGGAAGGAAGGAAGGAAGGGAGGGAGGGAGGGAGGGAGGGAGGGAGGGAGGGAGGGAGGGAGGGAGGAAGGGAGGGAGGAAAGGAGGGAGGAAAAGAGGGAGAGAGAGAGGAGGGGAGGAGAACATGGAGAGGAGAGGAGGGGTGTGGGAAGGAAGGAGGGAGAGATACATGGAAAAAGAAAGAAAGAAGAAAGGAAGGAAGGGAAAGAAAGAAAGAGAGAGAGAAGGAAAGAAAAGAGAAAGAAAGAGAGAGAAGGAAGGAAGAAGGGGTGGGAGGGAGGGAGAGAAAAGGAACATTATGTAGAAAGATTCATATGTCAAGTTTCATATATATGTACATATATGTATATGTACACATGTGTGCATCTACGTATGTACATATTTGTAGATGTATGCACATCCCTTCTGGAGTGGTGATATATAAAATGCAACCATTTTATTAACATAAAAATCAACACTTTGGTCCCTTCTTAAAGCTACAAACAATGAAAACCACAAATTTCTCAATCAGAATTTGAATTTTGCTACAAGATATAGCTATGTATCCTGGAGTCCAACTAAACCATTTGTTACTTTGGCAACTATAAATGGTTCACCCCCAAATAGTTTAAGATTATAGATAGAAGGCATACGTTTAGAAGAAGGAAAGTGGAGAGGAACAGAAATGGGGAACTGGGGTTATGAGGGCAAAAATGTGAGCTAATATCCAACCTGGAATGTGAGCATCCTGTGTGTTCTGAGTATTAGCTTTATTTAGATCATAAGCATCACCAGTTGACTTTCTTCTCTTTGTTCTCTTTTACATTTTTAATAGAATACAACCTCATGAAAAGTTTCTGAGATAGGGAAATGTTCATTAAAAGGAAATTCACACCATATGTATTGCTAATATTCACTTTTTGTGTGCTTGCCACTTTTAAAACGTGTTTCACTTGTTTGTTTGATATATGCCATTTCTCTCTCTTGAAAAGAATGTGGCAGTCAGGCATAGTGGATGCTTCCTGAAACACAGGAAGAAAAAGGTCCACCATCTCTGAAACATACTAAGCCAGAACAACTTCTGTGGGAAGGTGACATGTACATAAATATTGCTAGTCCCACACTTGAGAGCAACTGTTATAATACTGTCACTGCTCTGTGGATTCAGTACTACTTATGGGGAAAATGAAGAACTTGAGAGTACTCCTTTTGAATGTTCTGTGTGCATTTCTTTCATGATGCAGGTACTCTAGAGACTAGGGCTTGAACTTATGCTTTTATGTCCTGAATCCTATTGATTTGGGAATTTATAAAAACATATATTTTAGTAGGCACTGGTGCAAGCAAAATTAATTATACACAGGATCTAGAGAGATCAAAATAGAGAAGCTCTACTTCTGTGTTTTTCTCTTTGTAAATACTATAACTTTAAAATCTAAATTACAAGAATATTTCAATAAGTACTACTCATTCATAGAGGACGAGATTGAGGTGTTTATAATTATATTGCTGGAGTTCTCTTTTAAAAAAATGAAACACATCAGAATAAAATGAAACTTACCATGTTTTTCAAACAAATCTTGTGCATTTTTTTTAAAATTAGGAGGTATATGGACAAATAAAATTCAGAAGACAAACAACACGTGATCAGCTTTATTCTACTTGTTTTATATAATCATTTTGAAAT
Organism: Perognathus longimembris pacificus; assembly: GCF_023159225.1. Taxonomy (NCBI): domain Eukaryota; kingdom Metazoa; phylum Chordata; class Mammalia; order Rodentia; family Heteromyidae; genus Perognathus; species Perognathus longimembris. Next base: position 18,061,488 of record NC_063181.1, on the reverse strand, counting down.
GATTACAAAAAAAAAGTTGCTGAAACCATATTAATGTGCTTTTGATAAGATATTGAAGTATGTTGGGAAATATAAAGAACAAAATTAACTTAGGTTGAACTTCAAATGATCCACTTTTATCACTACAGCAAAGTAGTGTATTGGTATTATTTGTTTGCCCCATTCATTCCCGTAAAATAAGTTCTAAGACATAATCTGTACAGTCAGACGTGAAGTTTCTATTCTCAGACAAAGGATTATGGTTTAGAAATATTGCATCAACAATGAAAATTGGTAAGCAATAGACCCATGTACATTTCTAATATAATCTGTGGCCTTTTGGTAGAATTACATTGAAAAAGACCCATTTCAGGATCAGCTAAGGAGAGAAAATGTGGAGGGCCTGAGGTTTAAGCAAAAGCATTGATAAAATTTCCTTAAGCAAAAGTATACTTTCAAATGTACAATAACCAGGCTTCACTGCATTGTTAATGATTGCAGTTATAACTCTGGGGTACTCTGTCTCTTTTCTAAATGAGAGGAATATATATATATATATATATATATATATATATATATATATATATATATATATTTTTTTTCTTTCAAGAAGATCTCAATTTCTAAGTTTTCCTTTGGTTGGAAAACAAAAATTGTGTTACTCTCTGAGCACCCATATTCCAATAACAGTAAATTTCCTTGTCACTTTTCAATTGTTTAAAAAAGGAAGTGGTAAAAGTCTATGCATGCTGTATGTGTTGTAATGTGTGTGTGTTGTGTGTTGTATGTGTCTTGTGTGTGGTATGTGTATCTGTTATGATATGTGCACATGTTGCTGTATGTATATGTTATGGATTGTACATGTGTTGCAGGATGTGTGTATGCATTTGTGCTGAATACACAAATTTTGTAGGAATTGGGTGCTGGTGGCTCATGCCTCTAATCCTAGCTACTCAGGAGGCTGATATCAGGCATGCGGTTCAAAGCCTGCCAGGGCGGAAAAGTCTGTGAGACTCTTATTCCAATTAACCACCACGAAAACCAGAAGTAGCACTGTGGCTCAAACTTGTAGTGCCCTAGCCTTAAGCACAAAAGCTTAGACAGAAGGCCCAAGCCCCTGAGTTCAAGCCCCACAACCATGACAATACATACATACATACATACATACATACTGTTTGAAGTAGAAATGGAGGGGTGGAGAATGGCCAGCACTTGGGCCACCTAAGGCTTGAGAAATCTTTTGGTCCACGACATCACAGACACATTTTCTTTTCCATGGTTTTCCACCTCTGTCTGCCTAAATTGATAATTTGCATGGCCTTCAGGTGATTTTATGAATATTCAGATATCCTTTGTTTGAAGAAAGGTTGCCTACTCCTGGAGGCTAAGGTAAGAAGTCTTTTTGCATATGTTAGAGAGAAAAGAAAGAAAGAAAGAAAGAAAGAAAGAAAGAAAGAAAGAAAGAAAGAAAGAAAGAAAGAGAAAGAATGGAAGGAAGGAAGGAAGGAAGGAAGGAAGGAAGGAAGGAAGGAAGGAAAGGAAAGGAAAGAATATATATAATATATATGTATGTATGTATGTATGTATGTATGTATGTATGTATGTATATATTCTCCTCAGAAGGAAAAGAGGTACCACATACTTATGAGAAATAGTCTCCAGTATGTGAGTCATCTTAAGAAATCAGCTTCTTCAATTACCAGGAAGACAATAGTTGCAATTATTTCTCCCAAAATGCTGCTATGGGGATTCAGAAGGAAATTGGCATTTATAAATCAACAAAACAAATAAATATGGCATATGGTGCTCTCTCTGTAATAATTAATGTAATAACTACCAATCTACGTTTATAATTTTGAACACAATCATTATAGGCATTCAATTAAACTATATTTCAAAATATTTTTTGAATTTTATTTTACTTAGTTATACTTGCTTAGCTAATTGTTACCTGATTAAGTGTTCAGTATAGAAATCCAAAGACTTGAAGTAAATCAGAACTGCTTTTGACCGCACCACTACTATCTTCCTTTTCTCCTGAGAGATAATCAGTGAGCTCATTTAATACATTGCTTTACAAAAGAAATATGATAGTCTGCATATTTATGTAAATAAATATGCCAATAAAGGAATAGAGCTTTGTAGTAGTCCAAAGAAAATGGTCTGGCTTCAGGAAGCAGTACTATTTTATTGATCTATTCTGTGGGGTTTCTGTCACAGGGAGGAACTAGCTGAAAACTGATTCCTAGCCTCTCCTCACCCCCTCCACAAAAATTCTATCACAGAAGGGAGAAATGAGTCTGAGTCTTTTTCTTTTCCTGTTTCTCTTTCGACTTTAGGTAGGGTGGGGTGCTTGTGAATCATTCTCATTTTCCACATGGCATTCCAAGACCAGTGCAACCACTGCACCCCAGGACAGCAAACACTTCATCATGTCAGCTTTGTCACTTAGAGATCACCATGATTGCAAGGACCTTACCCTTTAGCAACATTTCTCCAGTTGTTCTAGATTTGGGGTGAGCAGAATCCTATGGATTCTAAGAATGTAGCAAAATACTGCTTTATATCTACTACTTTTTCACTTAATGTTATACTTTTGGTACTTCCTATTTCAAAATACATGAAATAATATATGGTTTATTGCTAACAAGTCAAAAGTACTTGTATACTAAAGATATTTAAAAACATGATAATAACTGTTATTATATTTTGTTTAGCACAACCAATAGTGTACTAGTGAATTAGAAGGATATGTTTTAACATTTAAAATATGTAATATTTAAATTTGAAATTTCCACTTAACATGGCTATATTAATTTACATTATTTATTATATTACCTCACTGACTATCTTAACCAATAGACACAAATTTATTTTCAGCTTGATTGCTGATTATCTTGGTTGTGTTTCTTCTGCCATGATATATAGTCCTTGGCTACAGAGTCAATATTGGTATATCCCTCTATTGAAATCAGAGTTATCAGTAATAATTGTCACAGACATATAACTAAATGAATGCTGTGATATGTGTTTTGAAAACACACAGATACACATATATACAGTATATGCATAATTGCCTATGCATATATATTACTGTATGAAATGAAATCTTGGGGAATATTCTTTCTTTTACCTTGGAAATCAATGTGGTTTAGTCTTCATAAGAATTTTAGGTTTTTATTTTTACATGGCTTAGTCCATGATTTTTAAAACTTTTTTGTATGTTTGTTGTATAAAATAGGTTTTCTTTAAAGCTTCATGCATGCAATTACTAGCATAATGATATGTAAAGCCATAGCTTTAAGTATATTATTGTTTTCTCTTACTAATCTGAGAATTAAACCCAGGAGCTCCCAAATGCTAAGCAACATAACTGACACTGTGTTAATAATATTAATCCTAATTATTATAAATGCCTAACTAAATATCTTGAGCTTCCCAAATTCAGAAATAAATGATTCTTAAAAGTGTTTAAATGAAATCAGAACAAGAGATCTAAACTTCATGAAAAGTCTTTGCTACAGTTGACACCTAATCTTCTCAAGGAAGACATATTAGCCAATGATTCTCTCTCTCTTTCTCTCTCTGTGTATGTATTCTTTTTGATTACTTATTTAAAATTATCTTAACTCATTGTTCAAAGGAACTGTCATATAATAAAGCAATTAATGAATACACTGCCTTTTGATCATGTCACCACTTCAACATTCTCACCTCCTTTGAACCACTCTTTCCCTTTTTGTACTTTTGTTGTATATACAATGAATTCTTGACTCCATTTGCCCCACTTTCCCCATTTCATTCATCTACCCCTCTTCCTATAGCCTATCCCCATGGGTGTACCCATTTCTTGGTGTTGGGTTTCTTGGGGTTTTCAGTCTTTCTACAAGATTATACTATTTGAACTCTCCATAGATTCTATTATACTTCAGTTAATTTATTTGTGACCACTCATATACCACCCAGTGTGTTTACCCATAGATTTATAAGCACATTCTAGCTACCAAAAAGAGGGTGTCTGACTTTCTTCACTTTCCATAACTTTTCCAAATCTTTACATTTCCTTACAAATGGTACAACATCACACTTTCTAATGGATGAATAAAATTCCATTGTACTTATATATCATACTTCCTTGATGCATTCATCTGGGGCATTCTTGCTGATTCCATATCATCATGGCTATGGTGATTAGTTCTTTAATGAACATGGTTGTGCTGATGGCTTTAATTTTTTTTTTTTTTTGGTGCTCTATTGGAGCCCAGGAGTGAGATAGCTGGGCTCACATGGAGAAAAAAACACCACAATAGATTCAAGCACAATTTAGAACATTATAAGAGATTATTTTATAAACCTCCATGGTGATAAATTAGAGAATCTGACAAAAAGTGGATACATTTCTAGAGAAAATAAATATATCCAAATTGAGCCAGGAAGAAATAAACCAATTAAACAGCCCCATCATAAGTAATAAAATTGAATTGACAATAAAAGACCTCTATTCCAAGAAAATCCAGGACAGGATGGCTTCACAGCCAAGATTTTCAATGACATAAATAGGGAGGCATCACTGCCAAACTTATTCTATGAAATCAGCCTTACATTTATCTTTTTGCTCTTTCCAAATAAACAAGTGATGTCCTATTCCCTTTCAACGGGCTTTTATTGCTTTCTTGAACTACATTAAAGTTTGCAAGGTTGAAAAACCATTTCCATTGTCAGATAATGCTAGTGTGTGATGTATTTTCACTTGCGTTACTCTTTTGAACATCTACTTTCTCAGAGCAATAACAATAACAAAAAATAATAATAGCAAGTTATACTGCCTATTAAAACAGTGAAATTGATCAAAGTACACTGGATGCATGCAGGAAAATATTATGATGAAAGTAAATAAATAAAGGTTATTAAGTTTAATCTATATCAACCTATTTTACTATTACAAGGAAACTTCTTGATAAACATATACATATATACACATCTTTATGTATGTACATATATATAAACAAATGTCTATTGTTCTATATCATTGTTAAAAGCTTAAAGCAATATTCATTGATCTCCAGGATTCTGTGGGTTAGGAATTCAGAATGACTTAAATAGATCTTCTAACTCAGGATGTCTCATAAGATTACTATTGAGATAACCATGACACTGTCATATGAAGACTTGACTAGAGAAAGAATCTGGCCCTAAGATCCACTCTAACCCTAAGATCAATCTAGTGGCTTGGAAACTGGTAAATTCTGTTTGTGGAAATTTTCGAGTTTCCCGTGTAGCTTCTTCCATATCTTTGCCGCATGCTGTCTAGCTTCACCAGAGTGATCCAAAAGACAGGAAAAAAAGGACATACTGCTATATCTTGTGAATGAGTTATAGAATTTAAACACCATCTTGACAGAACATAGTTCAGACATCATGAAGGAGGAAGGGAACTGGAAAAAAAGGTCAAAAAGTTAAAATTCCTATTTTTTAACTAGCAAAGTCACTGGAAATTCCTTTTGCTCATATCCAATACCAAACCATTACTGAATTCTGTAGACATTATTAGCTTTTATTTCGTAGACTTTTCTCCCTTCCTACTGCTATTAACATTACGCAAATTACCTTTAGCTCTCACCTTGGCCACTGGAATTGCCTCCAACTGGAGCATGAAAACCAAGGTCTTTAATGTAATCTGCAAAGCACAGAGTAACTTATTCCTATAGCATTCTTTACTGTCTGGTGACATAGTCTTTGTCACAAGCCCAGACACACTGACTTTCTTTTAGGTGCTGATATTTCCCCTGCTTCTTCTCATCTGCTTCTTCCCTTTGGAGATCTCCAGGACTCTTCTGTTATCTATCTTCTCTATATTTTCCTGTATGAACTTCTGAACAATGTTTCAGTACCTTCTATAATTTTTTCACTGTTTTATACAAAGAACAAGACTTCTTTTTGAAATATTTCTAATCTATTAGAACACAAAAGGAACTGAGATCAAACTACAGAAGAGGAAACACTATAAATTCAAAAATGCTTTCAATATCTACTCAGTAGTTGAATAAAACTAAATGTAATCCGTAAAAAGTTAAGGAGGATTAGGTAAAATATATGCTGAGGCTACCAAAATTAGACATTGGTCATGTAATTTTTTTAATCTCCCTTGATAGAGCAGTTTGAATTCATGGATGGGAATAAGCCAATCAAATTTCTTTTAGCCTTTATGGTTGTTAGTCCTTCCTGAGGTTTCTTAGTATTTTTCTATAACTGAGTCTCAGCAGATACTGTTATAGCCATCCAGGGCCTTGTGAATGACTTAGCTTGAGTGGTATTCTTTTTACTTCCTTCAATCTAAATTTCCCCTGACCAAAGCTTTGGTTATCAAATGCAAAAGGCAAACTTTGGCATTTTCCTAAAAGCATCTATATATTGTGCCACTTATCCATGAGAAATGTGTACCATTTTAAGTCTCCGTTTTTATAGTGGCAAAAGAATGTCTGACTTGCCCAAGGCCAAACAAGTAGTTCATGACAGAAAAGGAAGATGACATCAGCCTCCTGGCTGTGCATCTGGAGCCTCAATCACTGTAACACAAAACATTCCATTTAATTATCTTGTGCACTCAGTACATAATAGGAACTATTAAATCTATTTGAAGTAATTTCAGTGTACTCAGTAAACATTTAATTCGTTTTCTTTAAAATGAATAAGTAATTAAGAAGCTACAAATTAGTTAGTTAATTAGCTGTTTTATGGCCTTTTAGTTCTTTAAACTGAAATAAGCCAATGCCAAACTATCAAGTAAACTATTTATTACCCCTGAGAACTGTTTGCAAGAATCTTTCACAGTCACTACAAATTTCAATCATAGCATTTGTGACCATTTAATTAAAAAATGAATGGTTGGAAATAAAAATTTTATATATAAGATATATTGTACAATAGAATTATAAATCACAGATGATCACACTTTCTAATCCCTTGTCATATATTTCCTTGTTGAAAAGAATCATCACATTAGCTCTTTCTATTTAAATACACATATACACATACACACACACACACACAACAACAGCATGTGATTTATCACTGCCAATTAGCAAGCACTTAATACATTTTGATGCTTGATTTCTTCTCCATTATATTTATTAATTCATCCCTAAAACATTTATTGTTACCATGAATATACTATGTTCTTTGTAGGACTCTTAGAAATGGAACAATTATAACTTTATGCTGAAATGGTAAACCCTATGACAGAAGAACAGACATCTATTTATGAATAGCATAAAATGGCAGTTTCACTAGAAAAATGTTCTGTTAATAGACAGCACAGGTTTTCGACGTATTTAGTGGGAGTTTTCTAAGCCAGGTGGTAGTTTAGGCTTCCTAAAAAGGTAATATTTAAATCTAGATTATAAAAGTAAATAAGAGTTAACCAGATGAATAGAAGATGAATTCCAGATAAAGAAATGATGGTTAGTGGAAGATTGTACTGTATGGGTTAAAGAGCAGACAGCAAAGTGTGGTTGTATTATGAATCAAATTAGAATATGAATGTGACATGTGAAATAAAAGGGGATTCAAGAGCTGTCAAAAATTTCCATCTTGAAAACTGAGAACTTAGAAATGGACTTGCTATCAACTAGGTTTACAAAGAAAGAAGGAAGAGCAGGTTCATGTACAAATAGCAATTCAACTGGTACTTTTTTTAAAATTTTTCATTTCTTTTTTGTCAAAGTGATGTACAAAGGGGTTACAGTTTCCAGATATTCAAATGAAGACATCTGGTAGATAGTTCTATGCAAAAATTTGTAATCCAGGGAGGAAAATATTGAATGTGCTTGTAAAATCTGAATGCTTAGTGTATTCTATGCCATATTTAACACCAATAAACTTGATAGAATCATCAAGAAAAATGTGAAGATAAAGAAGAAAGTAATTTTTTAAATACTTTAACATTTTGAGGTCACATTGGCTAAAGAAGAACTAGCAGTGAAAATGAAGATGAAAGGTAAATATGAACGGGAATAAGAAGAAAAATCTGATTAGAGAAACGTGAATGGATTGTGTTCTACTTAAAGGGAGAGGAAATCAACCCTTTCTTAATATAGTTCATGGAAGATAAAGAGCATGAATTATAAGCTTCACTGCATCATCCTAGTGATGAAAATGATGAAAGGGCCTGATGTTCACTGACAAGCAAATAGAAGAAAAAATTGGGCATGAGTATAGGTAGTTATTTAACAATTTTTGCTTTTAAGGTAACTGATTTTGTTACTGACAGGAATAGTGGGGTCAGCAAAGTTTTTGCTCTGTTTTGTTTTGCTGTGATTTAAAAAGAGCAATAGCAGCATTATTTGTCTGTTGATAAAGAAATGCCCGCAAAAATGTTATCTTTGAGTAGGTAAGAGCCAAACAAATCTAGTGCATGTTGGCAAGTTTGGCCTATGGTGTTAGACAATCCATTCATAGTAGATTGAATTAAGGGTACGATAGCTTCTAGAGTTGATATGGGAAGGTTAAAAAAAACTATTAAATTTAGAAATATTTGGATATCAATTGCACTTATATAGGTGGGAATGTAGCTTAGTGGTTAAAGTCTTGCCAAAGGTGAAACACCTTGAATTCAATCCTTAATACCACAAAAAATAAATATTTTTAAGTTATGCTTTTTGTATTAATTTTGGGTACCTTTGTCGTGGTGTATCAAGATGATTTTTAAATATTTCTTAGAGTTCTCAATAGCTAGTGATTCTTCAGCTAAAAGTATTTAGCTTTAGAACATAGTCCACAATTAACTACTTATGTGTCTTGGTTCGTCTAGCTCCACAGTGTAGCTTTCTACCTTAATAGTTATGTTAGATAGTTTTACTGTAAGATTTCTTTTTCTCTATGTCCTCTAAGTTTCATTTCTCTCTCTGATGTCTTTTGTACATTTTCTTCTGATCCATTTTCAAATAAGACAATTGTATTCTTAAATTTATTTTAATTATGCAATTTTAATTTGGCTGGCAATCATCATTGAATTTTCTTGTTGAAATCGCTCAGTCTTCTTTTCATCTTTTCAACTTACTAAGTATAAAAGTCAGTTTTTACCATCGGAATATGTGATAGAATTATTTTTATTACAAATACTTTTGAGTTTAAATCCTTACAGTTCTTTCTGCTTTTGCTTCATTCTTTTCTACTTATATTGCATTGCTTTGCAAATACTACATATAAAATTAGATGTGATTTGAGGCTTAAAATAATATTTCATTTTTCTTCTGTAAGAAAGTTGCTAGAAATCTGGGATCATTTTATTCCAGTTAAAGATACTTAGATGACTCTAAGTAATACTTAGATTCTTACCAAAGTTTCTACATACCTCCAGAGTTGTAACTTTAAGATCTTTAATTAATGTGAATTTGCTCCTCTGAGGAGTACTATAATGCAATTTTTGTCACCTTAAAGTATTAAAACTTTCAAAACTTGTCTTTAAATTGTTAATCTCTCAGCAACTAGCCTGGCAATTTCTGGCTGCACATAAAAGAAATGCAGTTCCACACACAGCCTGCACGCCTGCCTCACTCCTGTGTGTGTTTTTCTCTTAGGTTTGTGCCCTGTCATTTATCACTGTGTTTTTCTAAAAATTCTCCAATATATGGACTTTTAAACTTTTTCTAGTTGCTTTTGAGGAAAGGTTTCATTTGATTTAAAATGTAAGCCTATCCTTTTCGTATCTGAGTAGTTTGAAAAAAAATGCTAAGCCCCTCTCCCTCTATTTTTGTTGTGTTTTCAGTCTGTAACTAATAATACTTAACCTGGTTGATATGAGAAAAAGTGTCATGTATATGAATTCTCTGTGTAATTCTCTGTGTAAGCTCTTCCTCAGGAAAGAGCTACCATGTGTATTGTTTGGTGAATGATAACCTCCTTAGACTGCAGCCTCCTTAGACTGCAGAAAGAAATAAAGCCACAGATATATGCCACCTCTTCAAGTCTCACTTTGTCCTCCATTTTAATGATTACAACCAATCGATCAACTTATATCTGCTTCACTTCTGACATTACTAGAGTACTATAGTACTTTCCTAAGAGAGTAGATTTTTACTTGAAATAGTCAAAATATCACAAATTCTAGATGGCATACACCAAAACTTAAAGAAGTATATAACAGGCTCAGCACTTTCATTATGTTTCAATTTTCAAACCAAGGTTTATGTATATGAGTGTGTACCAAATAATAATGAGTTAGTATTTTTCTTTCCATTGAAGAATATAACTCTATAAGACTGTTTCATGATGTCTTTCTTTCACATACCAAACCTGCTTTAGGAGAGTAAGCCCTGATTCCTCCCACTATGGGGGGAGGGGGAACAATCTGTATAAACTATCTCACAGAAACCTATGAGCAGAGATTCATAGCCACGTGTGCCCAAATTCATCTTAAACATCACATTATGATTTCAAGCAGCAACTTTTCATATCTGCTCTCATTATGTGAAGGTTATTTAGTGAACATAAAACTGTCATTAACAGTTTATATATCAAAAGTCATTTTAGCCACGTGGTAATGGTTCACGCCTCTAATCTTAGGTACTCAAGAGGCTATCATCTGATGATCTTTGCGCAAAGCCAGTCGAGACAGGAAATTCCACAAGATTCTTGTTTTCAGTTAACCATCATAAAGCAGGAAGGAGAGGTGTGATGCAATGGTAGAGTGCCAGTCTTGAGCAAAAATGCTAAGGGACAGTGCCTAGGCCCTGAGTTTAAGATTTAGTACTTGCACACACACACACACTCAACACACACACATACACCCATACCACAACTATATTTAGACATTATTTCTGTCCTCTAAAATTAATGTATTTTACTCTTTATATTATTGAATGTTGATCATTTTTTATGACATTTGTGTAAATATGTTTAGCAGGTCTTAATAAAATTAAAGCCTCTGAACTTTTTAAGTAGCATGCAGTTCTACAATTAAGAATATAGAACACACTTAGGTGAAACAATTTATTGATGGGGTTGGATTTGCGCTCATATGTAAATTCCAAGAAAAGTTAATGGTAAGGCATAGTTGTGATAATATAGGAAAAAAGAATTAAGTGTGAGAGGACAGCTAATTAGCACCAATTTTGAGATGATATAAATAAAAGTCTTCTAAAAGAATCAAAGTTGTTTCATTCTAGAGTAAATATCATACATAATTTGCCAAGAATCATAGTGACTTGCTATAAATATAGTAGTTTTGTCGATTTTAAGATGTTAACATGCACAAACTCATACACACAGCTTTAGTGATAAAGCTTCTCTTTCAAAATCCATCCAAGTGTAATTTTGTATGTTGTCCCACTGCTACCTCTTACCCTGAATTTTAAAGTGTTTTAAGAGTGATTTTACTGTGTATTTAAAATTTCTGACATCACCAAATATCCCATGTACAGAAAATGTTGTATATTTAAATGAGAGTTGGTTCACGTGCAGTCTCCTCTTTTTATCAGAGAGATTATTTAAAATACTTGAAACAATAATTCAATGTGATTTTAATGTTAAATTATACTTGAGTAAAATTGAAGATCTTCATTAACATATTTTTGAATAATTGTTTATTGTCAAAGTGATGTACAGAGGGGTTACAGTTTCATACATAAGGCAGTGGGTACATAACTCCTCCCTCTTTTTTCTATTTCTTTACAAATGCATACAATATAATTCTTTCTAATGGATAAGTAGAATTCCATTGTGTATATAAACATATTTTCTTGATAGATTTGTCCACTGAGGGGCATCTGAACTGATTCTACACCTTGACTCAAGTGAATTCTGCTGCAATAAACATGGTTGCGTTGGTGGCTGTACATTCTCCTGGTTTGTAATCTCTGGGGTAAATAAACAAGTGTGTGTGTGTGGGGGGGGGGTGTTCTACTCTCATATAATTATTTATTTGTAATCTTTTTCTGTTTAAAATTCCTCCAAATGTGATAAGGAAAGCAGGCTTAAATAATAGTTATTGAGTAAAAATATTCCTGAGCTTCTACTCATAAAACTCTTGTCCTTTGTCAATATATTTTACATTTCAGTACTCTAGTAAATCAATCATAAACTCTACATAATATATGTGAAACACATAATTTTAGAGATAAGAGCATATTTCAGGTGGAATATTAACAGGACTGATGTCAGATCCATTTTCAAGAAAGCACAATTATTGTAGTATCCCAGTTATTATAATGGGGAGGAATTACAAATAAAGTGCCTTATGTATGTGTATGACAATGTCATATTTTACACAATTAAAATATATAAAATAAGAAGGGGTTTAGAAGTTGATTCATCTGTTCATAGCAACTAATTATTAGTCTTGGCATAAGTCAAGAATTGTTTATCATATTTCAACAATAATGTTGCTTTTCTCATTTATTCAAAATAAAGTTATGAGAAGTTGAAAGTGTATAGTGTTCAATATCAGTGTGTGAAATATTCAACCAGGAATTCAAGATGCTATAAGGATAGGATATTGGTGAATTATGATGTCAGGTCACTAATGAACATGGTAGTAGTGAATTGTCTTGTTTCCATTTATAGCTGGTATGCACAGAAAATAGAACACAACATATAGACGCTGCTTTCTATGTTTTAAGGATGTCAGAGTCAATATAGAAATATCCATTAGTAGAAACATAGCACTAACTATGTACTTTTTCACATTTCTTGATTACTGAAACCTATTCACTTTCCATAGATGTTTGGAATTCCAAGTGCATTTGAGCAACCTGACTACATACTACAGAAAATGAAGCATCACATGCTATTAGCATTCTAGCCCTTATTGATGCTTAGGTTTGGAGAAATAATTAAAGAGAATACACATTTTTATAGCTATTACTGAAAACTTCGGCAACTTGTTTCTCATATTGATTCAAATATTAAACTATTATGTTTGTTCATTGCAATGGATAAATGATTGCTTAGTATGAAATGAAAAGATGAAATTGTTTTTTGTATTCTATTTTAATATTAATGTTACATTGTAATATTTGCAAACATTTATTTATTTTACAAGTAAATCAATAAATACTGTTAGGAAAACAGACTTTTTGGAAAATAAGAATTATATGAATGCAAGGAATTACTGCTAAAATATAACACTCATCTTCTTAAATAAATAAAATCACTTACAGCTTTCATTTTGTGAAAATTACAAAAGGCAATGACAATCTCAGTTCTGCAGCTGTTTCATCATTGCCTTTCTCTTTTATGCTAAATTCTGCTTCCTGTATCTGAAAAAAAATATATAGCTAAATTTTGAAATGCCCAATTAACAACATGTCTTGTATTGATATAATTAGGAGATAGGTAGATACTTAGATAAAGAGATAGATGAGCACTTTTTATTTATTTCTGTTATCAGATTAACAATCAGAATATCCATTGATGTTTAGTCAACTATAGTTTTGACTAAGGGTCATTGAGGAACTTAAAAAAATTAAAAACCCATGTCCAGTATCCTTACCCTTCCTTTGAAAATCCAATCTTGTCATTGTTTGTGAGTGTTAGCAGAGAGGAAAGGATCTGCAAATGAAAAGCATAATTCTTTACACCAAAAACAGATATTATGAGAAGTCAAGATGGAAGGAAAGTGATAAGAAGTACAGATTTTGTGGCACTGTAACTTTCTGCATCCCTATTTTTTTCTCTCTTGCTCCTTAGTAACACCATAAGCCACTAATAGCACTCAATCACAAGAGAAAACTGCAACCTAGAAGCCACTGGAAGGGGTAAATGACATTTGACCTCCTTTAAAACCTCATTCTTGAAAAACTGTCATCATTTTTCATGTCTAGTGGTTTCTCGGGAAAAATTCACTTGCAAGCCTGTTTTCATGTGTGACCTAAATTGGAGTTCACCCACTGCACAAAGAATTTTTCCTGAAGACATTTATCAAAAATGTTTTTGACATTTTTGTAACTTCACAAGTACAACAGTGAGGAAAAGTAATAGGTGAATTTAGACTTAAAAAGACAATCAATAAAACTACATATCCATTTGAGTGTAGAAAATCTCCACATATTCCTGTGTATCTTACTTGTGACAAGAATGTACATGTATGATTGAGAGTATAACCAGTGCTTCAGGACTTTGAGTACTGCACAGAATATGAGGGATAAAACCAATTAACTCTAGCTACAGAGTTGAGGGCATAGCTGATGAGCACAGCTTCTGGTAGTACTGTGGAACTCGCTAGTCATAATACGATAGTTCCTTTCCAAGTATTAGCTTATCTGTAAACTAAACAAGTAGATATTTCCTCAGTTGCATATGACAAACATTATATATGTTATATCATTTCGTTCAGAAAAGTTGCTTTAAGAGAAAGACAAAAAATAAATTATAGCAAAAGAGTAGATTATGATTTTCATAGTCATCCTATTATATATTTTAAAACATTTGATTTTAATGAAAGGTTATGAGATAAAGAAATGGGAAAGTTATAGACCACACACTGGAACTAAAGAAACAAATCCATTGGCAAAGATTAAATTGTATTTCAAGAATTGAAGGAAACCATATACAAAGAACTAAAATAGGTAGCATAGCAAAATCTCATCAGCTAGAAAACATCAACAAAGGGAAATTGAATTATATAAAAGAACCAAAAACTAATTCTGAGATTGAGGTAGATGAACTGCAATGAATATAGTCACTTGAAGGCTGCTACACATTTAATATGGAGTCCATAACAAATTAATACGTTCAACAGAAATGTATCTGCTTATGGCTCTACAAGCCAGAAGTCTGCCATCAGGTCACTAGTTGTTCTAGGAGATAATCCATTGCTTAGTTTCTGGTGGCTGCCAGCATTCCTTGGATATGATAGGTTGCTCCAATTTCTGCTTTGATTTTTCACACAGCTTTCTATCTTCCATCACCTAGCAAGTCTACCTCTGCCTGTTGTTTCATGGATGATCTGGATAATTTCCCAGATCCAATATATAATAGAGAGATCTGGACTCAGCAGAAAAGTAGTCATCTATTTTTCACAGAAAATGGGTGGAGAGGGCTGGGAATATGGCCTAGTGGTAAGAGTGCTTGCCTCCTACACATGAAGCTCTCTCAGTTCGATTCCCTAGCACCACATATGTGGAAAACAGCCAGACGGGGTGCTGTGGCTCAGGTAGCAGAGTGCTAGCCTTGAGCGGGAAGAAGCCAGGGATGGTGCTCAGGCCCTGAGTCCAAGGCCCAGGACTGGCCAAAAAAAAAAAAAAAAAAAAAAGAAAAGAAAAAATGGGTGGAGAATGATTAACTCTGATTAAAGTAAACAAGTTGGTCAAGTACAGGGAATTAAAGAAAGGGTTTAGTTGTGACAGTATGTATGGAATGTGTAGTAATGCGAGCTGTGAAAATGCCTTTCTGCTTTATGTTTTAGAGCATAAAGTAGAAATAAATGATGCTTTACTAGGATAGGGAAAAGGCACTTAAAGTCAGAGGACACAGGAAAGTTACAGTGTCTTTGAGAAGATAGGAAGTTCCCTCTCCTTTATTACTATAACTTTTGCATTACAGTACTAACAATCAGAGCTAGAACACCATGAAGTAATCTGGAAAAAATAGAAGAGAAAATAAATTTTTGATTTTGAAGAAAACAGTAAGAATGAGAATCACAGAGCAGATAAGTGCCCAGAATTTTATAGAACTTTAGTGAGGACAACAATTAACAGGTGCATATGTGTATGTGTATATGTGTTAGGGTGATTTAATATGATTTAAGCATTATAGTTGAGATTGGATTTTAAAATTACATCCATGAATCACTACAGATATCCGTATTGTAGTTTTGTAATAACAACTATGAATTAAGATCCATTCTAGCAAAGGAAATATAAGAAATCTGATGATTTGTGTTATGACCAAGTGGTGGCCAAAATGGATCAACTTAGGTAAATGAGGAGCTCAATTACACTATGAGCTTCTAGAAAATGCGGCATAAAAAGGAAAAGGGTTGAAGTACAATA
Source organism: Perognathus longimembris pacificus (assembly GCF_023159225.1). NCBI lineage: Eukaryota > Metazoa > Chordata > Mammalia > Rodentia > Heteromyidae > Perognathus > Perognathus longimembris. Next base: position 18,045,520 of record NC_063181.1, on the reverse strand, counting down.
TGGGAGCATAGAGCTGTAATTCCAGCACCTGGGAGCCAGACGTGGGGGGATTATGACCTTGAGATCAGTATGGATTTTCTAGTGATATCTATCTATCTCTAGATCTATCTAGATATCTATCAAAAGAGGCACATGCAGGTATCCAGATAGGTATCTTTCTATCTAATCTATCCATCTTAGATAGAGATAGATGAGAGATAAAGTAAATAAAAGCAAAAGGAATTTTCCTGCATAATTTTTATTGTTTATTTCTCAAACACTAATGACACATTTAGGTAAAAACTGCAAGCAATTTATCAAATATTATTTCACATGCTCATGTGCACATGGATACTTAGTCTTTGTAATCCACTCCTATGCATATCCTCCTGTGGCCTCAATGTGTGAATACCAAGACCTACATAATTTATCATGTCCCAGTGCATCTAATTTTACTCATTCCATGTGTTTCCTTGTAGATTTATAGACACATTTGTTGTTGCTGTTTTTGTTTTATTTTCCTTTTGTCTTGTTGGTTAGTTGGCTTGTCTTTAGAAGAGTAAGAAGGGCAAAGAAAGAGTGGAACAAAGGTGAGTAAAACAACAGTGGTACCCAGTAGGCACTACATGGAAAATGATCGGTACATCTTGTGATTAGTAATGGGAGGGGAAAACTGGGAGACAGGAAAGGGGAAACCATGGTTCAAGAAGAATTTCATTCATTACCGGGCTCATGTAACAGCAACCCTTCTGTAGATCAACTCTACAATAACAATAAGATATTTTTAAAATGTAGAAAGCAGGTAATTTGGGTAAATGTAAGGTTCAAATGCTTAATTTTGAAATAGACTTCATTTCTAGTTTTAGTACAAAATAATGGCACTTTGACAATTGGATTGAATATACACAAAATATTACAAATACTGGTTATACATTCATAAATATATCCCTCATAATATTTGGTACACAGTAAAGTTGCCCTTTTGTTGCCAAGGATATTTTTGCTTAGTAATTTTGTTTGATTTTTGAAGGTATCAGCTAGAAAGATTCCTTTTTACTTTGTGAAGTCTATCTAACATTTTGTTTTCATTTGTAGTTTGGTTGCCACAAAAGAAACCAATAGTGCAAGATCTCGAAGTGCTCCAATGTCACCCTCTGACTTCCTCGATAAGTTAATGGGGAGAACTTCAGGGTATGATGCCAGAATCAGACCGAATTTTAAAGGTAACTACTGTGCTTTTACTAGTCAGATATCATGTGTTTAAAATCTTTCAAAACCTGTAATAGTGAAAGAAATGTCATGAAAAGACTATTTTGATGTTTCAGGTTTGCCAGTGGACTTTCAGTGAGTGGATCAACAGAATTTTCCCTGCTCTAATAGTTATAACATTGATAGTGTTGATCACTGATTATACATGTCTGTGTTTGCTATTTCACTCTTCTACCTGATCTCTGACTAACTGGACTAAAAGCTTCTTTAAGTGTTGAAGATAAACCTTCACTTCTCCACTCTAGCTCACATTCCTGCTTACCCAAGCTCTGGCCTTGCCTTCCTAGGCAAGCACACTGCCACTGTGGTTATGATACCAGCCCTTTCCATCAGCTGAAGCTTGCACAGTAGGCCTCTTCTGTTGTGAGAATCAGTGACTGAATTTGTTCATAGGGGAAGAGAATGTGTGATTGAAACTTACAGATGGTGTTTAAAAATTGTTCATTCTACTAAATAGTTTACCTGAATAGTCCCCCCTTCCCCCGTGGGGAAAAGAAAATCAACTTAGCAATTCTTTTTCTTCTGTTTAATACAGTGACAATCAAAATATTTATACAAGTCATCCATGCCCCATTCAGAACTCCAGTGCATAGTGTTTTCTTTTCTTTCAAAGCTGCCCCCATACACGAGTTGTATCATGATTATTATACTATGAAATAAAGAAAATAAAGTAGAAAGTATTCCCCCATGGACTCTTATTAGTCTACTTTCATTCTTAAAACTAAGAAGCAAAACTAAAACTTGTAAAAGGCTGCCAATTTCTATTCCTTTCCAGAATTTTTCCGTATGAGAAAGAGGGAGAGAAAATAAGACGGCTGCTTAATAAGGGTACAAGTGCTAGAGGAGACATAAATATCAACAATGGGTACCAAGACAGCAAGTCAGAGAAAAATTACTTGCTAATTCATGAGACACAATTGAATTCTTTTCGTTTTAAATTGAGTTCCACATTTGAATTGTAGATTGCATCTCTTGACTTCTTCTTAAGCTTTCAACCATAAATATTTTGAACACAACTGAAGGAAAACAGTGAACATCAAGCTGCGAGAAAGTAGAAATCCTCTTCCAGTTATACTGAGCAAATGACAGCAAGAGATCTCAGTAAAAGAGCTTCTTCAAACTGATAGAAAGCCTTAATTCTCAAGAAATTAAGTACTAATGTTGCACTGATCTGAAACAAAACAGGCAGTTATCTAAGGAAACGCCTACAAGAAACCTAACTAGTAATTAGATACATTACATTGATTCACAATTACTGCTTTCCTTCTACGGAAAATAGAATTAAAAATCCACCATATTTAAAATACTAGTGAATATATGCAAAACATACAAAGAGTCCAACACATTACAAAATGCAAATAGGTTATTAACCCTACAACAGTCGTCCCATTGTTTGTATTGTTGACTTGAAAGCATAGTTCTCTTATTCTTGTACTAATTTGAGGATATTTTCAAACATTTTATGCCATAATTATTACTATATAGGTGTTAGAGAGGACTTTATGGACCTGGTTTTGCCTGAAATAAGTACTGATTCTTTTTGAATTATAAATATATTTGTAAAAACAAGGTGGCTACCAACCCAATTCAGAGAGGTGAGTAGATTTTGTGGAGATTAGGAGATACAATTCCCCTACCGTCCTTAAAACAAAACAATGCATTGCTGTTTATAGTTTCCCAGGACATTTTGTACTCTCAGTAATAGAAAATGAAATACTTGCTATATTTCATTGAAATAATAATGGTCAATTTATAAAAATAATTGAACACATTAGCTTGTATTTACCACCTTTCTTTTTTAAAAATAGTTTTATTTTCAGGCTGGGAATATGGCCTACTGGTAGAGAGATTGCCTTGTATACATGAAGCCCTGGGTTCAATTCCTCAGCACCACATATATAGAAAAATCCAGAAGTGTCACTGTGGCTCAAGTCGTAGAGTGCTAGCCTTGAACACAAAGGAACCAAGGACAGTGCTCAGGCCTAAGTTCAAGTCCCAGGACTGGCAAAAAAAAAAAAAAAAGGGGGTTTTATTTTCTTTAAGTAGTTGTACAACAGACTTGCTATTTGACAAACCTATTTTTGAATATAGTGCCTGTTGGTCAATGTCACCCCCTTTAACATTCTTACCCACTTTCCCCAGCCCATCCCTTCTCTTGTTTTCTTAATTTCTAGTCTTATGTATTGAATATTTTTGCCACTTAAAACAATCTATGTGCACAATGCAACTTGATCTGTGTCATCCCTTCAACATCTTCAACCTGCCCTTTCCTTTATTTTCCTCAGTTCTGTGGCATATGCAACACATTCTTGCCTGCATTCTACCCATTCCTCCATTCATTCTTCTACCCCTCTCCTCTTATCCCCACCTTGCAATTACCACCGTGCTTTAACAGCTTTTACCAAGAATTATACCATTGATTTTTAAACTCTTGTAAGTCCACCTCAAAATTAAGCATGATCAACACATTTTTTGTTGTATTTAATAGATGTTGTAATTCTGATGATCGTTTGCTGAAATGTAAGTGATGTGTTCTTTACATTTTATTTTTCCCCTTATGGCTGGTAGAAAGATACTTAAATATTAACTGACTACATCAAGTACCTAACAAAAAAAAAACGATAGATAGAAGGAGAAAAGAGCAAACTTAATTTTGTTGTTGGTAGCTGGTGACCCACCTAGCCTTACTCAGAAAAAAACCTATCAAGGACTGTAATGTGACTTAGTGATAAAGTACTTACCTAGCATACATGAAGCTCTGGGTTCGATTCCTCAATACCACATAAATTTAAAAAGGCTGGAAGGGTCACTGTGGATCAAGTGATAGAGTGCTAACCACGAGCAAGAGATCAGGGATAGTGCCCTGGCCCTAAGCTCAAGCCCCAGCATTGGAAAGTAAGCAAGCAAGCAAGAAAGGCATCATACATGTAAGGAAAGAAGAGAAAACCTGTTTCCCAATATTACTTAAACCAATATCTTTGTGAGGCAGTTCACAAGACTGAAAATACAATCCCTTATCGTTTTGGTTAAAGATCTCTCCTTCATTAAATTTCACTAGCTAATTAAGTTAACAAATTCAAATTTGGGGTTACTCATACATTCCAATCCCATTTGTCTAATATAGGTATTAATCACATGAGATTTTTTGAGCATGAATGCCAGTGGTATGGGATTACTCAGAGTTTTAGAAAATTTTTCCATACTACCTGAAGTTGTTTACAGCTTTTCAGTACAATCCTTGTCAAACTATCAATAATATAATGAAGTGAACATTCCTAAAATTAATATAAAGCCACTAAAAGAAACCAACAAATAAAACCCTGAAACAAATACCAAAGCAATATTGGATAAAAGGTACAAAGCAAGAAATATGTTATAAAGCTATAGTAATCAAAATAATGCAATGCCAAAAAGTATTAAACACACATTTGAGTGCTATAGTAGTGGCTTATATCTTTATCCCTACCTACTCAAGAGGCTGAGATCTAAGGATCACAGTTCAAAGCTAGCCCAGGCAAGAAAGTCCATGAAACCCTTTCTCCCATTAGCCACCAAAAGAAAGTCAGAGGTAGAACCGTAGCTCAAGTGATATAGACCCTTGAGCAAAATTGCTCAGAGACTGTGCCCAGGCACTGAGTTCAAGCCCAAGGCCTATACCAAAAAAAGAAAAAAGGAAAACTAGACATAGAGATAAATGGAATCTGTAAGTAAACCAAATTATCCATATATAGCCAACTGATTACAGACAACGTTATTAGGACACACATCAGGGCAAAGACAGGCTTTTCAATAATGGATGCTAAGATAATTGGATTACTGTGTGCAAAATTAGACTAGCCTTCATTGCTCATCGTTTATAAAAAACATTAACTCAAAATGGAATAATAAAGGGCTGGGATATAGCCTAGTGGCAAGAGTGCCTGCCTCGGATACACGAGGCCCTAGGTTCGATTCCCCAGCACCACATATACAGAAAACGGCCAGAAGCGGCGCTGTGGCTCAAGTGGCGGAGTGGTAGCCTTGAGCAGGAAGAAGCCAGGGACAGTGCTCAGGCCCTGAGTCCAAGGCCCAGGACTGGCCGACAAAAAAAAATGGAATAATAAATAAGTCTTAAAACTGTGAAAATACTAGGACAAGGGAAAATGCTTCAGGACTGGGATGACTAAGGAATTTCTGTATATGATATCTAAAACATAGAAAACAAAACCCAAAGTAGACATATCAAACTAGACAGCTTCTGTTTAGCAGTCAACTTAATGGAAAAAAAAGAACTTTCAGAATGGGAAAAAGTTCAAATTACAAACTATATATATGGAATTAAAATAGACAGAGAAAAGCAGATTAAATAGAAAAAAGTCTGATTTAAAAATGAGTAAGTTATTCAAAAGAAGACACACAAATACCTAACAAGTTCATATATAATGTTTAACACTAATCATCAGAGAAATCCAATGCAAACAAAAACTACAACTCAATATTGATGCACTCTACATAAAATAGATAGTATGAGTAAGACTGATCTTAGCAAATACTTGTGAAAAATGTGGGGGGTAAGGGGAATATTTATATCCTGTTGGAGGAGTCAGAAATAGGAGTAGCTATTATGAAAATCAGCACGGAGAAACAGTACAAGAAATGTATCCAATGCCCAACGTATGATACTGTAACCTCTCTGTACGTCAGTTTGATAATAAAAATTTGAGAAAAAAAAATAAAAACGAAACTAGTGTATGATACAGCAAGCTTTCTTCTAGGCATGTATCTGTAAAATAATAGGGCATTAGTGTTTATGTTAAGTGAAATAATCCAGGGGCTGGGGATATGGCCCAGTGGCAAGAGTGCTTGCCCTGTATTCATGAGGCCCTAGGTTCAATTCCCCAGCACCACATATACAGAAAACGGCCAGAAGTGGCGCTGTGGCTCAGGTGGCAGAGTGCTAGCCTTGAGCAAAAAGAAGCCAGGGACAGTGCTCAGGCCCTGAGTCCAAGCCCCAGGAATGGCCAAAAAAAAAAAAAAAAAAAAAAAGAAAGAAAGAAAAAGAAATAATCCAAATACAGAAAGAGAAACACTACTCAAGTGTAGAAGTTTAACCAGTGGATCTAGACATTAAATACATATACAATAGTAATCATCAGAGGCTGGGAAAGGCACTGGGAAGGATGAATCAGGAAAGACTGGTTGGTTTGACTTCTTAGAAATGTGAATCTTTTGTAGAGGACAAATGCAAACCTCAGTACTTGAATTACTAGACAATTAATGAAAATAAATGGGAATATTCAGTCTCATTAGCAACCAGCATAGTGTAAATTATAGCGATAATGTGGTAAGATACTACATTTCAAATTATTGGCATTCATAAATAATAATTGTAACATTATGCATGTTATTATGGCATTTATTTCTGGAATGCTATTTTCAATTTGTAATTGTTTTTATAAACATCTTTACTTTAAAAATATTTTACAAAAATGTACCTTACAATTCATAGTGGAAAACAATTATTAAAAATTACAATTATCCAGGAGAACGTAAATGTATAATTTCTTAGAAATGCCAACTCACAATGCAACAAAATAAATATCAGGAAATGGATACTTGAAAGGAGGGTAGAGTCAAGGCTAGGGAATAGATGAATAAAAGAGGAAGGGGAAGAATGCAGTCATAAAAATTATTCCACATTCTACAAAATTAAGAAAACTGAAGAAAGAACAAGGGAGAGAAATGAAAATGAGGACATCGATTAAGATGCAAAACAATCATAAACTGCTATATTGAATGGCAACTTCTTTGTAGAAATATTTAAAGAAAATTTGAAAAGTAACAGTAGAGAAAAAGAAACAAAAGTATATAAGATTATCTTGTTCATGTAATTTTGAATTTACTTTTTTTTTTTTTTTTTTTTTTGGCCAGTCCTGGGCCTTGGACTCAGGGCCTGAGCACTGTCCCTGGCTTCTTCCCGCTCAAGACTAGCACTCTGCCACTTGAGCCACAGCGCCGCTTCTGGCCGTTTTCTGTATATGTGGTGCTGGGGAATCGAACCTAGGGCCTCGTGTATCCGAGGCAGGCACTCTTGCCACTAGGCTATATCCCCAGCCCCTTGAATTTACTTTTTATATACTGCTGATTTTTTCTAATCTAGATGTAGATATTTTTGTTTATCAAAAAGTTATATTTTCGGGCTGGGGATATGGCCTAGTGGCAAGAGAGCTTGCCTTGTATACATGAAGCCCTGGATTCGATTCCCCAGCACCACATATACAGAAAACGGCCAGAAGTGGCGCTGTGCCTCAAATGGCAGAGTGCTAGCCTTGAGCAAAAAGAAGCAAGGGACAGTGCTCATGCCCTGAGTCCAAGCCCCAGGACTGGCAAAAAAAAAAAAAAAAAAAAAAAAAAAAAAAAAAAAAAAAAAAAAAAAAAAAGTTATATTTTCTTGTTTATTGTGCCATTGCTATGAAAATTGTACTACAAAAATAGAAATAACTCATCTCATTAATTCATTTAAATTGATACTGATAGAATAGCCTCATCTATCAAATCCATTATAGTAAATAAAGAGAAATGACAACTAGTTATAGAAATGAATACTAAAAGAATTGGATGCCCAGCTAACTAGCATTATCTTTCTCTTTCTAAGGATAACTGAAGAGGACAAAAATCCCACTTCAAATCTATTTATCTTATATAGTGGTTCTAAACTATTATACATAAACTAATAATGATAAATTTAGATATGATCTTTGAGTCTGATAAAAAGAACTATAAAGTATAATTATGCATTATGATCTCTGGCTTCTTTGAAATAATCTTTCAAAAAGTAGCAGGTATATGTTTCAGCAGTTTTAGTTGTACAGAAAATTTCACATCCCCATCCCCCATAGCTTGTCCATTATTGGCATCCTCTGTGAATGTGGTACATTTTTATAACTGATAAACCGGTGGGACACTATTGTTACCTGGAGTCTGTCATTTATATTATAGTCCATTCTTTGGCTGTGGGTTTGGGCAACTAGATGATAGTCTATACCATCAGTACCATCATAGTTTTACTGCTTGATGACTTTTAAGTCCAACTTGGACATTGACAGAAATTATTCTCTTAGGGTACATTATGCCCTTTTTTAAATTTTTCTTTGAATCAGTAAGATGATTGATTCTTGATTTGTTCAAAATATTTGTTTTATTTATATTAATTTCTCTTATTCTCTCCATAATGGCCACTCTCTTTATATCTAGACATAACCTTTGCTTGGTGTCAAATGTCCTTGTGATTTCTTTCTACCAGTAATATTTCTTTATACTAATGCTTCTCTCCTTATATCACAAACCTAGAGTAATTTATTCTACTATATTTTAGGGACAGGATGTCTTGTGTGCCTAAATTGATCAGTTATCTGTATGAAATGGTTTTCAAGTGGTAAAGGATTTTCCAGGAAATATGAGGCTTTGAGCTCAAACCATAGTACTATGAAATGTATACATAAATGAAGGAAGGAAAGAAAGAAGGAAGAAAGGAAAAAAGGAGAAAATATTAGATATGGTGGTTTATTCCTGTCATTCCAGCTAATTGGGAGGCAAAAGACAGAGGGATTTAAAGCTCAAAGGCAGCCAAAGTTGTTGAGAGATCTTATTACAGAAGTAAAATACAAAAACAATAGAAGGCTGAAGCTGTGTCTTGAATAAGGTCTTGGGTTTAATCCCCAACATATAATACTATACATAGGCACATAAACACAATTTTCTGTATGTGTACAGAACTTGTGTGTGTATATATATATACATACATATTCACATAAGTCTCTAGATTTGATTGTTTTATAATTTATTCATCATTTTTAGTTTTGTTTTTTAAAAGATTGAGGCTTTCATGCAATAATATGTTAAATATTTTCTAGTCATTCTTATGAACCTTGGCATTAATTATTCATTTACTCTTTATCTGCCTGATAAAACTTTTTCACCCAGCATAAATGTCATTGAGATCATTGCCAAGCCTTTCTGTTTGACTCTGTGATTCTGCCTTCACTTCCTCTCTACATTTAAAAATCATGTTCTATTTCTTTAAGAAACATTTAAACGAAAATCTGCTGTTGCAAACATCTGCAACTACTGTCATTTGCTTTACGGGCCAAGGATATCTAATGGAATGAACAATTTAAAAGCACAATTTGCCATATGGATACGATAGCAGTTATTTGCTCTGTGGCTAAACATAGTAGTGTATTGGATGGATAAAACAGCTTTTGCATTGGCACAGAGAAGGAACAGATTGGCTGAGGACTGCTAAACAGGTGCTGTCTGTGATGGCAATAGAAGATTTACAATCTTCTCTGAGCTTCATTCTCTACAACATTTTTTGAATTAGCAATGGATAGGATAAAGATTATTCCAAAATTGCTGCCTTTGTCCTACATGGACCAAAAGCCTACTGAGAAGCACCTAGTACACTTACAAAATGTGATGCTAGATGCAATTCACTTTTTGTAATCTCTCTACACTCTCATTGTACTTGGTAAGGTGCATTCTATCTCCCACCTGATCACAATACATTCCTATTTTCTAGGACTCTAAGCATTTGCCTATTGGTGCAAATATTCCCAATGTCACCTTCATTCTTCCAGTCTCATGATCAAGAATTTTTAAGAGCTCTAAGTAGTTCAAGGGGTATATTTGAAATACCTTTGTTGCATATTGTAGAAACTTCAGGTTCTGAATCAACAACTCTTACTGTTAATTTGATTGAAATTTTAGTATGTAAAATATATATTGGTGGTTCAGGAGCTGTAACAGGGCTTTTGTGTTTCATAGGCAATCCCTCTACCACTTGAGGCACACATCTAGGTTCTTTCTGCATTTATCATTTTTTAGATAGAGAGTCACATTATACCCGGGATGGACTGGGTTGCAGTCCACCTGCTGTGTTTCTTCTGTAGCTGGGGATAACAGTCATGTCTCTCTGACGACAGCCTTGTTTGAGATGGAATACCATGAACTTCTTTTTGCCTGAAGTTGCTTCAAACTGTGATCTGCCCATCTCTGGTTCTCAAAAAATCACTCAGATAAAAGCTTGAGTCACTGCACTCAGCTTATTTTTTTTAATCATTGTTTATTTATATATGGGTATGTCTTCACAAGTGAGTGTGATATTTTTGAAACTCAGAGTTAGGATTTAGTGCCTGAATTCTTACACCCTTCTTTCTTATGCAGAAGAAAATGCACATAGACTCAAGTAAAAACTAAACAGTGCATTATATGTTTTAACATACAAGCAATAAAATAAATCTATCTGGTTACCAGACAGAGAATGTTTATACCCAAGAGCAATGTGAGATATCCTTTTTACACGTGTAATGTAGATTTTGAAACCAGACTGTCTGGTTTTAGAAAAAAGCATTTGCATTCTCCATCTCATTAGAGACTGGAGAGGTGAAAGCTGATTCTGTTTTCTATAAGATGAAGCATCCTGACCACAATCATAAGTCAAAACCTGCATGAGCCATTGCTCTTTTGGTCATTGTGTTTCTATAGAAACATCCTGTGTTTTGTCATTCACTGACTTTTCTGCTCAAACCTCTGATAATTAAGGATGCTGGGGCCATATGAAAAATAAAAAAAATATTAGAACTTTCTCTTCCTGACACAAAATGTCAGAATGTGCCTTCCAAAATCTTCTAGGAATCATGAAGAACTATCATGAAGGACTTGCAAGGACCTGCAACTACATGTACCACAAACAGACCACACATACTAGCTTAAGAACCCCAAGGTTACCACTGGTCTTTGCCTCCATTATCATGGCTATAATTCTATGGATAATAAAATTTAAAAGACGGAAGCAAAAATATTAGACAACTCCCTTATTATTCAATGCCTATTCCAAATTAATGTTAAAAATAATAACATTTTTCCTTGCTTAGTTGTAAAAATGGAAATCCTTTCCCCCACTGCTTTATTTATTCCACTTGTAAAGAATTGGGAGTCAATAGAACTACCCATCATTTAGTATCAGCTTCATCCAGCCCCAGGTTCCATGACATAGCCTGTCTTCCACCACCTCTTTATAGGAAAATAAATTCACCCATTTTTATGCTCTTATGTTTTCTCTCTTGTAAACAAAAGTCACCAGAACACACAACAATTTATCTCAAGCCAAATAATATTCTCCAGATTCCTATCACTGTTGCCAGGCAAGGAAGATAATAGTGTTTTAGGGTTAAGTGAGAAAACAGGAGGATAGCTTATAAAATATGAAATACTTGTTCAGCTCTTCAAGGCTGCAAGTAGACTGTGTTTATTTTCCAAGTTAATCACTTACATTAAGTGAAATGAAAGATCTTTAACAGTGAGATTGAAGGACATATACTTTCTCCATTCTTACATAGAAGATACCTTGTCATATTATAGATTTTACTGACTAAACATTGTAAACTTTTTATAACCCATGAAGATAGCTGAATTTCTGTTTATTATTAATCAAATAATCATTTCAAGGCTGTGACAGGATTCAAGACTTTGCTCAGATTTTTTTCTCTTTAAATGGCCATCCTTCACTTAAAACAATTTAGCTTCTGTATCTGTTAAAATTATATGTTGTAGAAATACGCATGCTTAAGAATCTTGAGGTCCTTGAGTATGTATCATGTATACTGTATTTTTATCAGCATTCAACAAATTCACAATAGGCAACTTCCAAAATTGGTATCCTTACATTTTTAAGACTTCTGAGCCCCACTTCTCACTCCCTCTTTCCATATGGCTAAGGACATTTCAGTTACGTTTCTGCCCTGCTTGATGTTGGCTATAGATGTTTCCTAGTATGAAATTCTTTAGGCCAGAAGTTTCCAAATACTTTTATATATCCCACTTAAATAATGAGCTTTTCAAAGCCCTGTTGGGTTGAAAGTGTAAGGCACAAGGCCCTGGGTTTGGTCCTAGCACCACAAAACAAGTAAATAAGCATAAAACATCAGCTGCCTTGGTTGTATTCCATATCAGCCAAATTTGAATGTGACAGGCATTTCCAGATAATGGGTGTTCTGGGACTCAGAGAATTAACTCTTCTTCTTTCTTTTACAACATTTTTTTTTACCATTTTGTTTTTTCTACTTTAATTTAGTGAGACAGATTACCATCTAGAGAATATGTAATGGAAAACAAAGACTGGGAAAAGAGCTCAGTGGTAGAGTGCTTGCCTAGTATATGTAACATCCTCATTTCAATCCCCAGCACCACAACTAAAGATGAAAAGTTTGCACAAGTAATAAGAATGTAGATGTAAATCAAAATTTCGAATAATATCTTCAATCATGCTAACTAAATCAATTTTAAAAATTGAACATTCCATTTATCATTAGAAAGAAAAATAGGCTATTTGTAAAGATGAGTGAAAAGAATGGCTTTGAACTTTTTGATGGCTATACTAGAGAACTGACAATAACAGAAGATGTTGAAAGAATCCAAAGACGAGGGCTGGGGATATAGCCTAGTGGCAAGAGTGCCTGCCTCGGATACACGAGGCCCTAGGTTCGATTCCCCAGCACCACATATACAGAAAACGGCCAGAAGCGGCGCTGTGGCTCAAGTGGCAGAGTGCTAGCCTTGAGCGGGAAGAAGCCAGGGACAGTGCTCAGGCCCTGAGTCCAAGGCCCAGGACTGGCCAAAAAAAAAAAAAAAAAAAAAAACCAAAGACGAAACAATTTCCAACCTAAAAATTTCTACTGAATTTAAACATGCATTAATTCTTTAAATATGAGAAGCACATTTGTAGACAAAGAAACTCTCAAAGCTTCACAACATCATTATTCTTCAATATGTTAATGAAAGATGTATTCAATTACAATGAAGAAATAAACCAAGAAGTCAGAACAGGAACTGGGAAATAGGATCCCATGAAACAAAGTAATAGAAATCATTCCCAAGGTGATGAATGGGAAGGGATGGGTATCAAATATAGATGACTGATTTGTCCTAGAGAAAATATTATGGATAGAAACTTCTAAAGAAAATAAAATTAACATAATGTCTGATGAGTCTAAACACAATTGAAGCATAACTGAAACATAATTTAGACTTTTTCAGAAACTTGTTGATAAATCAATGAGGTGCAGAGAGAAAATTGAAATACACAAAAAATTGTGATTAATCTTGGGAAAATGTTCTGCAGAGAAGGAAATGCAAAACCAGTATAATTTGGGGCTGATGTATATTGTCACAGTATGTAGGAAATAAACACTGACCTAATAACATTGTGGATTTGACAATAGTTTGGTAATGAGTGAAGAGAAAAAAGATTTATGGGTAAATGAAGGAGATGATGTCTTCTTGGTGGGACTCCGAACATATGCCTAAAACAGACAAGTTTGAAATAAGAGTAAACATGTAAGTTAGATAAAGTGATAGATATAAATACTCAAATAGTATCTTTAATTTATTAAAAATTTATTATTTTTTAAAAAAAGAAGAAAGAATGGAAGGAAAGGCAAGGGGCTACTATACTCTTTTGTAGCTAACCGTATGAAAGGTAAGTTTGAGCCGCGTACTGGTGGCTCATACCTGTAGTCCTAGCTACTAAGGAGGCTGAGATCTGAAGATTGCAGTTCAAAGCCTGCCCAAGCAGGAAAGTCAAAACAGGAAATGGAGCTGTGGCAGGAAATGGTGAAGTGCTGGCCTTAAGCTGAAGAGCTCAGGCAATCTGGCACTGAGTTCAAGCCCATGACTGACAATTAATTAATTGTTCTTGTAAAAACATGTGAGATTAAAACCACAAACAAAAGATATCAAGTTCATCTATCAGTTTATGTAAGTGGCTTTATCTGACAACCTAGAATAGAATAGAAATCAGTGCCAATTTAGTCCATACTACACAATCTGACACTGGAGTTATTTATATAAATCCCAAACAAAGCACAAAGATTGTGATCAGCTAATCCAGTGTTTTGACTGTTTTGTGAAGATTAGGGAAAAAGCACAGTTCTTATAAACAGGCCTACTGTGTAGCTTCCAAGTCCTATCTGAACTCTAATTTCCCAGTATGCACATGGTAGAACATTTCCCACTGTCAGAGTTATTATGAATATACGGTATTATGGAGCACCCAGCACAGACTTGACCAAAAGAAGTACTCAGTGATTTATTGATCCTAGCAACTCCTGTTCCATTACTGTGCATTGGTTTAATACATTTGGTTAAAACAATGAATGAGCCTTGTAACTTCATTCGGAAATATTTGAGATAATTAACCCTGATATGTTCCTATCTCTTGCAGGTCCTCCAGTGAATGTCACCTGCAACATCTTCATAAACAGCTTCGGCTCCATTGCAGAGGCCACCATGGTGAGCACACTGACCATATAACAAGGTTCCAAGGGATTCATTCAGAATCTTGTTAGTGGAAAATCTCCTGTTAATGCTGTGCACTCTTGTACTTAACCTCAGTATGACAGTTAAAAAGATCAGATCAGTGAGATAACTAAATAGCAATCAGCTGTAGTGATAAATGTTTACAAAAAGTATATTAGAGGATACATGTGTAAGCAATAGCAGGTTCCTTTTATTCCCCAATTAAACAATCTATTGTTATGAATCAAATTAAATAAAAATTACCATTAGCTATTTATTCATTTCTACAGATCTCTATTAGCCAGATATGTACATAACATATATACTGTGATATTCAAGTACCCTGTATATAAAGTTATGCCATTATTTTGAGTGTTCTATTGTATACTTTCACAAGTGACTATAGTACTTGTTTGAATATGACTTACATGAATCCACATATAAATTTACAAATACTGTAAAATATGTCTTTATTAAATACTGCTATGTAATTAGATGACTGCAAACAATCAATTTATGAAAAGCAAAATTATCATCACAGATCAAATTTGTATACTCTTTTTTGCTCTGTACCTTTTATGTGGAACTTAGCCAAATAAAAGAAAAATACATAGTTGAACTAGTGAATATCTGTAAAATTATCTTACAGTTAACTTTTTTTGTGAAAAGTATGTATCATAGCTCTTAAATTATCTAGAATTATACTCTATTCCCAAATTTAGTGAGAGTAATTTGCATTAATTTCCCGAGTGGGTTTTTACTGAAATAGAATATAAAATACTTAAAGAGTTCATAGTTTCCCAAACCATTATGAAAAAATTATGATCATTTTTTGCATATTTTAGAAACACTAGATAATGAATTTCCTAAGGAAAAATAATTTAATATGCAAATAGCCATGTGTTTGGGGAGGTATAGACTTGTGTATTTAAGAAAGAAGATGAATACCAACAGGAAAAGAAAGACTTCCTTGTGTCATTTACTTCAAAATGCCATTTCCTTCAGGCTCCAAATGACTAAAATACAAGCATTTGTGGAGAAGATCTGAACTCACATTCTTTGTGCATTATCGAGAATTACCTTAAATACCGTAAAACTCAATAGAAACATGTATATGTGAACACAAGTGTGTGTGCGTGAGCGCGTATGCTCATTCGTGCACTTGTGGGTTTGTACTGGTCCTGGGGCTTGAACTCAGGGCTCTGACACTGTATCTGAACTTTTGGACTCAAGGCTAGTGCTCTATCACTGGAACCACAGCTTCAATTCTGGCTTTTTGGTGATCAATTGCAGATAAGAGTCTCATGGACTTTTCTTCCCAGCCTGGCTTTCAACCACAATCCTCATATCTCAGCCTCCTGAGTAGCTAGGATTACAGGTAGGAACCACTGACATCCAGGAGGATTTCATTTTTTTAAGATAAACTACCTCTGTTTCAGCCTTTGGCATATTCAGAATGCTGGCTGAATATCTGGTTCTGATTTATATACCACATTTGTACATATTTAGTCCAAATTATCCAGAGACAGAGGAATCACTGCTAGGTTTGTTCTACTTAGATTCCCAATTTGTATTTATACATCTACCTTTCCATTGTAATTGTTTGTGAACATTCTATTTAAGCTTAAAATCCTGGAAATTCAATTCTCTATATTTCTGTTTTGCATGATAGCATCCACAAATTACTTTCAGCAACAAGAATTGGAATGTCTGGTGGGCTTTACCCATCTTTGTAGACTAAGCAAATTAACAAAAAAAAAAAAAAAAGAGGACTCCTGATACTCAGGTTTCTAAAGGGTTTTTCTCATTATGGGTGAATTCATCAGTCTTCCAACCAAATGGTTATAATATACTTCACAATAAAACTTCCCCAGATGAATTTAATGGTAGAAGACTTCCTGTACAGGGTATATTCTAAAAAAAAACTTGCCAAGTATGCAAACATACTACCAAGACCCTTGTTATGTTTTATTCCAGCTTTCCAAATCTTACCTATATGTCTGCCATCATGTACTACTTCTCTGAAATCATGTTAGCATCTATTACTCTTCTCTTCTTAGTCAGGAGCAGCTTCACTGAACATTAATAAAATAGCCAAGAGATTAGTAACACAGAGTTAACTATTTCTATACTGGTATCTTTCTGTATATCCTTCTGTACTCTAAATGCGGGATCATGTTAGTTTATTTTCATTGTTACTATGAGTACATATGTGTAGGTATGATTTTCACTTATTGAATAATTAGATTATGCAAGAAACTCTAAATCAATAAAAATTGATAACACCTACACTCCTGAGCATCTTTAACATTTTAATATCTTTTAAAATATTTTATCAAAATTTTAGGCACATGAGCATGAATAGATCATAATTTACGCATTCCCACTGTACCTACCACCGTCACGACAAGCAAATTGTAAACTGTTTGCTCCAGAACTAAAGTATGGCTTTCTTATATGAAAAAGAAAACACTGCAGATATTACCATGAACTTTATCCCATATACATGAAAGTATAAACTTTATTCATGTTATTTTGTTTTGCTTTAAGTTTTATAAATTTTGTGATAGTTCATGCTTACGTGTTCATAATTTTATTAATTTTCATCGAAGTATATATTCATTAATATATTTACCCATCTACTTTTGTTGGACATATAGTCTTTTCTAATGATTTCACTTCTACAGAACAATTGAACTGAAAATAATTGCACATCATCTTCTGATCTTTACATACAACAGGGAGTAGGACTCTGCTCAAGAGTAGAATGACTTGGTTGATAATGCCACATTATTTATTCTGTTGTTTAAGTTCTTCCACTTTGAACCACCAAGCATTTGTTCAGTCCACAATAATATATCTTTGACATATTTCCACCAGCTCATTTATTGGGCATTTTCTTGTGTTCTAGATAACTGTAAGATAGTCTAGACCCATCTTGCAAAGTTCAACTCACTGCTAAGGAGATATCATTTCGTCTAAGCTTTTTTGCATGCAGAGTATGAAAATATATGTGTATGTGTGTGTGCATGCTCTAAATTCTATTTTCTAATTTTTTCTTATTAACGTAAGGACAGACATTGCTACAATAATGACATAAAGTTCATATAAGTTTTAATAATAATATTTTCTCAAAAAAGGCATTTGTTTGTTCAAGCTGTGTTGCTATATAATTGCATAGTTCTCTATAAAATTCATAAATTTCTATTTTTATAATGCTATGGTGATCCAAGAATAATTTTAAAAATAAAAATGTAAAGATACACTTATTACAGGAATTAAGTATGTTTTGAAATAACTTTTGTTCATGACAATTGGAAGGAAAAGTGCATAAAGAAAGCCAATTTTTCCCTTACCTTTTTCCAGAATGAGTCCTTAGTCCTTGGTATCTACTTAAGTTCGTATAAAGGCAATTTTTATGATCATCACAACAGTATTCAGTGTCTGTCTCATATTTATAGATTCATTAATTTATTCTGCTTCTTTTGGGAATAGCCTGAATATATCCTGCTAGTCTTTTAATATTAACAGTATATCTGTTAATACCTTTTCCTCCCTGTCTTATTTCCCTTAGAGTAGTAAAGCAAAATGAAATACAGCAACAGCTTTGGTCTGAAAGATTTTTTAATCTCACACATGAGTAACCGTTGACTGACAGTGTGAATGTGCTCTGAACAATCATTTATAAGCAACAGTCAGAAATGGCTTATCTGTGGATGGTTGCAGAAACCAAAGAAGGTATGGATGTTACTCACCTTAGTGACCCCATCAGAAATATGAATAAAGCTCTGCTTTCAGTATTTATCCACAAGCTCATGCTTATAAACACAGTGTCTCAAAAGAAGACTGTTGGCAGATCCCATTCCCAAAGGTAAAATTTCCTGCAGAGAATATCACAAAGAACACTAGTGTTGCTTTGCTATAATGCTGTTATACAAACAGTGGTGAGAAACAGATTTGCAATTCAGATGCTAATGACCACAGAACGAAAAATAGAGGCAGAAACTATGCATTGTCAGACACATTACTCTGTAGCTCCACTCCTGTACTAGAAAATAGGTTTGTAGAGCTTCTTTGGGATAACTATACTTAAAAGTAATTCATTCTATACAGATATTTGAAATATTTGTGCTGAGGAGAAAGTAAAGAAGATGTTCAATTTAAATGTAATAATAAACATACACATCACTTAATTTAATTTTCTCCCTGTCTAAACTTCAAGTCCATTTATAAGGGAATGTGCATATTACTTGTATATGAATATCCTTAGAGAAATACTTTGAATAGAATTCGTTGTTACCAGATCGGTTAAACACTTATATTGACTACTTAAAATAATAGAAATGAAAGGTCCTGGCTATGACAGGTTAGAGCAACTTCATCTTCATGGTATTTATCATCAGGATTTTTTTTCTCTGAGAGAATTTGATTTCTTGAAAGATTAAACTGTACAATGTCATTTTATTGAAAGATAAAATAAGAAGCAAGATTGTAAATTGGATTCTCTAAAATGATTGGCAGCAGTCATAATTTTGTTCCTTTTTCATGGATACCGTAGTGTGTCAATTATTGTTAAGTAACTTGGCAAGAGATTTAAGTTGCAAATAGCTCTTCACCTGCCTTGCAGATCTAACAGAAACATGATAAAATTAACACTGAAGTTTTCTAGACCATTTTGGTGGCATTTCTCCCTTGCTATGTTGGGGCTACCGGTTTATATACAGAGCAATCCCACAAAGTTATAATCAGACAGACTCCAATAAACCAACCTGACAAAGATCTGAGGCTGTGCCACATGGAGAGTTAAATAAAGCACTCCTTTTTACTTAGGACATCAATAGAAAATGGAAAATCATTTCTAGACAATAAATCAACCAATATCTCTGTGTCTCAGTGTCTCTCTGTCTTTGTTTGTCTATCTATCTCTGTCTCTCTCTCTTTTTCACATACAAACATACACACACATACACACATCTTGAAAATGAATGCTTGCAAGTTTGATTTTAAAACAAAAGGATAATCTTTTTTTCTCCATCTCATCAGTAAGGAAGCTTGTTAACATAAACTGATAGAGAACTTGAAGAAACTGATGTATTAGCCACTACTATAGTCCATGATTATAATCAGTGCCTTCTTTAAGAAAATTCTCCTTCAGTAGTTTCTTGGCATTTTATAATACTCTAGAGACAAGCTAAAGCATAAGACACATAAACCTGCCAAAATTATATTATTAAGTGGTTTAATTAACAAAAGTGAGCCTATAACACAACAAATAGATAAGTTGTAAGTTATATTCCCAGACAATTTCTGAACACCCTCCATCTTTGAAACCCCATCACTGGATTCTCTAGAGGTTAATGAGGTTTCCTTTTCCTCCTAGGCAGGGAAGTGCTTGCTTCTCTACTGAGTGATCCAATCTCCAGGACTTTTCTCTTGCTAGACTGTTGATTGCAGGGTATTTCTCTGTACTTTCCCCTCAATTAATTCATTGATATCTCTGTCTGCATATCCCTGCCCACTCTCATTTTTTCTCACTCACCAGGCCCAAGCTAATTAAAAAGACTACAAAGTGACATCTTTGAAATCTTAACTCCTTTCTTTGATGGAAATTGTTTTGTTTGTTTTATGTTGTTCTTTAGCTATTTCTCCATCCGATAGTCATTTCTTTTTCTTTTTCTTTTAAATTATAGTTAAGGGCTGGGGATATGGCCTAGTGGCAAGAGTGCTTGCCTTGCATACATGAAGCCCTGGGTTCAATTCCCCAGCACCACATATACAGAAAATGGCCATAAGTGGTACTGTGGCTCAAGTGGCCGAGTGCTAGCCTTGAGCAAAAAAGCCAGGGACAGTACTCAGGCCCTGAGTCTAAGCCCCAGAACTGGGAAAAATAAAATAAATAAAATAAAATTATAGTTAAGTGGTTGTACAAGGAAGTTGCCATTCAACAAAGTAATTGGTGGATACAACCGATCTTGAGCAAAGTCACCTCTTTCATCATTTTCCTCACCCTTCCCAACTCTACCCTTTCCCTCAATTTTTTTAATTTTGTAGGATATTCATTGAATTTTACAAGTGTATACTCATTCCCCAAATCCTCTCTTCATTTATCTACATTCTGACTCTTTATTCCAGTCCCTTTCAATAACCCATTTCCTGGTGTTTGTTTGGATGGACTGTGAGTCTTTCTAAGGAATGACATCTTTTGAGTTCTCCCCTGAATCTATCATAGTTTCAGTTGATATACAGTCATTGCTCATATACGACAGGTCAACTTGCAGCTTTTGCTCACTGAGTCTTTCATTGATCATTCCTGGAGCTACAACATCCTGTATGCTTTATATTCACATCCAAAGAAGCAGCTACTAAAAAGGCTAAAAATACTAATTCTAAATCTCTTTTACTCCTTACCATATTGTAACCAGCTCTAAAGCTAATTGCTATTCCTCATCTGTGCGCTTTAAGATTAAGATGATGAATCAGAAGTTGACAGCACACATGAAAAGAAATGCATTTGCACTTGCCTTTCTCTTTGGCTTTGGCATTCCCTAAGGCAGCCTTTTTTAAGCCCCCTTTTTTTTTCTTCATGCCACCACAAGGAGCCTTTTTGTCCTTTCTCTTCTTTAATTGCCCTCCCCATGAAATTTTAACACTTTAGCTATACTGTATAATCATTGATATATCCTGAATACTTCTGAATTATACATAAAAAGAGCAAGATTTTTTTAACCCATCAAGAACGCAGTCCTTCTTGCAATCTAATGCTAAGTTCATATGTTTAGGACACTTGTGAGCACATTTGACCAATGCTAAACTGTCTATGTTTGTACTCATTGCTAGGAAATAGTAATAATGTTATGTAATAGAGAAGCACTAACTGAGCAATATGAAAAGGAAGGTATATCCTCCCAGCTATTTGAAAAGTTATTGACAAATGTGGTCCACAGGCCAAATATATTCTTCTTTTTATTGTCTTTCAGTGTGATTTTTCC
The DNA here is from genome assembly GCF_023159225.1 of Perognathus longimembris pacificus. Lineage (NCBI taxonomy): Eukaryota > Metazoa > Chordata > Mammalia > Rodentia > Heteromyidae > Perognathus > Perognathus longimembris. The sequence goes on along the minus strand of NC_063181.1, from coordinate 18,023,948 downwards.
CACTACACATGTGCCTGAAAATGCAACCATTTATTAATTGAAAGTACATTCAGACTTATTTCAGATTTATTTTTCATTCTCACATGAGGGACAGTTTTTTTCCTTCCTGTTTTTATGATGTTTGTGTCTACATTTTGCTTTTATAAGCATTACCCAAATCTTTTTTCTTTCATTTCTTTATTGTCAAAGTGATGTACAGGGGGGTTACAGTTTCATATGTAAGGCAGTGCGTACATTTCTCATCAAACTTATTACCTCCCCCCGTCACTTTTCCTCCGCCTTCCCCCCTCCTCATCTGCCTTCCCCCATTAGTTATACAGTTGGTTTACACCATATAGTTTTGTAAGTATAAGCATTACCCAAATGTTATATTTCACTATTTGATAAAGTTGTTGTTAAGGTAATTTGCATGTGGTTCATTCTTCAGTTGTACCCAGTTGTATATACAATGAATTCTTGATTGCACAATACTTCTACATTTTATCTGAAAACTTTTCTCATATCAACACACCTATAGTAAAATCCTCAGAGACAGAAAGGACTTTCTATTCATCTTTCCCAGTGTGATTTTGATTACTCATAAGATTGTCCTTAATGAGCTGCTGTTACATTAAATTAACTACCTTCTATCAGAAATAACAATGATTTAGTTTGGATACCATTAAAATGGTTCAGTTATGACAATCATAATTATTTTTCCTTGGTGTTAATTAGTGCTAAATTTCATCAGTCACTTTGGTCACTATCAATACCTAAAAATTTAGGAAGAGCTTACTTTGGTAGCATTTTTTATGATGTTATACTATAACATCTTATAAGTGTCTCTTATAGGGGTGAACATCAATATTTGATTTACCAAAAACCATGTAATTCATTTCAGAATAACAGATTAAAATTTTAATTTTGTCATTATTTCTATGCACTATCAATTTCCTTTTGTTTACTGGATTCAAACATTCATGGTTTTCAAACACAAACAAGCCATCTGAACCACTCAAAATTCAATCCGCCCACCCCCACCCAACTACCTATGACAGCCAATCCTGCTTCCTTTTACGGTCAGTGATTATAACAGAAAACCTAGCAGCAGCCCACAAACAGGTGTTGGCCCTTAGAGTCATGCTTGTACAAATGCACGGAGAGCCAGAGAGCAGGGAGGCACCACAGATCTGGGTGGTGGGTAAAGCTGCTCCTCATACCTGAGTCAGGAAGATTGGAAGTCAGGTAGGTTTGTACTGCAGAAATTGATTCCAGAAACATACTGCATCTTGAAACCTAGGCACCAAGAAGCCATAAGCACAACTGAGCTCAAAATAAAATAATAAATAAATAATGTACATTTATTCCTTCAAGCAGTGTGAAACCCTTGACTGAGAGTGGATATGTGTGCCATTTACACTGTCATAGGGAAGCAGAAGCTCAGAATGAGTAGATAGCGGCTCTACCACCATCCCACACTAATGTACCTAATATGTGAAACAAAAGTGACATTTTAGACTCCTCACTTTAATATTCACTATCTTTCTAGTCTCTACAGTACCTATAGGTAAGAAATAGATAGGACAGAACCCTTTAGCTCCTTGTAATCAAGTCTAAAATCTACCCTGTATATACACCAGCATTATGGTTAACACACTGAGACACATTTTCCTCCTTTTATACAAGATTAGCTCCCATTTTTGTCTAGATTAAAACTTGAAACTCCTGTTGAATCTAGGCTCATGTTCAATATATTCCTCTCCTTACTTTGTGTATGCCTCTTTCAATCTCTCATTTTTTTCTTTCCTAACTTGAAGCTCTGTACTGTTATACCTGGCTTGGACTCTGTCTTTAGGGTTAGAAGCTGCCCTGAAGAAGAAAAACTGGGATCTTGGAGAGAGCTTAGATAGGGCTCTGCTGCTCCTCCGCCACCTTCTTCCGTCCTCTAACCGAGCTCTTAAACTTGGAAAATTCCTTGGAAAATTTGTCCAAGGAAATGAATCTCACTGTTCTCATATTCCTGTCCTTCCTTTCATACTTCAAATGGCTGTACATGATCTGATTCTCCAATTCCTTGCTGTTGTGCTTTGGATATAAAATGGTCCCCAAGTCTTACATATTGAAGTCCTCAACCAGTGATGCTGATGAGAGATGCATCAGCCCTCATTGTTGGGTTAATCTGCAGATTCATTCATAGGTGAATGAACTATTAGAAAGACAGGGACAGGTTGGATGAAGTGGGTTATGAGAGCATGCTTTTAACAGGGACATCATGTCTTAGTTCCATGCCCCTCTGTTCTCTCTCTCTCTCTCTCTCTCTCTCTCTCTCTCTCTCTCTCTCTCTCTCTCCCCCCTCTCTCTTCCTGTCTGTTTCCTGGCTGACATGAGATTAGTAGTTTCTCTTTGCCACACCTGCCTGCCATGATGTTTCTACTTCATTACAGTCCCATCAACAATAAGGCTAACCAAATGTGGACTCAAGCTGCTGAAAATAGGAGCCCAACAAGCCTTCTGGCCAATCACTTCAATCAGTTGTTTTCCTAAGTATTCACCTCTGTTAACCTCTTTGTGGTATTTATTATTATTGGCCATGCTTTTCTGGAAACCTCTCTTGTTTTAGCCTCTTATTCAGCAGCCTTCACTTTCTAACTCTCTGATTATGTTGTCCTAAATTTATTTGTAGTCTTTCTAGTTCTAGAATGCTGGCCTTTCCCTGAATTCAGAGGTACTTTCCTAGATAGATATAGCATCTGTTTGTAAGTTTATTCCCTCTCTTGTTTTTCTAGTTGTAAATTTTAAGTCAATAGCTATAGGCCCAGTGTCTTCAGGTGAAAGGATGAGAAGTAAAGAACAAACCTAAATGATTCTGGAATATAGTGTTTCATACAGTATATGTGCATGCTGAAATGTTGAATAAAAAATGAATTACACTGACACCATCCTCTATTCAGTAAGTATTCTTCTCAATAAAATGAACTGATGATTGTCCTCAAATTGCAGATTCCTAAGGATCACCGTATTCGATCTGCTTCTTCAGATTTGCAGTCTTTTTGAGTCAGTCAGAAACTGAGGGGATTTTTCATTCTTCTCCTATACTCAGTATCTAATGAGTCACAAAGTTGCAACAACTACCTCCCCAGTATTACTCAATCTATCACTGCTTTGCACATCACCTCCTCATTATAATGGCAACAGCCACAGGATCTAACTCAGCTCCTGCTGGGTTGCCATTCTAAGAAACAGGGATCCAAAGAAACAGGGATCTTTCAAACAGTCAGATAATACTCTGTACTTATTCTGTTCTCTCATTTCTTTTCAGATATTTCATCCTGGAGAAAAATTCATATTCCTATGATTTATAATATCCTACATAATCTGTTTTACCTTCTCTCCCCATCCCATCTCCTGAGCATTCAACATTTCTGTTATGCCTTCTGTTTTGTTTGTGTATGTGTGTTTGTTGTTGTTGTTTTATACATGCTATTCCTTGAGACATAGGTGGGGCTCTTGAATATCAGAGGCAAATGGAAGCTATAGTTGCTGCAGTTCTTTCCAACTCATTTGTATCTTTCTGGGAAAGGTGATAAATGACAAAAGCCTAGCTTGAAGAGCTGTCATTTATTTACTATAATGATGAGACATCACAAATCTATAAATGACTCATATTTCAATTATGAATTTACATCTTTCACATTTACAACTTTAAAAGCAAATGTCAGAAACAAAGAGAGGCATTTCTTTTCCTTTTCAAATTTCTCCATGACTTTGGAATGATCCCAGTTGGCTTTTAGATTTGGAATGCAGTATTATTTTGAATCTTCTTTCCTTTCTGGGGATTCTATTTCTTATTACTTACCATAGTTAAACTGTTTGCCCTTGACAAGCTTTAGTGCCACAGTTATTATGGAATATGGTCTAAAACTTAATTCATTCAGAACAATTCAATACCTGAAGCTAGCTAGCTGAAGTACTCTTAGTCTTCCCATCATATGTCTCAAAACGGTTCATTAGAAAGAACAGTTTCTCCTAGCACCAAACGAATAGGTTAGTCCCTAGCTAATATGCATGCAAATATTTAACTACTGATTCAATTTTAGCCTGTAAAAGAAGACAGGGGGTCTGGGGATGTGGCTTAGTGGTAGAGTGCTTGCCTAGCATGCATGAAGCACTGGGTTTGATTCCTCAACATCACATAAGTAGAAGAAAAGTAGAGTGGCACTGTGGTTCAAGAGATAGAGTGCTAGCCTTGAGCAAAAAGGAGCCAGGGACGGTGCTCAGGCCCTAATTTCAAGCACCCCAAGAGTGGCAAAAAAAAAAAAAGAAGAACATGTGTTTGAAAAGGTCTTAAGTATTTTATTCTGAATTCTTCCTTTTAAAAACAAACTTGTTGGGATAGATAGATTGTACTTTGTTATGCTTATGTTGCTGTTTTTTCCTTTGAGGGAGAAGGTTGCTGTTCTAAAATTGTTACTTTATTAATAATCATGGTAAATAATTTCTAGTTGAAGCTAATCATCTTGTGACAGAAGTAAACATTTATTTATTTATTTATTTATTTATTTATTTATTTATTTATTTATTTATTTTGCCAGTCCTGGGGCTTGGACTCAGGGCTTGAGCACTGTCCCTGGCTTCTTTTTGCTCAAGGCTAGCACTCTACCACTTGAGCCACAGCACCACTTCTGGCTTTTTCTGTATATGTGGTGCTGAGGAATCGAACCCTAGGCTTCATGTATATGAGACGAGCACTTTACCACTAGGCCATATTCCCAGCCCAACTTTTACTTATTATTGAAAGCTGAATAAAATTCAGATCTGGACAAATATCTTACTTTGTACAGTTTCAGCTCTGTTCTTAAAATCCATAAGGGCACTGAAATAAGAAAATTATGCCCTAGCCTCTTCAACAAGTATTATTAGAACTACTAGTCATTTATACAAATGAAGAAATAATCACCATGCATATTAACAATTTATTTCTGAATATAAAATGGGCCACAAACTTAAATATCAAATCTAAACTTTTTAAACTTTTTTAGAATAGTCTGGAAGTCATTACACACATCTATAATCCCAGTGTTAGGGAGAAATAGGAGGATTAGAAATTTGAGCTCAGTGTAGACTACATAACAAGACCCTATATTAAAAACAACAACAAAAGAAACATTTTTAATGTGACTTATCAATCCTACATATTTACTTAAGAGAAATAAATCTTACGTTTTTTTTTTTTTTTTTTTTTTTTTTTTTTTTGGCCAGTCCTGGGCCTTGGACCCAGGGCCTGAGCACTGTCCCTGGCTTCTTCCCGCTCAAGGCTAGCACTCCGCCACTTGAGCCACAGCGCCGCTTCTGGCCGTTTTCTGTATATGTGGTGCTGGGGAATCGAACCTAGGGCCTCGTGTATCCGAGGCAGGCACTCTTGCCACTAGGCTATATCCCCAGCCCAAATCTTACGTTTTACTAAAAAACCTGAACACAAATGTATACAATAGCATTATTCAAAATCATAAAATATTGAAAATGCATCAATAGTCCATCAACTGGATGAATAAACACTATGGTATATCCATACTATGGGAATATTACTTAATAGTTAAGAGGAATAAGCTGAAAATTAAGTCAGATTTATAAGGTTAAATATTATATGATGCAATTTGTATTACATTTTGTTAAATGTCAAAAAATGAAGACTATATCAGTGGTTTTAAGGTGACAAGTGTGAAGACTAGACACTAAATGAGTCAACATAGGAATTAAGTTTGACTTCTCTTAGCCTACGGATAATGCTGTTGTATACATTTGTATTCAAGTCTTTATATTAAACAGCTTAGTACTCTTAATTAAATACCTAAGATTTCTAGGCCATATTAAATGTATATGTTCCTTTTGATAATATCCTACACTAAAATACTTTTAAATAGGCTTTCCTATTCTAAAATATCTACAAATACAGAAATAGTAAAATGAATGGCCTTACCCAACTAAAAAGCGAAGAATCTAATGATTTATCAGATTTGCCTTTTAATTCTTATTTTACTGGATTGTAACAAAGAGTAATAAAGAATAAATTTGTCTCGGGAGCAGCAGTTCAAACATTATTCTAAAACTGACCATATAAACAATATTAATAATATCAAGTCCAAAACAAGCACATAATTTAATGCATGTGAATTAGTATTATTCATATTAATGGAAGTTAATGTTTTGCCTTTTGTGTTAATGTAAGTTTAGTATATGTTATATATTGATAGAGATAGATAGTAGATAGATGGATAGAGATACATACACATACATATACATGGGAGTTTATATGTGTATATAACAACATATATGTTTGAATATATAACACTTAGTTCTACAAACACTTATATTTTTGAAACTGTATCACATTGATAGTGGAATTCTTCCAATAAGACACTTCAAATTTTTAAAAATTTGACAATTTCTATGCCCTTAAAGACACCTTAAAAATCTCATAAACATTGTGCTAAGTAAAAGATTTCAGACACAAAATATGTCACATGGTATGAAACATCGAGAGCAGCAAAACTGTGGAGAGTGGAAGCAGATTCCTTGTGGTTGGAAGTTCTGGGTGTGAGGAAATTAACTGTTTATGGGCACAGGATTTCCCTGTGAGGTGACAAAAATGATGTGGTACTCAATGTGGTAAAGATTTCACAATATCATTTATGTATTAAGTGTCACTAATGGCAAGTAGTATGTGTATCTGATCACAATTTTCTAAAAGTATATAATAAATAAAAGATTTTAGAAGACAGTCCACAAAACATAGTAGTTATAGCACTCAGATGTCTATATATATCTCTTAAAGTACAAATTATCTTTCAGCTTTCTTCAAAATTCTCTTTCTCATTATTCAGAAGACATGCTTTAGCATGATGATTTGAAGAGCTCGTGGAGAACATGATGTTCTGAAGATCAAATTATACTTCAGTTTCCCAAACCCTCCATCTTTTTATGATGCCAGGCTTTAACCGAAGTCCCAACACAAAAATAAGAAGCAGATCACTGTTGCCATGTCATTAGTATGCATATTGCAAATTAATAAATCTTACAGGTCAACTGTTATGCTCATTTTAACATGTAAATTGTGTGAATAACTTCTAGTAGCTATAAAATCAGACAAGTGTGTTTGTCTTATGCCATGCTGAATAGATATGTATTGTAAATTTCAGATCATGAAATAAAGTAATAGTGCCAGGTTGTGTTTTCTAAACCAGGAGAACATGGAAAGCTTCTCTTCCTACTTGGTATACTGTGAGGTGAAGAGGAATTTAAGAACGGATGAAAGTGGATAGAAACTGGATGCAGGAAATACAGCTGCCCACCCCTCCCCCAGCGCCACTATCCATAGCTCCATTGGCATTACAGGCTATAAAAGAGAAGGTGTCACTTTTGACTGGCTAGGCCGGATGTAAGAAGACCAGTCATTAAGCACACAATTTGCATACCCAGGGGAGTTGAGTAAAGAAGGCAGCAAAGGGTTGAATGAGATCTTGCTGATTACTGCTGTGCTGTACTTTAAGACAGAAACCAATTTGCTAGAATAAATTACGAGGAGTTACTGGAAATATTGGCTCTGTACAGATGTGTACCTGCAAAACCAAGTATCCCCAACATTATTTCTTGGAATAAATCCCTAAATCCTGTAAGAATATTGATGCAGACTATCGCTCTAAAAAACTATTTTACTGGTTTGCAAGACTATCTCTCCAGAAATGATTTTATTGGAGAACTCTTTAATTTTCTCTATTTTAAAATTTCTTTATTTTATGTTTTGAAGTAGTCTTGAATCATGAACCCAGGCTCTCCCGCTTGCTGTGTATGGTACCATTTAATCTATGTGGCCAGCACCATTTGGGTTTTCATTTTCCAGATAGGGTCTTGCCTTTTTGCCTGGTCTAGCTTAATAATCCTCTTACCTATGCTTCTTGTCTAACTGAGATAACAACCATGCAGCACCGTGCCAGTCTTCTTTGGTAACATGAGGACTCATTGACTTTTTCCTCTCGTTGGACTTGACCCATATCTTGCCAATCCCCTCATCACACCTATGAGCCACTGCTCCTGACTCCTATCTATAATTTGCAGTTTCCAATTGACATAGAAGTTAGTGATTGAGATACTAAGAGTAGCCTTTTGTTGACACAGCATACTTTACATTCTAGCCACTGCTTGCTTTTGTGTGGGATGCAGGGATATGATAAGCAAGTACTCTACCACTTGGTTGTAACTCTAGCCCTTGGCTTTTTTGAAAGTGAGTCTCCTGATTCAGATCATACTGGCCTTGAACTCATTACATAGCGCAGGCTGGCCTCAAATCACTATCCCTCACCAGCCTTCTGTCTTAGTCTTCATAGGCATGCATCACCATGCCTGGCTTCCAAGCAATACTGCTCTCTCTCTCTCTCTCTCTCTCTCTCTCTCTCTCTCTCTCTCTCTCTCTCTCTCTCTCTCTCTCTCTCTCTCTCTTTCTCTCTCTGTCTCTTGGACTTGATATACAATTATGCTCCTTAAAAATTAAAGACTTTTCAAAAGAGAATAAACATCTGTATCATGAAGAAGTCAGGGAGAAGTCTGACATAACCTTTCTAAATCTCCAAAGAGCTCTTTGAGAACGGCTTTCTTCTCTATTGGTTCAGTAATGGAGACTAGAAAGGCACTTTCCCACTGGGCCATTATTTCAGAATCAGTTGTCTCAGACCATCCTCCCTGTGGTAAGTTCCTAGAGCAGATGGTGCAAGCAACATGGGGGATATTATGAACGTGGTGTTGAGAAAAGTTACCCCACCATTAAGTATTAGTGTGTGTGCTTGCTGATGCAGAAAGATTCTACTCATCTATATGGATAGAAAGCTTCAGAATCAGAAAATTCTGAAGAACAAAACCAATAAGACACTCCCTAGGGTGTCTGAACTTCCTTCTCATTTCTTAGGCAAATAGATAAGTATTGGAGAGAATCTCTAACCAATACTCTTTCAACAGGAAGAATTCTGGGAGTATTTTTACAGATTATAAATTGTGATGATAGTCCTAAAGGTTCTCCCTTTTCCAGTTACTTGCATAGAAAAATCTATTGTTAATGACTATTTCACACTTAATAATGACACGGATACTTTCTGGTAGCTAGGACTACAAGTCCACACTACCATGTCCAGCTCTTTGTTAAGAAGGACTTCCCCAATCTCCCAAACATTTTTTATCTGCCTTGACTGGCCTTGAACAATAATTCCATCAATGTCTCTTTCCCAAAGAGCTAGATGTGAACCAGGTGAGAACCAGGGACTCAGCTAAACAACTTTATTTTTTTTTGAGTAGTTTTTGATTCACAGTGGAAATGAGACACAAATACAGGTATTTTCATACACCCCTTCCCTCCACACATGCTCAGCCTCCTCATATCGCCATGTTCCATCAGTGTTGTACATGTGTTCCAACCACTGACGTTATAACGAACTGGCAATACACTTACACTGTGGCATTTTCTAAATTTCCTAACGCAAAATTTCTCTCTCCTCCTTCTCCTCCCTTCCTTGTTGCCTGCTGCCTTTCCTCCCCTTCATCTCTTCTCTTCATCCTGCCCCTCCTCCTCAGGACTATAGAGTGAATATTTTTCTTCGTCAGAAATGGAACGACCCTCGACTGGCATACAGCGAATATCCTGACGACTCTTTAGATCTTGATCCATCCATGTTGGACTCCATTTGGAAACCTGACTTGTTCTTTGCCAATGAAAAGGGTGCCAACTTTCATGAAGTCACTACGGACAACAAACTGCTAAGAATTTTCAAAAATGGAAATGTGCTTTATTCCATAAGGTGAGCCACAGACTGAAATTCCTAACTTCAGTGAAGTAAGCCTCTTTAGGAGATAGTTGCTTTTCTCGTTGTGTTTTACTTTCTGGTGAGAATTTGATATTATCAAGGCACTTATTGTTCCACTTTGAGCTCCTTAATATACCATTTTCTCAATATGTCTGCTCAATAACAAGCCTGAGCCTTTCTTCCAGAAAATATATGAGTAACTCTTGGAAATTCTCCTTTTAAACAAGTGACCCAGGTGATGTTTAACATACCAGGTTAGTAAGAGTAATAGCACAAATTGAAAGGCAGGATGGATCATTCACTCTGATTAAATGTTTACATACGTGTACATATTATAAATATTTATAGGTGGGAAAATGGTTTGCTTGTCTGAAATCTGTATTTTATTTTTATTTTTTTTTCAAATTTTTATTATCAAACTGATGTACAGAGAGGTTACAGTTTCATACGTTAGGCATCGGATACATTTCTTGTACTGTTTGTTACCTTGTCCCTCATACCCCCCTCCCTCCCCCTCTTTCCTTCCCCCCCCCCCCCGGAGGTGTTCAGTTCACTTACACCAAACAGTTTTGCAAGTAGTGCTTCTGTAGTTGTTTCTCTTTTTTTACCCTGTGTCTCTCAAATTTGGTATTCCCTTTGAATTTCCTACTTCCAATACCAGTAAACACGGTTTCCAATATACTCAGACAAGATTACAAAGATAGTCTAGGTACAACCACAGGAATGTGATACAAGAACATCATCAATAATAGAAGCTACAGATACACATAGGACGTTGAAAGTAGTTACAACTGTGATATAACAATTGTTTCCAAAACATGGAGTTCATTTCACTTAGCATCATCTTATGTGTTCATAAGGGTATAGCTATTGGGCCTAGTGATGCTCTGCTATGACTTGCCTAAACCTGTACTAATTATTCCCAATAAGGGAGACCATACAGTCCATGTTTCTTTGGGTCTGGCTCACTTCACTTAGTATAACTTTTTCCAAGTCCTTCCATTTCCTTACAAATGGGACAATGTCATTCTTTCTGATAGAGGCATAAAATTCCATTGTGTATATGTACCACATTTTCCTGATCCATTCGTCTACTGAGGGGCATCTGGGTTGGTTCCAGATTCTCGCTATGACAAATTGTGCTGCGATGAACATTGTTGTGCTGGTAGCATTACTGTGATTTTGTTTGTGGTCTTTTGTATAGATACCCAAAAGTGGGGCTGCTGGGTCATAGGGGAGTTCTATATTTAGCCTTCTGAGGAATCTCCATACTACTTGCCAGAGTGGCTGAACCAGTTTACATTCCCACCAACAATGAAGTAGGGTTCCCTTTTGGCCACATCCCCTCCAACAATTGTTATTATTAGTTTTCTTGATATATGACATTCTTGCTGGGGTGAGATGGAATCTCAATGTTGTTTTGATTTGCATTTCCTTTATGGCCAGTGATGTAGAGCATTTTTTCATATGTCTCTTGGCCATTCTCATTTCCTCATCAGAGAAGTTTCTTTGTAAGTCTTTAGCCCACTTGATGAGGGAGCTATTGGTTCTTTGCGGTTTTGTTTTGGAGGAAGGTAATTTTTGTAGTTCTGCATATATTTTAGAGATGAGGCCTTTGTCTGTTGAATGTCCGGTAAAGATCTTCTCCCAGTCTGTGGGCTTTCTGTTTATCTTGCGAGCTATGTCCTTTGCCGTGCAGAAGCTCTGCAGTTTGATGCAGTCTCATTTGTCTAACCTTTCTTTGATTTGTAGCCTTTCTGGGTCTTTGTTAAGGAAGTTCAGTCCTGTGGCCAAGGAGCCCAAGTGTTTCAAATGTTTACATATGTGTACATATTATAAATATTTATAGGTGGGAAAATGGTTTGCTTGTCTGAAATCTGTATTTTATGCTTTCTTTTTTAAATATTATTGAGCATCTGGGACATTTTTACTCTAGCCATGCAATTTTCATCTTTTCTGATATCTGCAAAGTGAGGAATTTGCTGATTGAAATTAAAGAAAGTAAGCAAGCAAAAAGAAATCACTTGTAGCTTCAAAAACTAGGTAACAATCACAGTACTTATTTCAGTCTCAAGAAAGATCTTATTTATGTGTTATTCACTACACATTTCTTAGAAGACCAAAAGGCATTTAGAAAATAATACCAAAATATATAGAGACATGGTTGTGAATGAGTATAATTTCAGCACTCAGGAGACTGAAGCAAGAGTTTCTAAGTTGTTGATCGGCCTCAGATATAGAGTTCCATTTCACCTGGGGATATATACACAAAACTTTATAAAACCTTTATAAAGCACAGACCTTTGTCAAAAATGTACCCAAGTATAACTATAATTAATGCTAAAACATAAACATTATGTACAACATTTCTTGAAAGCTGGACTTTAGAATTCATTCAACTTTGGCAGCATGTTAACTATAAAATACAGGTACCAATTCACTTAACAGCCAAATTAGCTACTTATAATGGCATATTTATGATTTGTATCACATTTGAAGCAGGGTATTAGTTTAGAGCCAAGGCTGGCCTTGCATGTACAATATCCTTACCTCTGGCTCCCAAGGGTTGGCACTACAGGTATGCACAACATTGTCTGTCTTGAATTTGTTCCAAAATAATTATTTTTTTAAAAATCACAGCTATTTTCTTGATTTACTTTAGTTGTGAAAAACAAGAGGTCAAGAAGAGATTTATGTCAGCTTTCTTAGAATATGTTCTTCTTACAGCAATGGGAAACTGTTCAAATATTAACACCATCAGCAGTGACATGTTTATATATATATCAAGCTGGGGTAAATATAGAGGTTTTAGGCTTAAAATGAGCTTCTTCTATTTTATCTCTCTTTTATATTTCCTTTTGATGTCTTCTTGTCAGGAATGAAAAAAAAATCTGATTTGGTGTTTGTCTTCCCAATTTCAAGGATGCTTTTATTTTTTCAAATTTTTCAAGTTTACCTTTTCAGGATGAAGTAGAAAAAATGAAATTTTAATCTTTTTAATTTAATAATTTGGAATTTCCACAACCTTTTTATAAATGTGCTATGACTGTTTTTCAGACATCATATATTAATTATTGCCCAAATGGGTAAATACAATCTTCTGATCATATTGCTTCCTAAGGCTGAAAGGGCAACATTATTCTACAATGAACTGACATTTTCATCAAATTTCCAAAAAAAGCAACTGAATGTTAATATATTCTTGGGTAATATATTACAGGTGACATAAGAAAAATTTCAGATTCCATCACTAATTAAGGCATATATTTCCACATGGATGAATCGCAAGTCTAGGCAAGACAATTCTGAACTCTGTTAGAAAATTATCCAAATGCATATAAGTCAAAAGGTAGTAAAGTGAAGATTGAATAGGCATACTTTTTATATTTTACTTTAATATAAAAAAGATACTGGAACATAGTACACATAACAAACTTAAGGAGACAAAATGGAAGACAGAAAAGGCAAACTAGCTAAGGAACAATGCGGAAGTGAATTCTAGAACTTATTTATTGTTTTGCCATGTACCTCCTAGATTTGAAGATTGAAGGAAAGTGAGGACAACCTGGAAATATCAGCAAGCATATGCTATTTAATCTTAAAGGGCAGCCTAGTAAGACAGAAAACTGTTTAACACTTCTTCACCTTTAGTCATATAACAACCAGAGGGGAAAAGGTGGTACCACCTTGATCCCTCCCCTAGGCCAGCAAAGCTCAACTCGATAGCCTAGACTGCTAATGTCACTAAACTGGAGTGATGGATTCCAACATTTCACCAAACAAGTATCAGGAAGACACAGTGAGCTGGATTTAGATTTGCATCCTCCCCAGTCAATAATGAGCCAGCCTCGCAGAGGCAACATACCACCCCCACCCCCACCCCCTAGTGGCATATCAGGACTTTCAAACATTGGTGGACAAGGTCACTTCCAACATGTTGTTGACAGAGAAATGAAACTTCCTGCAGTACCTGGGAGCCTCCCCCTTCAAAAGTTAATAGGCAGGCTGATTAGGAAATTCTGACTACCAAAACTCACGCAGATGAACAAAAATGCAACTTCCCTTTGACCTGATGGAGCAGTGTCAGAGAAAAACAGTTGAACCAGAAATCTTAACAAGATCCAGATTCGAAAAATAATATAAAAAATGTGTAGGCTTCAATCAAAAATCATTCATTATGCAAAGGACCAGAAAGACCTCAAACTCGGGGCGGGGGGAGGAGGCGGCAGGGAGTGAATAAACTGACGCCAACATCAACATGACAGTGACAATGAACAAGAAGACTATGGCCATGAAGAATGGTGCTTCAATGAACAATTGCAAACATATTTGAGGCAAATGAAGAACTACATCAAACAAATAGAGGCTGTAAAATAGAACCAAATGAAAATTTTAGAACTTTAAAATTTACAATATCTAAAACAAAAACTCTGAGGATAAACTAAACAGAAAATTGAAGATAGAAAGAAAGATCACTGAATAATAAAACAGAACATTAAAAATTACTCAATATGGGGCTGGGGATATGGCCTAGTGGCAAGAGTGCTTGCCTTGTATACATGAGGCCCTGGGTTCAATTCCCCAGCACCACATATACAGAAAATAGCCAGAAGGGGCGCTGTGGCTCAAGTGGCAGAGTGCTAGCCTTGACCAAAAAGAAGCCAGGGACAGTGCTCAGGCCCTGAGTCCAAGACCCAGGACTGGCCAAAAAAAAAAAAAAAAAAAAAAAAATTACTCAATATGAACAACTAACAAATAATGGATTAGGCAAAGGGGATAGAACCACTGGAGCCTGGATCCCATAGGGGAATAACATAAGGTCTAGAATTCATGTTGAGTCTCAGATACAGAGAGAAAGACATATGAAGCTATAAAAATTGGGAGAAATTATGGCTGAATAAATTTTGTAAATAGCATAAACCTACAGAGCCAAGTCTCTAAACAGGATGATGTCAAAGAGATTTCTATGGTGAAATATAATACAGAGCTAAATGCAAATCTTGAAAGCATTGTGAGAGCAATAACATTATACCTACAAAGGTATAATACTTGAAAATGATAGGTTGTTTTTTTTTCAGAAATCATTCAGGGCAGACAGAAATGACATTTTTTGTTCATGTACTCAGAGAACAAAAAAACTTCCTTGCAAGATTCTAGTAACCAGTGAAAATTTCTTTCAAGAATGAAGGGAAAATTGAGAATTTCCTGGATAAAGAAAAGCTAAAAAATTATCACAAGTAGATATACCAGGAAATATGTATGAGGAAGTTGATAAATGGAATGAAAATGGTAGAAGAAGTAATACATCAATATTAATACAAAAGACAGATCAAGCCCCATGACTGACAAAGAAAAGATAGACTAGGAAGCAAAACATGACTTTCATTTCCATCTTGAGTTTTCTAAATTATACTTGAAAAGTAAAGCAAAATTTATAATTTTACAGAGGAAAAATGAAAATACCAAATGAGAAAATATTTTACAAACATATTGACAGAAATGAACAATAATGGTAATATTTAGTGTTGCCTAGTATGTTTGGGGGTTTTGTTTTGTTTTGTTTTTTGGCAAATTCTACCACATTAACTAGGGAAATGGCTTGCAAATATACACATATATGTATGCACACACAGACATATTTATATTAAATTTTGTTGTAAAGGTGACGTACAGAGGGGTTACTATTAAATAACTAATGTGTACATTTTGAACAGTGTTAACCCCTCCCACATTTTCTTCCTCCCCCCAACTCCCCTCCCCCCCCAGGTGGTAAAGTTAATTTCCAACAGTGTCTTGTGAAAACAGCTCAATAGCTATATTCATGAACATATAAAATGATGCTCATCAAAATAAACTCCAAGAAATAGAAACAATATTTTGTTAGTTTGCAGTTATTTCTTTTCCCCCCATTTGGATAATTGCCTGTTGTCTCTGTTTTTAATTTATGTACACTTTGTCTTGTATATAAGTTTATCTGATTTGGGGTAGGGAGGAGGAAATCACAGAAACTGTGAGACAAAGGATGAACCAATGCAACAATGAATATATATTTAAAATTTTCCCTTATCCTTCAATTTGGTAATGCCATTTCTAAGAACCAAAATTACATTGTATTCGTATGTGTAGAAAACATACTTAAAGAGATGTCTGCTTCAGCAACGAATGCCATCAAGAACAATAAAATGACCTATCTATCTTTAAGAAACACATGGATGAACACAATAATAGACCTATATCATGAGATAAATTGTATCAGATAGACCTGAATGCATTCATAAGAAACAGATTACAAGATAATGTAACTTGAAGAGAAATTGTTTTGTGCACACTTTCTTTAAAAGTATTTCTAGACAGGCACAATTCATTATTCACATGTTTGTAGCGATGGTATTAAATAGACCAAGAGAACTAACACTTGTTTCAAAGTATAACACATACGATTGTGTACACTGTGTATGTAGTGGGAATTCCATTAAGTTTGTGAGAGTAAATTCTCTGATGTTCTCACAACACAGAAATTACCCTATGAGGCACTTTTTAGAACTTAACTACATCCTTAAGCCACAAATGACTTCCTGTGCAGATCTATGCAATAACTTTAGATGGATGCAAGCCATTGGCTGAGAATAAAAAACTAGAAAAGAGTACTGGGATTGAAGCAACAGTAAAGGGGAACTGTACATTTTTACTATTTATACATTTATACAATGATTTATGTATTACTTGTAAATTAAATACATAAGTGGTAGAGTTTGTTCATCTATGGTCACGATCCTTAGCTCCATTCTGCTTTGGATGTATATCACAAAGATCTATGGTAGAATATACATACATATACATATATATCAAGTTTAATTCTTTCTCTGCTAATTTATGAATTATCTTTCCAGGGCTGGAGGAGGGTGTACTTCTGTGGTAGAGTGCTTGCTTATATATATTCATGGTCCCGGGATCAATCCCTACCATATGTGTATATATGTGTGTATATATATATTTATATATATATACGTATACCCACATATATACTCATATATATGCATATAATGTATGTTGCTTTTTATTGATGTGCATATGTATAAATATATATTCTCATATATATATAGAAGGTGTTTTCTTTATCATTATATTAAAGTCCTGATTTACTTAAGACAGGTTTAGAGTAGTGACTGTTAATTTTTCTTCTTTTTTTTTTCTTTTGCTTTTTGTCAGTCCTGGGGCTTAAACTCAGGACCTGAACACTGTCTCTGGCTTCTTTTTGTTCAAGGCTAGCATTCTACCACTTGATCCACAGCGCCACCTCTGGCTTTTACTATATATATGTGGTGCTGAGGAATCGAACCCAGGGCTTCATGTATATGAGGCGAGCACTTTACCACTAGGCCATATTCCCAGCCCAATTTTTCTTCCTTTGAAAATGCTAAAAACAGAGAGTTACAGTTACACAACGACTGTTATAAATATATGTGTGTGTTTATATATACATATATATATATAATATATCCGGGTGCCAGTGTCTCACACCTGTAATTGTACCTACTCAGGAGTCTGAGATCTAAGGATCACAGTTTGAAGTCAACCTGGGCAGACAAATTCCTATAAGAATCTTATCTCCAATTAACCACTAAAAAACCGAAAGTAGTACTGGGATTCAAGTGGTAGAGCACTAGCCTTGAGCACAGAAGCTCAGGAAGAGCAACCAGGTTCTGAGCTCAAATGCCACAACTCCCCCCCCCCCCCCGCCACACACACACACACACAAATAAACAACAGAAAACTAAATATCACCAAACCACATGAAATAATTAGTTTTGCAGTTAGAATAAGTTTCCATGGACAAAAGTGAAATTGTGTATGTGTGCCCTATTTATACTCAATATGATTATAGATATTTATTTGTAAGTTTTCCTGAACCTGGGAACTATCAACATTTAAAGCATACTAATAAGCTGTTGCGTTACCCTCACAAGTGAATGTAATAGAATTTAAAAGCTGAAGCATATTGTGTCAGAAGTTTCTTGTTAACAATACAATGTCTTCAAATGTTAAAGCCATTAACTCTATCAACCTTGTAGATTTCTCAAAAAGAGCAGACCTTTTTATTAAGCAGATTGTAAAATCTCAGAACTAGAACTGTACTGAAGCACTTTATTGCTCCAATTCAACTGCATTATACTAGAAAATAATAAATGTTACTTATTATATTGAAAAGTTAAATAATTTCAAAATCATTAGTGAGACCTTAAGACCAAATTCCCTGGAAACACTCAAGTATTTTTCCATAAATTACAGAAGTAAAATTGAATTCATATCTATTCTAAATGGTGTCATCAATTTTGAATAGTCTATATCGCTTCCAATACTTGGAGGAAAGCAAGGGAATAATTCAGAAATGTACCTTTTGTCTTTCAGTATGAATTTAAATGAAACACGTGCTCAATCAGCTTCTAGCCTTTGCCATCTCCTGGCTCACATGATCAAAGAAAGTAAAATTGTTTATTTGTGAGTTGTTTTTGGAAATCTCACAGAACTTTGAAATCTTCAAATGCTTCAAATCTTCATTTTCTTTTTAACAAAAACTGCTAGATAAGAAAAGAATATCTTGTTCTGTTCACAAATGGAGCATCTGGGGTAGTTCATGCCAGCCAGGCTTTCCTGCTTGCTTATTTAGTAAAAGCAGCAGCAGGTCTTGAGAAGTGAAGCCTCCGGAACTCAAATGTTTGTATGTCCTCTTTAGACCCATTGAAACAACCAATCATACTGAATAAGGAATAAAGACGGCACTAGTACATAGCAAGATGAAAGGAATGGAAATGAAGTCAACCACTGACAAGTGATGACAACTTCATTTTTGAAGTTTGAAAATAATATACTCGTGGGCTGGGAATATGACCTAGTGGCAAGAGTGCTTGCCTCCTACACATGAAGCTCTCAGTTCGATTCCCCAGCACCACATATATGGAAAACGGCCAGAAGGGGCGCTGTGGCTCAGGTGGCAGAGTGCTAGCCTTGAGCGGGAAGAAGCCAGGGACAGTGCTCAGGCCCTGAGTCCAAGACCCAGGACTGGCCAAAAAAATAAAAATAAAAATAATAATAATCATATACTCGTGAAAATGGACTCAAAAGAGGTAGAAGAGAACTAAGCTAGGATGGAGGAATGCCTAGAGGAAGACGATAATTAGTACCTTAAAACTTTTAGAAATTGGAAAAAGCACAGAGAGACAGAGTCAGACAGAGACAGGGACAGAAAACCAATCTAAGTCTCATAGGAACAGCACTGAGTTTTCTCTTTCCCCATTCCCTCACTCAAGTTCTTCAATTAAGATAAAGATTACCTTTTTGTCCTTAGACCAGGGTAGATGGCAAACGTCATGGAGGTTCTTCCAAAAGTTTAACAGCTTAGACTGCTTGTCATGAGGGACCCTAGCAAGAGAACTGGGAGATATATGATCTGAATGTGATATGGTGACATCTCTGATCAAGCCCAAAATGCAGAAAGCCAGACCTAACTTCCACTGAGCTGTCTACAGGAAATGGATCTATGAGGAAACAAAGTTGCCAACAGCAATGCATGGCAGTGGCATTGCCCTCCCATCCTCCAGTTATGGCCATTGCTCAATAAACATCTGCTACCAAAACATTCTTTAAAACAGATAGTTGTGGTATAACCTCTAATATATTTTTTCAAAGTAGATACCAGAAAAAAAGACATTCAGAGGGGGAAAAAAGAAAAGAAGGGACAAGGAGATATATATACAGAAATATATACAGATATATATACAGAAAGAATACATTACACTCAAGAGAAAATTTTGAAAGCGAGGGGTATTTTAAAAATTTCTAGTCAGGTGTGGTGGCTCCTGCTTGTTATCCTAGCTACTTGGGAGGTTGAAATCAGGAGGACAGTGGTTCAAGCCAGCCAAGGAACATATTTAAATGACTCTATCTCAATCAATGAGAAGCTGAAGATGTTGTATGTGTCTGTCATCCAGCTCTGTGAGAATAAACAGGAATGCTATATGATCCAGTCCAGCATGGCATAAAGGGAGACCTTATCTCAAAATTGCTTAAAGCAGAAAGGACTGGATGTGTGGTAAGATGATAAAGTGTCTGCCTAGCAAGTACAATGACTTCAATTCAAGCCTCAGTGTTGGAAAACAAAGTCTCTAGCTAAATGGGACAATTGCATGCATGAAGAGATACTTCTAAGTCAGCAAAAATGAAGAGCTTCAGGAAATTGAGAGAAAACAATGAGGGGGAAAATCAGAAGAATGTTTGCAAGATAAATGAAGCAACCTCCCATAAAGTATAACTGAAGTATCAAAAAATTAAGAGGATAAAAAGAATGTAAAAATCAGAATATTAATGCACAAATACAATATATAGTGGAAACGGAACAGAGAAAATTGAAGAAGAAAGACTCCCATGAAAAGCAGAATTGGCAAGTTCCTGCCTGATTTAACCACAGAGAAGAATTTTGTAGTTAAGTTGGAGATGTAAATTTGAATTAGTATTAAGAATGTAAACTTAGTGACTCATGAAATGAAATACATAACAAAACTAAAACAACAAAATGTTTTACAAAAATTGTGATTATAGTAAATTAACAAACTTACTCACAAACAATGACATATTCAAAACACTCAATATTTATTTAACCACAATGTTTACATACTATTCTAATACCTCATTCTTAAAACTAGACATTTGAGTATTAAGCATATGTGCAAATTGTGCATATTGAGCAAATTATTGTATTTCTCCTGAAGGATATTAATAGAAAATTTCAAATATTTACAAAAAAAACATATGTTACCACTATTTACATTATGAATATAAATGGCATCCAGATAGCTAAAGAAAAGCTAGAAATTGAAATCTAGGAGTACATAGAGAAAAGTCATAGCTATTTTATGATTTATGGAGAGATCTGAAGTTGTAAATGATGTACAAGGATTACATTGATAATTCTCGAATACATTACGTTTCAAGTGAAGGTTGTGGAAGCACATATGTGGCTTCTAAATGATGAAATTTGGATCTGTATTTTGTTCTAGTGATAAAGCTGGCATACCTCTATTGCATGAATGCTCCTTCCTGTCTTGAGAGAGAGTAACATAATACTCAGCATCAGTAAGCAGCATGAATATAAGCACACTGTCTTGATGTCTTTCTGGTCCTCAAGTTCTCTCAGAGATGATGCAATGAGCTTAGCTGGACCTCACAATATCTCAGGTAGTAGAGCTGTGTCACAACTGTGGCAGAGACTTCAGAGAAGCCACTGCTTTTACAGTGAGCAGTGACCAAGCCTTCTCTTTACCCCAGGGAGCAATGTTATTTAATGTTAGAAAGTTAGCTGGTGAATAAACAACCAGGAGAAATAGCACAGGTAAACTAATGATCACAGTCTTTCAATCTCAGTATACTCAGTAAGAAGTGTAGGCAACCCAGAGAGAGGAAGACTGATGGTCTTTCCCAATCCAAATGCAAGCTCTGCTCATTACCAGCTGTTATGTGGGGCAATTCACATGAAAACCTCGTTATTCTTGGATGACAATGATATTACTTATTACCTGGAGCCTAAAATGAATGTCAAATGGTTATCACATTGCTAGAAATGTAATAGGCACTAATAACGTGGATTTATATGTGTGTGCGTGCTTGTGCATGTGGGCATGTATGCGTGCCTGTGTGTTAGTCTTTGCACTCGAACTCAGGGCCTGGGTGCTGTCCCTAAGCTTTTTGGTTCAAGGTTAGCACTACCACTTGATCCACAGCTCCACTTCCAACTTTTTGGTGGTTAATTAGAGATAAGAGTCTCAGACTTTTGTTCTCTGGTCTGGTTTGGAGCTGCTAAGATTATAAGTACAAATCACGAAAAATATCAATAAATCTGTAGTTTTCTAGAATCCATAAATCAGCAGGGAATGTTTTTTTTTCCCCTAACTCCTTAAGTAAGCCTTAATTTTGTCACTTATAAACTGTGGGTGGCAGTACCCAGAATCACAAGATTACAGAAGCATATCTTGAGCAGTGAAATATTATATTCTGCTTACTTTACTAAGGCACAAATTCTTACAACTTTACTACTCATATTGCAGAAGCATTCTTGCTTCAAAAATTAAATAACAAGCCAGCTACCAGTAACTCACACCTGTAATCCTAGCTATTCAGGAGGCTGAAACATGTGGATTACAGCTCAAAAACTGCCCAGGCAGGAAAGTCCATGAGACTTTTATCTCCAGTTAATTTCCAAAATGATTTTTGGTGTCAAGTGGTAGATCACTAGCCCTCAGCAAAAAAACCTCAGGGGTAATCTCTGGGCCCTTCATTCAAGCCCCAGGACTGGCACAAAAAGAATAGGGGGTGGGGAGGGAGACATATGGTTCAAGGTAGAATGCTTTTCTAGCCATCAAAGGCCCTGAATTCAAACCCCAGGACGAGCCAAAAAATCAAGTATTTTTTTCAATTTTTATTATAAAACTGATGTACAGAGAGGTTACAGTTTCATACGTTAGGCATTGGATACATTTCTTGTACCGTTTGTTACCTTGTCCCTCATACCCCCCTCCCTCCTCCCCTTTTCCCCCCCTGAGTTGTTCAGTTCACTTACACCAAACAGTTTTGCAAGTATTGCTTTTGTTTTTGTTTCTCGTATTTTACTCTTTGTCTCTCAATTTTGGTATTCCCTTTGAATTTCCTAATTCTAATACCAGTACACACTGTTTCCCATACACTCAGATAAGATTACAGAGATAGTGTAGATACAATCACAAGAAGGTGATACACGAACATCATCAATAGTAGAAACTACAGATACACATGGGATGTTGAAAGTAGTTACAACTGTGATATAACAATCATTTTCCTAAAATGGAGTTCATTTCACTTAGCATCATCTTATGTGATCATAAGGGTATAGCTATTGGGCTCTTGTGATCCTCTGTTGTGACTTGCCTAAACCTGTGCTAATTATTCCCAATAAGGGAGACCATAGAGTCCATGTTTCTTTGGGTCTGGCTCACTTCACTTAGCATAATTTTTTCCAAGTCCTTCCATTTCCTTACAAATGGAGCAATGTCATTCTTTCTGATAGAGGCATAAAATTCCATTGTGTCTGTACCACATTTTCCTGATCCATTCGTCTACGGAGGGGCATCTGGGTTGGTTCCAGATTCTCGCTATGACAAATTGAGCTGCAATGAACATTGTTGTGCTGGTGGCTTTTCTGTGATTTTGTTTGTAGTTTTTTGGATAAATACCCAAAAGTGGGGTTGCTGGGTCATAGGGGAGTTCTACATTTAGCCTTCTGAGGAATCTCCATACTGCTTGCCAGACTGGCTGAACCAGTTTACATTCCCACCAACAATGAAGTAGGGTTCCCTTTTGGCCACATCCCCTCCAACAACAGTTATTGTTAGTTTTCTTGATATATGACATTCTTACTGGGGTGAGATGGAATCTCACTGTTGTTTTGATTTGCATTTCCTTTATGGCCAGTGATGTAGAGCACTTTTTCATATGTCTCTTGGCCATTCTCATTTCCTCATCAGAGAAGTCTCTTTGTAGGTCTTTAGCCCACTTGATGAGTGGGCTATTAGTTCTTTGCGGTTTTGTTTTGGAGGAAAGTAATTTTTTTAGTTCTGTATATATTTTAGATATGAGGCCTTTGTCCGTTGAATGGCCGGTAAAGATCTTCTCCCCCAAAATCAAGTATTAACAAGAATATTTTGCCAAAAATATTACACACAGCAGCTTGTTAAGTATCATAATTTTAACTTTTATTTAAGCAAAATACAATTTCCCTGCAATTTATTCAGAAAATTAGCATTTTTCATGTAATAGATATTCATTTTTCAACACTGACAGATGTTAGCTTTCCAACAGAAGAGTAAACTTACTCCAAGGGATGCTTTCTGCTATTTATTAAGGAAAATTAATTTAGGATGTTCTAGAATGCCTATCACAAGAACAATTTGGCAAGAAAAAGCAATGCATGTCTTATTCACATAATCATTCTATAGGTACCATCATCAAAGCTGAGACTGCTTTTGTGGTGAGCTACTTAGATTTTTTGCTTGTCTATTGGAATTACTTCATATAAATAAAATTTAATCTTCCTTCAGTTACTTCCAGAATTAATCTATTCTGTTATTTATAGGAACTATTCATTAAACTCAGAAAGTCACTCATGGTAGAGTATAACACAATATCTAAATAACCCAATATCTAAAGTCCCTGGGGAAATCCCTATACTTTCTATATTTTTCTCATATTTCTCTTAATTTCTTTTGAAAAATAATGCAGGTTTTACCATAAATTTCATAGCTAGCAGTGTATGCCTTATATCATTTCTTGTTTGAACAAGCTGAGAGAAATTAAAAAGTAATAAATGCCATATTTTTTTCTGAACCCATTTTCATAAGATGTTTTTGAGAGGCAATATACTCAGCTATTGAGAGCATAGAAACTTGAACTAGACCCTGGATTCTAAATTTGTGCTACCAATTTCTTCTTTGTAATGTCTAGTGAATAAACCTTTAAACTTTTCTCATCTGTAAGACAGTGAGATACATCTATGTGTCTTATAAGTTCTTATTACAGAATCAGTAAGTTACTCTCTATGAAGTATTTGGATTACCGCCTATTTGGTATAAATACTATAAATCTGTAACTTACTGGAATATTTCAAAGCCCTAATTAAATTGTTGGCTAAAAGGCCATTGCCCTTATGATGCCACATTTAGAAGTATTTAGAAATCTATTTTCCATAAAATGTCTGTAAAAGAATTAAACGTATTTTTAATTTCAATTAGTAGCTGAGATAGAGTCTGTAGTTTAAGGAGAGCTGTTTTAAAAATAGACAAATTATTAAATTTTGATGAAATCAACTGTTTTACAAAGATGGTAAGTCAGCTTTCTTAACATAACTACCCCACTAAGCCAAGATGTGTTAGAGGAAAATAAGAAATACCACTTCCTTTTTGTGTGTCTTGTCTCTGAAAGAGAACTTGGTGTGCTTACACAAGAAGATATTCATTCCCAAAACAGTAGACTTGCCCCTTGATTTCCTTTTCTTTTGATGTGGTCAAGACATAGTTTTAATTTGTATGTAATGTTTTCATCAAGAAATTCAGGATCACATCCACCAAATTGACAAATATTTTTCATCAGCATGCTGTTAAAGAAGCATTTGTACCTTAAACAAAAGAAAGCAACGTCAAACAAATCTTATTTTTCTCAAGATACAATTTATGATCGCTCTACAAACTGCTTTTCTTTGCCAAATAATTCCTTTCAAGTGGTAATTTTTCTTTTTAGAATTATGTAACGTCTCTCATTTTATGCCAGAAAAATAGCCAGGATATGAATTTGACATCACACACAGGGGAGAATGTGGAAAGGCCTCTGTACATGCTATTTACTTCCCTAAAAGGTCAGAGGATTTGGCAAGTTGACATTTGAAACCAGCTGGCTGAGAGCCTTGGATATTTGAGAAATTAATGTGTGTAGATTTCCAAATGAGCATGTGCATGTTCTTCTTATCAACCTGTTCAACAGACGGAGAATATGTGCCCACCTAATTTTTATAATTGCCCTTTTAAGAGAGAATTTTGTAGATCAACACAATTTCTTACAGGATTATTTGGCCTCACTGAACCAGAGGTTTTTGAATAATGAAGTCAATGAGTTATTTTAGTATTTTATGGATCCTAATTGAAATGAATTACCAAATGATTCTCCTGGGACTCACTCTTAAAAATTCGGCCACTACATATCTTCCCATTATGTCTATGGTCTACCTTTTAAAAAATGTATTTTGTTTTTGTAATAATTTACTTAAATTTAGTAGAATTGTTCATTATGTTTTGGTGTTGGTGTTGTTAAAGCTTAAAATGTTCTCATATGTGATTTCCTTCACTTATCATTGTGTTCACTGGTAGAATGTCAAGTACAGGTGGGAAGGAATAAGAACATGTACTAATAGTCATTAATCACTAATATATTAGTATTTTCTGTATGTCAAGCACTTGTCAGAGCACCTTACATATACAATGCATGTATTACCACTCTTGAGTAGGTCCTATTAAATCCATTTAATGTGCTGAGGTTAAGGCACTGTGCTTATTGTCATAACACTTAGATAGACAAATCCATGAGAATACTTGAATAAAAGAGGCCAGGGCTGGGAATGTGGCTTAGTGGTAGACAACTCACGTAGTACGCATGAAGCCCTAGGTGCAATTCCTCAGAAACAGAAAAATCCAGAAGTGGTGCTGCTGCTCAAGTGACAGAGTGCCAGCCTGGACCAAAAAAAGAAGCTAAGGAGCAGTGCCCAGGCCCTGAGTTCAAGCCCCCAGGACTGGCAAAAAAAAAAAAAAAAAAAAAGTAAGTAGATGAATGAATGAATAAAGGAGGCCAGCTAGGCCAATGACTGGAGCTCACAGCTGGAATCCCAATTACTCAGAAAGGTGAGATCTGACCATCACAGGTTGAAGCCAGACTGGGCAGGAAAGTCCAAGAGGCTCTTATCTCCACTTAGCTACCAAAAGCCCAGAAATGGAGCTGCTGAGGCTCAGAATGGTATAGCACTAACTTTGAGCACTTTTAAAAGCTCAGAGACAGTGTCCAGGACCTGAGTTCATGCTGGAAGACTGGTAATAAACACTTCCATCCTTCCATCCTTCCATCCATCCATCCATCCATCCATACATACATACATACATACATACATACATACATACATACATACGTACATACATGAAGGTCTGCCAAAGAATTTTTCTCTCTCTCACTCTTGTTCTTGGTGAATTTACAAGCTGTCTTATTAACATATTTTTCTAGCAAAAAGTATTCAAGAGTGATGAATTATGAAGTCCACCATCGCAGTGCTTGCTGGAGGTTGGGGGGGCGGGGAATGCTAGCACACAGCACCCAGGTTAGCCTTGGTGTGGAGCAAAATCACTAGTTTGGCGAGCATGGAACACTGTCACACATCCTACAGGACTGTGTCATGGAATGGAGGTATGTCACAGCAGGGAAGTGGTTTCATGAACTAAATTTTCAAATTCTCCAGATTCCTTTCACTAACTACTACTGCATCTTTATTGCCTATTTCCTCTGGATAGTTACAATGAGGTCTGAAATGTGTGACACTGAGCACCACTGGTCCATGCCTGTAATCCTAGCTACTCAGGAGTCTGAGATTTGAAAATCCTACTTTGAAACCTTCCCTGGAAGGAAAGTTGAGATTCTTCTCTCTGACTAACCAGCAAAAAGCCAGAAGTAGATATGTGGATCAAGTGATAGACTACCAGAGTTGTGCAAACAACCAAAAGGACAAAATCAAATCCAGAATTCAAGCTTCAATACCAGGGCGCGCGCGCACACACACACACACACACACACACACACACACACACACTAAAAAAACTAAACAGAAATAAATAGTAGCCCATTGCTGTGCTCTGCTTTTCCATGGTTAAAATACTAACTCTTCTTATTAACTCTCTTATGAATTTTCTGTTCATATGACCTGGTAGAAAGTATGCCTTTAGGTATTTCATATTAATATCATACACTTTACTTGTAATTTATTTTTTGGAGGTTTGGTTCTAGAAATATAGGTCCCTTCTATACATTCACATTATTCTCAGAAGAAATAAAATAATACCATGGGAATTTTATATAGACGTGTCCTGCCTACCCCCAAACAGGATTTTGTAAAAAGATAAACTTATTAACAGTAAACAATATACCTTATCGGAATATATGTTATTCACTTCCAAAGCCACATTGTTTTCCCCACACAATAGAATATTAATAGCATATCATAAATTCCCTTTAGAATAGCTAACTTTGAATTCTTTCAGGTTAACATTAACACTTTCCTGCCCAATGGATCTCAAGAATTTTCCAATGGATGTGCAAACATGCATTATGCAACTGGAAAGCTGTAAGTACAAATAATTTACTTTTTTTCTGAATGCTTTTAAAAGATAGATAAATCCTTTAATGGCTCAGATAGACTTTTTAAATTTTTATTTTAGTCATATATTGACTAAGTTTTCCTGTACTCTTTCAGGTATTGAAAGTAAGAATGTCTGTCAATACATGCACTGTGTATTACAAAACAAATTGAGGATCCAGAAAGGAAGTTTATAAGCTTGAAAACCAAACATCAGACTCTATATACAACAACAAAAGTAGAAAGGACAATAATCATTAAAAAAAAAACTAGCTAGCATTTACTTATTGAGTGCCAACTATAGGCCAAGCATTCTTTACCTATCATTTCTCTTTTATATTTAAAACAAAGATCTTACTATCCCAGTGTTTTCTGATATGAGAAGACCAGTTTGAGTGACTACAGTAGGGTAGTTAGCTCAAAGGTATTATTAATGACAGTCCTTCTGATTCCAAAGTTTGTTTCTTCCATTAGTTAGTATTTGTCATTTTGCTGGAATATGTTATATACATGATCTCAGAAGAAAAGACATTTCTTATAGTTTACTAGAGATTAATCCAAGTTTTCAGGCATTCTTGTAAATTCCTTCTGTGAAAATGGATTCATGTTTATTACTGACTAATGTTAGCACAGATGAAAAGTTCACATGCACCTCGTTCTCTAAACATATTTGTGTGGCCAACCCTCACTTACTGTCTTTAATACCTTACAAAAAGCAACCAATATGAAGTGTTTTTCTTGTGTGAATGTGTTACATCTCGGGGGGGGGGGGAAGGGACAGGGATGAGTGTCTGTTATTACATATTCTCTTAGGAAACCTTTGAAAATCATTCTTACTTCATGCAAATCTTGTAGTGTGGTGGAGCTGTCACTAGATGGCGCAAATACTTTGTGGGGGAATATCACCCACCCAACTCATTCCCTATCCAATATTGCTTTTCTTAAGGAAGTGGCAATATCAATCTCTCTGATTGATAACTCTGGCTTATAACATTTAAATGTATTAGTTTAATAAGTAGCTCACACATTAAGCACAGGCATTGATAAAATGCTAAAGCAAGAGAGGAAAATAAAATAATTTAAAATTGGAATAGCTACTTAGCAATATATATGGAGAAGAGTATGAAAGATTACTGGCACTGTAGAGTTTGAAATATACTATGAAGAAAGGCAATTTGAAAATGGGTTAACCTCATGTTTTGATTGCAATGCTTGGTATAGAAGAACAAAACAAAACGGATACAATAATCTAAAGGTGCTATAATTGCTAAAGCAATAGACAGTGAGGAAATGATCAAGATTTAAGTAGTAAGAAATTCCTTGAGTCAATGCTATAGCTCTTAAAGATTATTTTACCAAGTGAGTTAAGATTGTTTAAGACATTTTCATAATATTCTAGAAAAAGAGATAGAAAATAGGGATGTGTATGGTAAAAATAATAAAGGCTGAGACAAAGTAGATGGAACTCAGAGATAAAGAGCTTGGATATATGAAATCATAACAGGAATCCAGTATAAAGAGTAAATGTGGAGAGAAATATTAATAATTCCAATCTTGATATTGAGAAATTTAGGTGCATAGCCTGAAGGAAGACTAAGAACTGAAGATAAAATACTAGAGGCCAGGCCCAGTGTGACTGAACCAATTGAAGTTGTTGGTGATGACAAGGTAGGGAGGAAAGCAAATTCAAGAATAAGTCCATACAAAATGCCTACGTTTTGAGGTCATTTGGGAGAAATTCCAGAAGAGCTATCATACATGACAAAACAAATTCCATTTCATTCAATCTTTAAGGAGAAGGGAAAGATGAGCTTTGCTTAAAAATATCAAGTATTAAAAATATTTTAAAGCATTGATAACTACTATTATTATTATAAAGATGAATGAGACTAATGAGGGTCAGCAATAAGTGTCAAAAAAATTGAAGGAAAGAGACATCAAGGAAAGGAAGGAAGGAGGGAAGGAAGGGGAGAAGGGAAGAAGGAAGGAATATGTGTAATCTTAACAGAATATGATTTTGTGCAGGTTTTAGATTTGAAAAAAAGATTGTAACTGTGGAATTATACAAAGTGTAGTTAAAGCAAAAGATAGGATTGGTGATGATTTGCACAATTATTTCCTAATAATTTCTACTGTTTTCCAAATGGTTTCATAATTTAAAAGTCTGAATAATGCTCAAAATAATATTATGCTTTTTATTGGCCTAGTCAAAGGTACAGATGTTTCTTGTTTTCTTGTTACTTAAAGCTTTGTAGTTATAATATTGGATAGAAAGAAAAACCCCACTCAAGATAAAAATATTCACTGATAAACTCAGCAACAAACTAAATCACTATTTTAACATTATTTTGTTCTACAAAATACCAATTACAATATTCCATAATCTGCCCATATCTTTATAGATTGAATTATTTTTGTTATCAGATATTCTAACCAATTAGAAATACTAATGAAAATACAATGCAAATAGCAGTTGAAAGGGATAATGTCACAAGTTTTACATCTTTCATATTTATTATCTGATTTAATTCTAACAAGGATTTAATGAAATCGATTTTTTTCCACTTCAAAAACAAGCAAAGGAGGATTAAAGAGGAGATGCAACTTTCTCAGATTCACAGACCTCCAAGTAGATATAGCAAACTTACAAATTAATAACCCACAACTTATCATCTTTTAATCTATGTGATGAAATATGTGCACCTTGTAACTATTGTGTTTTTAATGTTTTTTTTCCTAAAGAGGCCCAGTACTTCCATTTGCTTTTGTATGCTACTTGACTACAATTTACTTCTTTCTCTATTTTCTCTCCCTTGATTTTCTAAAATTGACCTAAACTTCTCTCTGTACAGTAGGAGCCCAACGATGGCAGCACCAATCATTTTGTGATTTTAAAGTCTGAATTTATATATGACAGCTGCAAAACATTTGACTCAGTCTACAGCTATAACCAGCTAAATGCTTCAAACAATTTCTGTGGCCCTTCTATTTTCCCAAGTGTTTCATTTGAATAAATATCAACTATTTAATATTTGCTTAAGTACCCTCTTAGTAGGTTTAGGCTATATTTCTGCTTCGATAATTCATATTTCTCCTGATTAATTGTCCACAGATTTAGATAGCATATTACTACGCACTCCACAAAGGGCGAAATTTAGAAAATTATGAAACAATGCGGTGGAGATATCCTTGTGGTTTAATTACTGGTGAGAAAAATGCTGTTTGAAGTTCAGTAGATGTCAGATAGACAGTCATGAATGACTACTGATATAAACGTTTTTGAAGTCTTTGCTCATAAGGGTACAATTCATCAAATATCTTTGCTGAAAACATATTCATATTATGACTTACTATTCCAGAATAGCTGGTAATAAGATCGAGGAACAATATTAATATAGAATGTGTTCCTTTATGAATCTAACGCTGGCACCTATTTATTACAACTTTTCTTGCTTTACCCACTCGTAGACAAAATTTATTCTAAAGTTGTCTGGATTTGGTATTAAGCTCCCTTATCTCTAATTCATGCACTCTATCCACCAATAAGTTTTAATATATTCTCAGAGAGTTAACCTCTCAGTAGTGTTGCAGTCTTTTTTTTATCACCCATGAGAGATTCTATGTAACTTTAGTAATCTAATACACAAGATATCTCCATTGGAAAAAAATTCTTCAGAGAGAAAACTAGGAAAATGTTAAGTTTTTCTCTTTTTCCTAGCAATGTTCCCATCCCTTCTGATTTTTAGAAAAGCAAAAAATCTGTTTCTTATTTGTATTTCAATGTTAATGGGGATAAAACTAAATGTAATGCATGCCTGAATACATAAAGAAAATATTTTTAAATTGATTTAATTTTTCTCCTTGACCTGTTATTATCAAGCCATATGTTTAACTATTTTGTTCAGCAACATGGTTTATTACTACTAACTATGCCAGTGTGATAACTGTGAGATAAAACTTGCTCTTTCCTTGGCCTAAAATGTGTTTCCTGCAGATGTACACATAGCTTAACCTTTTGCACCCTTCCTCCGATCATGGCTGAGCATCGTTTCAAAATTAGCTCTCCCCACCTCCATCACTTCCTCAACCATTATGTTATATTTCCTTCCCAATGCATATTGTGTAGAATGATTATTTCATTTCTTTTGTTTACATTTTATTGCCTTCCTACCTCAACCTCTACATTTCAGACAAAGAAGTTGTCTTTATTACTTAACTCCGTTGTAATAACCAGAAATCCCATTGCTTCCAAAATCAAGAGAATTCTCTCTTGTCTTTAACTGCAGTCAAGAACATAGCCATATCTTATTCAGGGCAATAAATATGTCCCATTTGGGAACATATTTAACACAAGGCTTCTTTAAACTGAGCATCAGGTTGGCTGTCTAGAGCCACTCCTTTAACTTGAAAATTAAGGAAAATACATCTCATTTTCCATGTCCTACTTTTTAAAAAAATGTTATTGTATAGGTGATATGCAGAAGGTTTCCAGTTACATGAGTTAGGTAAATTCTTTTGGAACTATGTCCCCCCTCTTCCCTCGCTCTCTCCCCTCCCAACACTACCCACAAGCTATCCAGTTCATTTTCCTTATAGTGTCCAATGAGTAGCACTGTTATATCTGTTCCCCTTTTCTCTACCTTCCCCTACCCCTTACCCTCCAAAAGACAAATGAACTAACAAACAAGACAAAAGGAAAAGAAAACAACAACAGCAACTTTAAAAAGTCTCTTGTTTCGAGAGCTTGCCTCGTATACATGAGGCCCTGGGTTCGATTCCCCAGCACCACATATACAGAAAACGGCCAGAAGGGGCGCTGTGGCTCAAGTGGCAGAGTGCTAGCTTTGAGCAAAAGGAAGCAAGGGACAGTGCTCAGGCCCTGAGTCCAAGCCCCAGGACTGGCCAAAAAAAAAAAAAAAAAAAGTCTCTTGTTTCCTTTCCTTGGAGATCATTTCATAAAATATTATTTTATATGATCACGTGCACATAGCTATTGAGCCTCTATCACCTGTGCCTGTGCATATCCTCCTTTCCCTCACTGTGCGAATGTCTAGAGACCTGTATAATTTATCATGTCCGTGTGTGTGAATCATTCAGTATGTTTATTGTCTATTTACAGGCACATTCTAGCTACCACAAATTAGACAAACCATGCAATTTATGTTTCTTTGGATCTGCCTTGCTCTGCTCATGACTCATGTCATAATTCCACTAAAGCCTTTTAAACACTGTGTCTACCTTACTTATTTTCTCCCTCTGAATTCTGGCATCTTTCCTTCTTATAATTTTTATTTTTAATTGTGGCAAGCTATATTTTAATCCATTCTTTACTGTTCTAAAAGGTATCTTATGCTATATAGTTCCAAATGGACAGAAATTAATTAAATGCACAGAAATTGACCCAGAAAACAAGGCTTTCTTGCTACCTCATCTTGCCACAAGAAAGGACTGAATCGGTACTTTTACAAAGTCATTAATATCCACCAATGGGAGTAGATACTTCTTTACCCAATCATCACTTAAAAGGCCCACATCTTATTACTGTTACAATGACAACTAAATTTTTCATGAGATATCCGCAATATTATATCACCAAGCTCCCAAACATCTCATTGTGCAATACTGAAACTCAATACCCATTAATCCACTCTCCTGCATTTCTTTTTTCCCTAGCCCCCAGTAAAAACTATTCTATTGTTTTTATTTGTCTAAATTTAACCACTGTAAAATTTAAGAAAGTGAACTCACACAGTTTTTGTGTTTTGTTGACAAGTTTGTCACTCTGAGCATAATGTCCTCAGTTTGACCATGCCATGGTTTATGTGGATTTCTTTCCATTTTAGGTCTGAATTCTTTCATTGTACATGCATGTCTCTTGCAGTTTTGAGGTCTTGAACTTCAGTCATCATGCTTGAGAAAAGTGCTCTTGCTGTTTTGTTTCTCAACCTGTGGAGCTTCCACATTTTGGCTACTGTACTAACAATACTATGAACATGTTTTCAAAACTCTGCTTTTTTACTCATTTTATTCTTTTTGTTTTGTTTTGTTCGGTCGTGGGCCTTGAACTCTGGGCTTAGGCACTGTCCCTGAGCTCTTCATCTCAAAGCTAGTGCTCTACCAGTTGAGTTACAATGCCACTTCTGGTTTTCTGAATGGTTTATTGGAGATAAATGTCTCAGGGACTTTTCTGTGGGTCTGGTTTTGAACCAAGATCCGCAGATCTCAGCCTCTGGAGTAGTTAGGATTATAGGTGTGAGCCACATGCACCCAGCGTGCTTTTTATTCTTATAGTTTTGTACCCAGAAGTGGAATTGTTGATTCATTACAGGAATTCACTTTTAATACTTCGAGAAACTGTCATTGTTTTATAGCAGCTGCACTGTTTTACCTTCCATCAGGAGCTCTCAGGTGTGCCAATTGTTGCACCCTAGTCACCACTCATAATCTTCCATTGGTGATAGCTTCCTTCTCTACCCTCCCCTCTCATACTCTCCTTTCTTCTCTTCTCACTTTACCCCTCCTTTCCTGTCTTACTCTAGCTACTCTATCCACCCCACTATCCTCTTCTTTCATCTTTCTTCCTTCTTTCCTTCTTTCTTCCTTTCCTTCCTTCCTTCTTTCCTTCCTTCCATCCTTCCTTCCTCCCTCCCTGCCTTCTTGCCTTCCTTCCTCCCCTCCCTCCTTTCTTTTTCTCATGCACTTTTCTATGACTAAAGATGAACAAAAAAATAAGATTCAGAGCAGTCTTTTCCTATTTGCAAACTTTCAGATTAACTAAAAATTAATACACATTAAAGAAAAGATAAAGTATATTTTAGACCTTGGTTAGGTTACTTTTCTTATGTAAAGTAATTTTGACATTGTTCCATGTATTTGTCCTTTTGCATAACTCTATGGTAGTAGCCACTTTAATGAGTGAGAAACTCAGTAGACCAAGATCACCTAAAACATTACCATCTTTTATTTCATATCTTGCCATTGCCATTTTTCATCACTGAGAGCTGTCACCATTTCGTTTCTTCCTTGGTTAATTCCCGAAATAACTCCAGTTCCTTCAACCTTCATATTTTAATCTTAACCAAAAGCTCTCTCCAGAACATGTTCAAAAATAAACAAACCTTTCCCTAGGGATGATCCCAGTATTCATTCACTATAACACCTTAAGCTATGCTGGGCTTCCACAGTTACTATCATAAAAGTCAGGAAAATACTTCATACTTTTAAGTCTCTTGTTTAGAAACTGTATGAAATATGTAAATCCATCAATTTTTCAGAGGCTCGGGTGTCTCTTTTGCAAGACAAGCAAGATACATTAGAGGACAAGTTATCACAAATCATTTCATAAATCATTTAAATATATAAGATCATAAGTCAGGTACTTAAATTTAAGAACAGGATGTGTAGAAACCATGGAATAAAGGACCATGAGGAAAATAAATTCAAAGCCAAAGCAAAAATAATATGAACTTTGTGTAATGATGACCAAGATATACATGAGCTAAATCATATGAAATACTTAAAAATACGTGAATAAAATAATGGAGATAGCAATATTTATCCTTAAAAAAAAGAAAAAAAAAGCACACATGAGTATGGATAGAGCTGGGTGCTGGTGGCTCATACCTGTAATCCTAACTACTTAGGAGTCTTAGATCTGAAGATTGCAGTTCAAAGCCAGCCAGGGCAGGAAAGTCCATGAGACTCTATCTCCAATTAACCACCAGAGAGCAGAAGTGGTGCTGTGGCTCAAAGTGGTAGAGCACTAGCCTTGAGCTGAAGAGCTCAGGGACAGCACCCAGGCCAAAGTTCAAGCCCCATGAAGAAGAAAAAAAAAAAAAAGAGTATGGATAAAGAGTTACTTAATAGCCATGCACCATGAGGATTGTGGTTAAAAAACCAGTTGGGAAAAGAAATTTCATGGAAGTGGAGCTGTAGCTCAAATGGTAGCGTTCCAGCTTTGGGTGAAAAAGACAAGGGACCGAGGTTTGAGTTCAAACTCTAGTTCAAGAGTGAGCACACACACACACACACACACACACACACACACACACACAGGTGCTTAATAAATGAATGAGGTGACATTTCCGTGTTTTAGTAGCATCTTGGGGTCAAAATCCTGGAACTGGGAGAGTTCTGGGAGCTCTCACTCCTTAGGGGATCAGCATCTCCTACACAGCCTAGGAAATACTGAAGTCGGTGATACTAGAGAATATCTCACCAATCTTATGAACTCCTACAAATCGCAAGTCGCATCCTTTTCACAAAAATCCCCACTCTGGAGCCCCTTGTTCCTAGAAATTTGTTGATTTTTCTAAGTTCTAAGTGAGGTATGAAAGGCAAATACAGTTGCTGATCTTTTTTTGTTTGAAGAGGGGAGCAGGAAGAATGTGCTAAATTGCAAGTTTGTGGCAATAATACCATTTTATGGACCTAGGAGTGCTAAAGAAAGGTATGTTTAAAATAACGCTACTACATAAGTACATAAGTATAAGGACTTTCATGAAAACCACATGGTATTTGAAAATATACCAAGAGGGGTAGCATTTTATCATTCCCATAGTATTTATATGATGGCTTGGTAAACCGGTTTTTCAAACACATTAATGACTTTGCTAGGTAAGAGGGTTATTATGAGTGAAACAGAATGTATTGAATTTCTGAGTTCTAATTACTCACATACTTTTCTCTACAATTGATATTTTTATTTCAATCGTATATGTTATTTTAGGCTTTGATTGCAAGTACTTCAACAGATATATTTTGGCCAGTTTTGGCAATGTTCTCTTTTGGTTGAAGTTTAAGTAGTAAGTAAAAATTAGTAAGTATAAGTCCTATTACATTTGAGAGGAGGATTGTGACATGATTTATGTGGCAAATTACGAAGTAATGAATAATTTATAGCAATATCTAGATTCCTGTCAAGGCTAATGCACATCCACTTTCATTAGAATATGTATGTGTAAAATGTGAATTTCTGTGTGTGAAATCTATCCATTGTTCTACTGATAACTTTCTCTTGAGCATTCAACAAAGGTATTGCAGTGATCAACATTTGTGACATTTTACATTGAAACATAATGGCATTCAATATGCATTATCTTCTCTTGAGGTTTCAATGAATATATTGTAGTGATAGATATTTTGTGATATACTACATTGAAGAGCAATTGCATTAAAATTTATCATCTTGTTCTCTGATATTTAAAGTATCCAATCATATTTAGAAATTGAATTTCATAGCTTTAATGAATACTGTTTTACAAAACACTTGGGTATTTCCAGGAATGAGAATCTAAAAGGGCTTCATGCTAATATCAGTTAGCACTTCTTTCTTTAAAATTATACCAAATTTGGAATCTTATATATGAGCAGAATTTTTGATGTATTAGACGTGAGAAGAAAAGTAACAACATGATTAGTACAGTGCCTTTCTCCCTTTTACCAAAAACTGTGAGTTCATTAATTTGAACAGATCTGAAGCTTTGATTTTCTGCCAGGCAGACATGTAAATGTTATCCTATGAGTTGGAGCTTACTCCCAAGTAGTATTGGAGTCTGTAATCTCCTTCTACAGAAATCTACCTAGCCACAACACTCTTTTTCCTCATTAAAACGGGGCTCATGGTCAGGTCCTTTTTGGCTGTTAATTCAGATTTCTCACAAGAACTTTAAACATTTGATGTTCAATATGTGTCAGTCTTGTGCAACTGAAAAAATTGAACAAAATTATTGTGATTGTCACTTAAAAAGCATTTGGGGGGGGGGCTGGGAATATTGCTTAGTGGTAGAGTGCTTGCCTTGCATACATGAAACCCAGGGTTCAATTCCTCAGCAACACATATATAGAAAACGCCAGAAGTGGTGCTGTGGCTCAAGTGGTAGAGTGCTAGCCTTGAGTGAAAAGAAGCCAGGGACAGTGCTCAGGCCCTGAGTTCAAGCTCCAGGACTGGCAAAAAAAAAAATCAAAAACAAAAAACATTTAGGGCTGAGCTCCAATGTCTCATGCCTATTATCTTAGCTACTCAGGAGGTTAAGATCTGAGGTTTAGGTTCAAAGCCAGCCAGGCTTTGTAGATTTCAAGAATCTACAAGACTCACCTCTAATTAATCATCAAAAACCCAGAAGTGGACGGTTTATGTGTAAGTGCTAGCTTTGAACAACAACAACAAAATTGCTCAGCTACAGTGCCCAGGACATGAGTTCAAGCCCTGGGACCAGCAAACACACACACACACACACACACACACACACACACACACACACACACACTTAGGAATCACATGTTTCTACTTTTAACTCAAGAGGAAGATGAGAAAGATTAAATCTGTGATATATTATACACTGCTTTGAGTCTCCAAAGAGAAACCTACCCAAAGCACTTGTAATATAGTGGTTATAGATGAGTTATACCAGAAACATTTAGTGACATTGTGATCAGTAAGAAAAATACTTAATTTAGCAGATCCCGACTTGAAATGAAACCACATGGAACAGAATGAGTTTTAGTAAAAGAATTAAAACTTGAGGCACAAATTATGTATAAAAGTATTTAAGTGAAATAGATTTTGGCATAACAGTTGTTCCTTGTCAGGTCAATAAAATCCACTTGAGTAATATTTCTCCTAGCAATATCCGGCATGTGCCAAGAGAGAGTGTTTTCTTCTCTTTGTTTTTTGAATTCCAGCTGCTGAGTAACAACTTAGGCATTTACAAACTGGGTCAGTTGAGAAATCTCTCTCTCTCTCTCTCTCTCTCTTTCTCTCTCTGTCTCTCTCTCTCTCCATTTGATGAAGTTGGGCAAACTATAATTCGTAGTTCATTTTAAAACTAAATGTGCATTTATGCTGTATCAACACATCTCTAAATCCATTTTGAACTTTCAGCTCTTGCCCAAAATGCATTCCCTTCCTTTTGAACATGTGTATCTTTTACATATTATACAGGGTCTACAGAATTACCCAATAACCTATTTTATGTGTATAGTCTTTTAAGCTTTTGTTAAACTACCAAAGATTATTAAAAAGTGACAATATATTTCAATATTTGAATAGCATCTTCAAAATGAGAGGATTGTTTCTATTGTTCCAATTAGGAAAGTTGAACAGCAAAAATTAAATGTGTAATATATTATACATATGCACATATTATAGTATAAATTAGCATTAACTCACAATTCTCAAAAATTGCCCATTTTTAAGTTAGCTTCACCTCACAGTCCTCAGTCATGTTTTCCATTTCTAAGTTAGCTTTATAAATAGTATTATTTTATTTCATTTCTCTTTTCTCCTCTTCTCATATGTATGCTAATGTATCATATGTATATCTTTATATTCGTCTGTACACATACTATATCTGTGATTATGAATTTCAAAGATACCTCATATAAAGTAGAACACTTTAAAACATCTTAGTATCAAACCCAGGCTAACATTGATATTTTATTTCAATTTTAAGATTTTTAACTCTAATTATATTATATCTAATCCTATTTTCATCTCTTTTACCTTGAGCT
The DNA here is from genome assembly GCF_023159225.1 of Perognathus longimembris pacificus. Taxonomy (NCBI): domain Eukaryota; kingdom Metazoa; phylum Chordata; class Mammalia; order Rodentia; family Heteromyidae; genus Perognathus; species Perognathus longimembris. Next base: position 17,984,648 of record NC_063181.1, on the reverse strand, counting down.
TTCCATCTTCTGCATCCTTAGTAGTCATCACTGGTTTGTCTGAAATTTTGTATAAGCTTTTGCTTGGCTTTACATTTTTGTTTTCACTTACATTTTGTGTGGTGTTAACATCACAGCTTTATTGTGGCATTTACTGCACAAACTGTTTCATATGTATATTCACACACATATAATTAAATCTATATTTTCATACATTCCAGTATTGCAAAAATATTACAACATACATTAACCGAGAATTTAATAGCATAAATGTTGCTTGCATTTTAAATCCACATTTTATTTTGTCTCAATTTTTGTCTAAATTAGTAGACTATTTCCCTATAATTATGTATTTTTCTTATTTATTGTCAAAGTGATGTACAGAGAGGTTACAGTTTCATATGTTAGGCATTGGATACATTCCTTGTACTGTTTGTTACCTCCTCCCTCATTCCCCCCTCCCCATTCCTCTTTCCCTCTCCCCCCCATGAGTTGTTCAGTTGGTTTACACCAAACAGTTTTGCAAGTATTGCTTTTGTAGTCGTTTGTCTTTTTATCCTGTGTCTCTCAATTTTGGTATTCCCTTTCACTTTCCAAGTTCTAATAACAGTATATACAGTTTCCAATGTACTCAGATAAGATACAGTGATAGTGCAGGTACAACCACAGGAAGGGGATGCAAGAGGATCATCAACAATAGAAGCTACAGTTTCACATGGCATGTTGAAAGTAAATACAACAGTGATATATCACTTGTTTCCATAACATGGAGCTCATTTCACTTAGCATTATCTTATACATTCATAGGGGCATAGCTGTTAGGCTCTTGTGATCCTCAGCTGTGACTAGCCTAAACCTGTGCTAATTATTCCCTATGAGGGAGACCACAGAGTCCATGTTTCTTTGGGTCTGGCTCACTTCACTTAGTATAAATTTTTCCAAGTCCTTCCATTTCCTTATGAATGGGGCAATGTCATTCTTTCTGGGAGAGGCATAAAATTCCATTGTGTATATGTACCACATTTTCTTTTAAGTGTTTCCATGCTGGTTTGAATTTTAAGATTTTATTCCATACTGCTTATGTGACTGACCATTCTATAAGACATTTAAACATTAAAGCATTGTATACTTTTCTCTATTAGCCAAATCCACCCCAAACTGTCAGTGTTATGCATATATATGTATATGTATATATATATATATATATATATATATATACTCTCAATTATTTTCCAATTGAAAAATCAATTGAGATTCTCATTTAAACTGAAATTATGAAACTGAAATCATGGAACCATTTTGGAAAACTAAAGACCTATGACCACAGCAATTTCACTACGTTTATTTCAAACTTCTTTGCTTTTAATAAAATTCAATGATTTACATCTCGTTTCTCTGTGTAAGCTCATTTTTTGTTGACAAAAAAAGAAAAGTTTTGTTCATAGTAATCTTGAGTGCTCAACAACATTGAAAATCCATTTTGTATGCTATTAGATTAAGCAGAGTTTGCCTTAGTGTCCCAGATATGAGAAGAGGTGAAAGAAGCCAGTGAAGATGAAGTGATAGGGAGAAAAGGCAGTAAAAAAGCATTCCATAGAGGATTCCCATTGATGATGTTAGAAAATAGGCAATCCTTCATGGTGGATAAGAGATGCCCAGAAGTGAAGAGAGAGAAACCTATTTAGGTGTCTTGGGTACCTAGTAATCACCATAATTGCTATATTCAGTAGAATAGGAGAGTGCAAAAATATATCAAGGGCTTCAAGGGAGCTAGAGAAAAGGGGAATGGTATTGTGTGTGGTAATCTTCTCGCAGAGTGGCCTGAGCCAACATATATGGCCATAAGAAGTAAAATATAAGCCAGACTCAGAAAGCTAAGTATCATATGATTTGTCTTACATATGAAATCTACAACATAAAAATAACAATATGAGAGCACAAAGAGCAATCTTGGGGAGGGCCATAAGTGGGAGTGAAACATTACCAAACGGATGAATGTGATCAAAGTACATTATATGCTTACATTAAAATAGAATGACAATATCCATTGTAAATTGTCAAAACAATGTCATGAGGGAGAATAAGCAAAAGTAATAGATAGGTGACCCAATTCTATATGTACATGTTGAAAATACCACAATAAAATATTGTGAACAATTAATGTATTCTAATAAAATTTAAAGAAATAAACATAAACTCAAATATATAAAAATACATCAGTGTGATTTTTTTTAGATATAGAAGTAAAAGGTAGATAGATGAGAGAGACAGGCAGACAGATAGGTCAACTCTTATTTGTTTTTCTCATGTTGTGGTGTGGTGTGGTGTTTTATGGCTGTTAGGTTTCTTGGAAAGGTCTATATGTTCCCACAGAGTCTCATAAATATGCAACTGGTCACTTCAATTCCCAGCCAATCTACCAAGAATTTTATGATAAAATAATTTCCAAATCCAATTATTTTGAGGGGGGTAAAATGGTCTGAGAACAGAAACAGACCCCAGCAAGGGTGTGAGACTGACTGCACCACTAGTAAAATGATTTCCCAGGCAACAAATGAAAACACCAAAGCCCAGTGACACCAATGCAAATGACCATGAACTTTACCAGACCCAGAATTATTGGGGTTTTGACAGAAAAAAAGAACAAAATTATTTCTGTGTTGCTAAGGGCAGACCATCAAACAATAGAGACCCAACTGGCTCATTTCTCCATATTGCCACAAGTATACTTCAACCTCTGCTTTTCATTAGGGTGAGCATATAATTTATTATCAAAATAAGAATGAATTTCACAATAAAAATAGGACACCATAAATAGGGCACTTTTATATTAATTGTTGAGTAATTACTAATTATGTAAGTAATTACTAATAATGACATACATATAGGGAGATAAAAATTCAAATCATTTTAGAAGCATCTTTAAAAATACAATACTTGTTACTGAATTCGTACTTGTTGAGACTGTTCTTTTACTGTGCTATGTGGACTCAGTTTAACTGAAAATAATATCTCTTCCTGACTAGGAGAAATGAGTAAAGAGAATTCCAAAACTTTGAACACCTTTCCTTAAGATGTTAGATTGATTCTCTGGGATTCAGTCATCTTTAACTGGCAAAATTATGCTCATTTCCCTCAAGTCCACCTCAGTTAGCTAGAATAGAAGGAACATAACAACATAAAAATTTATAATCCAATGAAAGGAGATATGACTTTGTTTTACATGTCTAAATACAGTTTAGTTACTTCAACCCAGCTATGTATAAATTAATGACAATCATCCTTGCACTGATGAGCTTTATAAAGTTCATGGAATCCCTTTCATAGTTTCAGCAACTTACAAAGATACTTAAATAGAGTGGGCACTCTGTTTATTGAATTACTAAATAAATTCCAGCAATTTGACTTAATAGTTAAGGGAAACATTTCATAACATTTTTTCTAATTTAACAATATTTAAATGCTTTCATTAAACTTTTGCAAAACAGACAGACTTGATATTTTAGAGCAGTTTTATGTCCACAACAAAATTGAGCAAGAACTATGAATTCTTCATATACTACCTGGTTCTTACTGAACCTGCCACAATGAGACACCATTCCGTACTTTACACAAAAGTAAACATGATGTTATATACTGTGATGGATGAATGGATGGATGGATGGATGGATGGATAGATGGATGGATAGATAGAGCCATTATTATAAATTTTAAAGTTGTTTCACCATCCTAAAAGTCCCTGTGACCCATCTACTTATCCCACCCTCTCTCTGGTTCCTGTCAATCACTAATGTTTTTGAAGTCTCCATAGTTGTACCATTTTCAGTTTGTCATATAGAGGGAAGCATACAGCATATTGTTTTTCCAGACTGTCTTTGTTTACTTTGTAAATTGCACATGAGCATCTTATGCATCTTTTTGTGTCTTTCTGGATCATTTCCTTTTCTTAAATAAAAAGACTTTTTTTTCTCTTTTACAACAGTTTTAAGTTCACAATAAAATTGTCTCTGATGTGAATCTCAGATGATCAGTAATCTTAACTATGGTCTGTGGTCATGTGACTCACAAACCTATAACTCCAGTTCTAAACCACATACACACACGCGCGCGCCCACACGCGTCCCCCCCCCCCACACACGTACAATGAAAAAAAACAAAGAAGAGGCATTGTAAAATAATGGGTGAAAAAAAGTTCCATTGGATGGTCAGAGAAGCTATTCTAGTGGTGTAAAATGTGAGATGTAAAAGATGCACATAGCAGTCTGTAAGTGATGGATTACAAGCTTAACATTTCTTAATTTTTTTCATATATATCGATATATATTACTATGTATATGAATATATAGATATATTTCCAATTTTGGTTAAATGACCTGCTAATGTATCGTCTCTCAGTTGTTATACTCCAGGCGGACCACCACAAATTTTTGGTTGTTGTTGTTTTATCGACTCATGAAGGAAAATAAATTTTGATTCTGCAGGTATTTCTGATGGCTTAATAGCAATTTTTTTTAATATCACATTTTGAACATTTGGAAAATACTGTTTCTTGTGTAAAAATAGTCTGTGTCCAAAAGACTGAAACAATTTATTTCTACATTGAGAAGTCAAAATTTATTATTAATTATAAATATTTTCTGTTGTTTTCCTTAACATGAAGATTCACATTCAAGAAAATGATCTGTCAGTTACCTAAGCATAGCAACTAGCTTGCCAGCTATTTTGTTTGTAAAATAAAAATGATATTTGAAGATGTAACAATAACCCCCATGATGTTTCATAACAAATACCTTATTTCACTCACAACTCCATCACTACAGTGTTTCTCCTTTTAAAAATATAATTACAATACAAAGGTGAATTACTCAGATAGACGAACCATTTCTCACATAGAATATTAAAAAAGACAATATTATCTAAGGATCAAGATTTAATAAAATTAATACTGATGACTATTCAAGGATCAAGTACATTCTCCCATAAAAGAGGCATTGTGGTTTCCCCTTCCCCCTTTCTTTGTATCAAGGGATATAACAGGAAAGACTACAATAACTTGTAGATTAGTCTGGTGCCATGAAAGTGCTAGAATTTTTATCCACCATTGTTATTTCAACATCAGAGTCAATTTGGAAACAATAAGGAAAATACTGTCTTATTATGACTATGAATGTGCTTCTGACCTTGTGAAGTCCAAGAAAGGAGCATGCTAGGGGAATATTTCCCAACTATAATATATATATATATATATATATATATGTATACACACACATACATATATCTTGTGATATCCCTCATTTCAATTGCATGGGGAATTTTAAAAGTCAAACTTTGCAACTTGTAATTTGAACTTTGTACAAGCTTCTATTAATCTATCTGTTCATTCGTAAGTTCTTTAGGCAAACTAAATCTTGATCATTGAAGACCTTGGGTTTTTTTTTCTTTGCTATAAACTTCATGAGTTTTTGCTTCTTTCACATTGTTTACGAGCAGCCCCACCTTGATTTCAAAGACCAACTCAAGTGATCTTATATACAGTTGGTATTCAAGAAATACTTGTTAAAGAAAAAAGTATGAGCCATTTGTTTACAGATTTTTACAACAGTTACTATGCGATATTTGTGGATAAAGTTGAGGTTAATGTCTCTGTTCCCTGAAGAAATTATTTTTCATTATGAGACTTATTGGGGAACAAGGCATTTAAATTCACTATGATGTTGAAGAGCAATCTCTCCCACTTAATATTCTCAGACTTCTCTAGAACCTATTAACTGAAAACATAAAATAATAAGACAGTTAAAATATATAAAGGAAAACTGATTAAGTTTTGTCTGAAGGTATGTTGAGGATATAATACCAAGGCTTTAGCTTTCTAACACACCCAGCATATTACTCGAACTAAAGGAATGACTCCTTTAAGTTTCATCATCTCATTATTTTCCTTCTTATTTCAAACTTAATGTTGTTTGGGTTCTATTGAAGTAGAATAGCAGATTATCCAATTCCTACTCTTAAATAACTTAATTCCAATGTTTATTTTACAAAAGATGAAGTTAGTTATATTTCTATAAATTACATAAGACACTAAAGCTTTTTTTCAGAGAATGTCAGAGAACTTGTCTCTTTTCACGGAATACTTTTGAAAAATGTAGCATGTCAAAATCAGATGACATTTCAGCTCAAATACCCATTAATCTCCTTAAACTGGAATGAAATTTCACATTGTCCTATGAGGAATAAAATGTGTGCCATTTTAGGCAGCAGTTAACAATGAATGCTTCTTGTATCATCTCTAGATCATTGATAACTATCCATTTCCAGGGAAAAAAATATTTAGAATGGATACCTTAATGACTTTTTGATAAAAAGTGACAGTAAAATCATAATGGCCAAATCCATTAGTTAATTCTGTGCAAGGCTTTGTTCCTCCATAAATGATTTCATGTGGATCTTCTTTATACTATTACTTCCCCTAAACAGAAGACATGTTTATGTACAATATCATTTTTTGTGTTTGTGGAAACATTAAAAATAGAAGTAGATACTATACAAGCTAAAATAGTTAACAAGAAACACATCTGGCTGTAGTAACTCCTCCACTCCAAATGTAGTTTAAGTCATTTTCTAAGCAGTGACAGTGTCTGTTTTTTGTTGAAAGAGTAATGAATAACTCGAGAAAAAGGGGAAGGGGGAAATTAGTAGAGTAGAAATATATGAACATCTCTGAATTAATCTAGTAGCTTAAAATTCGTGCCTACCATGTTATATTTTTGTGAGCCTTCTTCATTTTCTTACATTATTTGGTGTGCTTTCTAAAAGAAAAAACTTGTCTATTAGAATCAGGTAAAATATACTTTTAAGCTGATACTGTTTGGTCTTCTTATGTGACTGTACAACTGTATTTTTATTGCTTCTCTTTGGTTGTCTTTTATTTGGACTATAAATATTTTTGGAATGTTTTGTCTAGTTGGGTACACTATGAATGATCTCATTTTTGAATGGCAAGATGAAGCACCCGTGCAGGTGGCAGAAGGACTCACTTTGCCCCAATTTCTGTTGAAAGAAGAAAAAGATTTACGATACTGCACTAAGCATTACAATACAGGTAGAAGTGATATTATGCTTAAATACACTTAATGGCTATAATTTTATGATATACAAATGCTACTTAACTACAAATATAGGTAAATGATTATATGTAACTCAATGTTTTTCAAAAAGAACAGAAAACAGATGGATTTGAACCTTATGGATGTGTTGACTCATTGTGTACTCTTATGTAATTACATTATAATTTATACTTAGAAATGCTTGGAAATTTAATTATATTTACTTATTTTTGTGAAAGGCCAACATTAACAGAATGGTAATTTTTCTAAAAAATGTTATTTCTTTTCATGAAAAATATAACATTTAACCATTCTTAGGCAGTAAACAGTATATGCTAACAAAATAAAAAGAAGTGGTTTGCTTATTTTTAAGTGTTCATATGTCTGAATTTTTTCCCTTGGTCATATTTTCATGTATTTCAGACCATGTTTTGTCTAAATACCTATCGTTCATACTGACACAGGAACTTTGTGTTCTGAGCGCTCACCAGACAATGTTGCCAAAATCAGGCATTATTCACTGAGATATTCTTCTTCACTAATATGGACTATTCCCACAATGCCTGCAGTGAGGGCCTAGCCTTCCAGTGCAGCCACTGCTGCACTTCCTATCTCATAACAGGAAACTATGCTATAGCCTGGCCTCTTGGATTTTTCAAAACTACAATCTAATTTTTCCCAATACCAAGCCTGAGTTGCTAGTCATTCGCTCCCTAATTCACCATATAAGATACAAACCTCGTTGTCATTTTTACCACCCTGAAGTGAGGGTTTTATCTAGCTTGTGAGGGAGTTCAAAGTGAAATATCTCAGTACAGAGATAAAGGTCAGGCAAGTCAACGGCCCTGTTTTAGCTAGGTGTCTTTAGTCAATTGGATCAATAAACTCTATTTTAGGGAAAAAGCTGAATAAAATCTCAACTGAGGTAAGGGGCATATTCGTTTCTTAGAAATGTCATAGAAATCACAAATTTAGAGGCTTAAACCATGAGAAATGTATTCTTGCCTAGTTCTGGAAACTACAAGTTTTACATCAGACATTCAATAGAGAAGAGTTTTCTGTGGAGGCACTAGGAAATAATTATTTTCTGCCTTTTCCTAGCTTCCTATTAATTTGAATTCCTTGGGGAATATATGGGAATAGATAAAGATATATATGTGTGTGTATATATATATATATATATATATATATTCTCTGCCTCCTTAGTATGATGATATTCTGTCATCTATTTCTCTTAATCCAGGCTTCCCTCTTATGAGGACACCAGTAATATCAGTTTAAAGCCTTATAGAATTACTTCATTTTAGCTTGATTTCATCTACAAAAGAACCCACATTATTTCCAAATAAAGCCCTATTCCCAAGTTACAGGGAGACATAAATTTTAGGAAGATAGATACAATTTAGAACAAAGGTAAAGATAGAAACCTAACTTCGGGGTGTATTTTGATTGTATAAGATCTCAATATCCTGCATTAGCATCAAGTAAATCTGCATGCTTTCCTATTTCAGTTTAAAAGAATGAGCTTACACTTACGAATCTGCTATAAGCAAAACTGAACAAGAAGAATAGGAGTTTAAAATAAAATGGCTGGCCTCACTTACATAAGACAAAAAGTATTTGGTACTTTCCCCAAGCAAGTACCTGGATAATTTGCCTCTGACAATAAGCTCCTATAACACAAAGGATTCATCTGTTAATTATTTTCCAACAATAGGATAAGATACTACATAGTTGTCACGTTCTTTATACAAATACAAAAAAGAAAATATCAGGATATATATGAACCCTACTTGGTAGAAAACAGCCTTTCCTCCTATTAAATAAAATGCATTGAAGTTAAAATAGACCATACAAGCTTAAACACTTTATTCAGTTAATTTATGATTTCAAAATCATCTTTTCAGTAACATATTTCAAAACTGTATTATCTTCCTCCTGATCATCTCTCAAAATATCTTCCTTCCTCTTAACTGGTTGCCTTTTGCTATGATAGATAGGCAATGAATTTGAGGAGAAGGGGCCCAATTTATTTACTCATCTCTTTAGAACCACACGTAATAAAATATACTCATGTGCATGCACAAGACACAAGAGTATTCACATGTATATACACATACTCCTATCCTTCTCAGCAATATATTTAAAATATATATTTAAAGTTGGAAACCAGTGGCTCATATCTGTAATCCTAGCTACTCAGGAGCCTGAAGTCTCCAGTATGAGACTCATCTCCAATTAACCACATACTCCCCTCCACACACACACACAAAAAAAAACAAACCACAAACCAAAATAGAGCTAAGGGATCATGCATATGACCTGAGTTCTAGTACTAGCACAGGAACAAACATAAGTAAATAGATACATAGACAGATAGATAGATGGATAATAGTGAAAGCTAACATTCCTTGAGCTCAAGAAGCTTTGTTAAGATTTGTTAACACTTATCTTGGAATCACTTGCATCCTCCACTTTGAGGCAGTGCCCATGTGCCCTTACTTCAGATCTAACTCATGTGAAGAGATTTGCATCAAACCCTACCTAGCAACACAACAGGAATTTTCCTGAACAAAGTCTTTGACAATTTTCTTTTCTGGTAGGGTCATGCCAACTTATTTTAAGAACCTCTGGTTTCAGCCAGGCATTGGTGGCTCACGCCTATAATCCTAGCTACTCAGGAGGCTGAGATCTGAGAATCATAATTTAAAGCCAGACCAGGCAGGAAAGTCCATGAGACTCTTATCTCCAATTAGCCACCAGAAAACCAAAAGTGGCACTGTGGCACAAGTGGTAGTGCTAGCCTTGAGCGGAGGAGCTCAGGGACAATGCTCAGGCCCAGCGTTCAAGCCCAACATTTAAAAAACAAAAAACAAAAACAAAAACAACAACAAAAACTACTCAGATTTCATCTCAAAATGACCACACCAAAAAGAGAATAAGCCAAGAATTTGATTTAGAACAATAAGTGTTTTAAGAAGAGGTAATAATGTAGTTGAGATTACAAGGTAGGGGAAAGGAGATGATAAAAATATCAATTTAATGTTTACTGATATTTTACACTTTTTCACTTAACTTAATGGAAGAAAATAATGAGACATGCATGCATATATAGCTCACTGTTTTTCATATGCTTAAATATTTGTTAAATATTATTAATGTGTAATAAGACACATTTTCCTTTTGTTTGTATTTTTGTTTAATCTTTACTTCTCAACTGTATTTATCTCTTAGTATTTTTATATAAATGTAAAGGTTTCTGAAATAAATTCCAAAGTTCCTAAATAAGCATGTAGAAGCAACAGAAATGATTAAAAAAGATTTTTATGTTATAAATATGCAATGCCCTGTCTACTTCACAAGCAATTGTTAGAACCATGTGAAAAAATGGATCTTTGGGCCTCGGTATCTAATATTGTTGCATAGTTTTTTGCTATATATAGGTATGTGTATGTGTATAAATATATACACAACACCCATAGTTTTCTGTTATTACATTCTTCTAGATGCTAAATGAAAAGAAACTTTAAAAATCATAAACAAATTTGAATGTGTGATTTGTGACAGCATCCTAATACAAGTGAAACTGTGTTATTTGATGCTATAACAAGGTCTACTTTTTGTCACTGTGGCCTTCTTTCACATCAATTAGGAAAGTTTACATGTATAGAAGTGCGATTCCATCTGGAACGGCAGATGGGGTACTACCTCATCCAGATGTACATCCCCAGTCTCCTGATTGTCATTCTGTCCTGGGTTTCCTTCTGGATCAACATGGATGCAGCCCCTGCCAGGGTGGCTTTGGGAATTACTACCGTGCTGACCATGACTACCCAGAGTTCAGGATCACGGGCTTCCTTACCGAAGGTAAATGCATGGAAGGAATAGTCACATATCAGATCATGTGTTTGGAAAGTCATCATCACCGGGTTTGTCGGATATGATTCCATAGTATCTGTCCTTTATTGCTTCTTTTAAAAGTAGCATGTTGCCTTTGGAGAAAAACATCTAAAACTAGAAATAGATAAAGATCCTCATGGAAGTTAGGGAGAGAAAGAAGAATGCAAAGTGATGGAGAGGAAGGAAGCAACATAGAGAACACAGGCCACAGAACCCCTCGAAGGAAGATTCTTTGAGGTGGAAAGCTTCTTCTGCAAGAGTGCTTCAGAGACAAGGTCCCCATGAGAATGCATCTCATTAGTAAGGCTTCAGATTTAATATCTACACTTTTGTATTCAAGGAGACAGAGTGAGCTGAGCAGAAATCGGTGCTGAGCAGATATTGAGCCTTAAAAAAAATTAAGATTTAGTTTCATAGGGAACTGGGATGGGCAATGTAGCCCAGAGAGACACAAGGGATTGGATGAAGGCCACTCCAGAGGATGTCAGATAGTGATAGGCTGATGTTCGTAATTATGAGTCTCATAGGAAGAGTATGGGTCATGAGTACACTGACTAGGAACTGTCATTTTTTAATGTTGCTACTCTTAGACCAAGCCTGCCACATCCTTTATTTGTTATATGCGGAGGGCCAGCTAGGTAGAGAAGGAGATAAAGAGCTAAAAATTGGTAAAAAGCACTCACAGGCAGGTTGTGAAAAAGTAGATCTTTAAAATACCTTACTACTCAAGAGATATACATGCTTAGTTGCTTCCTGGAAGGTGCTTCTTGTCATGGAAAACATTCATTGATTTTGTAAATTGTCATTGTGATTTCATTTCTGTGACCCATGTCATTATAGATTCCGGATGTTCAAGAATAAGTGCTTGCTTTATGCATCATAGTTTCCTTGAAATAGTGTGGCTTGATGCTTGAGACAGTGTCTTTGAAAGTTGAATTTATATGAGACAGCGTGTATTTGCAAACCAATATCAATTTCTGACATAATTGAAGAAATTTACATCCATCCTTTGCAAACAGATGTACATTTAACACAGCACTGGAATAAAACAGGAGAGGAGCAGACATGCATGGTGGCACACATCTCTAACCCTAGCTACTGGAGAGACAGACATTGGGGGAATCTAGGTTGTAGCCTAGCCTGGACAAAGAAAAGTTGTTTTGTTTTCTCAACCAATGGCTGGGCCCTTGTGCCCCTCTTATTGAAGCGCTAGTGGGGGACATGATATCTGGGATCAATGCTGCATGCCTACCATTCTCATCAACATAGGGGGAACACAAGAAGGAACACAGCAGCCCAGCCTGGCCCTGTAGAAACTACCTTAAAAATAACATGCAACAAGAGGCTGGGGACATGACTAACTGGTTGGGCTCCTGAGTAACAAATTTGAGGTCTAGAATTCAATTTCCAGTACCACCAAGGAGACAATGAAAGAATTTTCTGTTTTCAAGTGTTCATAGGTAAGTTGACACTATTGTGTCAAGCAAATCAATGTACAAGAAGCATGATGATGGTGATGATGATGACAATGATAATGATTATACTAATGATGGTAATGGACATGAATGTAGAAGGAAGACTTTGCAGGAAGTGATCAACAGCAGAAAGGGAAGAGGGGTAAGAGAGTTTACTGTGGAATAAAGAGAATCTTAGCATATGACATGTAATTTGATGCTCTCTCTTTTAACCTAATCAGTGTTCTATAACAAAATACCATAAAGTACACATGAGAAGCTTCATGCCTTTACAAAAACCTGGTAGCTACCATCTTGACCAATGGATGGACATTTGTGTTTCCTGCTGTGATACATTGTAAATAAAACAGTGCGGAATTCCTACTAAACACAGGCAGACTGGGAGTGACATATACTGTAGAAAGTCATTGTCCTTTACTCAGCAAAAACACCAGTGTCACTAAAAATAAGGAAAGACTGGACGAAGGTTCCACAGAGTGAAGATGGAAAAGATAACGCACCAAATGGTAAATGTAATCCTAGGTTAAGTCCTAGGATGGATTTTTAAACTAGTTTTTAAATAAAAATTGTTATGGGGTCTGAGGATGGGCAGGCAATAAGACCACTCAAACCACAATCAAGAATGTGAAAAATGGGGCTGGGGATATAGCCTAGTGGCAAGAGTGCCTGCCTCGGATACACGAGGCCCTAGGTTCGATTCCCCAGCACCACATATACAGAAAACGGCCAGAAGCGGCGCTGTGGCTCAAGTGGCAGAGTGCTAGCCTTGAGCGGGAAGAAGCCAGGGACAGTGCTCAGGCCCTGAGTCCAAGGCCCAGGACTGGCCAAAAAAAAAAAAAAAAAAAAAGAATGTGAAAGATTTTATTGAGTGAGAAAGCACTGAAGTACCAGGACTGCCCCTAAAGTCAGGATCTCAGAGTCAGGAGGCTGCTTTTAACCCCCTCCCCTTCCCCCCAAAAAAACACAGGAATTTCCCCTTTTGCCTAATTATAATGTCTAGTTAATATTCTGGGAATGGTACAATTCTCAAAAAAGGTATGAAAAACAGGTGACAAACAGGTCAAGACATCTTGGACATAGTAGAAACCATTTAGCGACAAAAAAAAAAAAAACAGGTTGTGGCTTCCCTGGCGGATTCCAGGTGTGAGCAGGGCTAAAAAACAAGGTTGGTCAGTACAGCTCAGGCCAGATTACATTAAACAATACCAATCATAGTTGTCAAGAGCTAGTTTCAATAGATGGTCAATTATCTGAATTTACTCCATTTCAAAATCATCATTCTTAGGGCAATTGGTAAAGTGGGAAGGAGGTGTTAGGATTAAATGGAAAGATGCATTCAATGTTAAATTCCAGATTTTACTGAAAATATGATACCATATCTGGAAATTATTCTTGAAAAGCACGTCAGTGGTATACATACACATAAGACTACATACATTATGTGTGTGTGTTCTCATTTCTTGCTCTTCTACCTCTACCATCAAGTTACATAGTTCAATGTTTACACATATGTATATATGTGTACATATATACATATACAGATATGTCATGATATTTGCAGTAAGATAGTAATGACTGTGGAGCTTGGGAATTCATTTCTCATTCTTATAAACATGTCTAAAATATCTCAGTAGGTAACAAATAGCTATTACTCATTTTAAATGCACTGAAATAGAATTATCTTCATAAAATGGACAAATAAAATTATAAACTACAAATATTTAAGTTAAAAATACTGCACATATAAAATTAAACAATCAATAATCCTTTTTAAATATAAAATTAAATAAGTGTGTATATATAATTTTATTACTAAGTAATAATAAAAAGTGTTTACAAAGAGCTTACAATTCATTAAGTCAGGTTATGAGTACAATGTTTCTTGATCTATGTGACCTCATCCATCAATCTCCCCCAGTCTCTCCCCTTTCATGCCTACCCTCAAGTAGTGTAGTATAATTTTTGCATAATGTGCACTGAATAAGATGACTGCTTTATCTCATTCTTCCTCTTCCATTCGTGTTCTCCCCCACCATTGCTTTCTCCTCAGAAACCATGTAAAATTCTATTTTTATCTTTTGTTTCATCTCTGAGTTAATGTCTCATTTGAAAAGCAATTATAAAATATAAACAAGTCTAAAAGTTTGACTCATCCTTATGATTTCCAGAACTTAGAAAATGAAAAATTCTTCAGGGGAAAAAAAATCCTTGTTTTGTTGTTTTAAACGCAATTTTGTTCCAAAAGGAAATAAAAGATACACGTAACTTTCTCCCTCTGTCTTCTTTGTGAGCTAGGTTTCTTATGTCAAAGCTATCGACATCTGGATGGCAGTGTGCCTCCTTTTCGTGTTTTCAGCGCTTCTTGAATACGCAGCTGTCAACTTCGTATCAAGGCAACACAAAGAACTCCTGCGATTTCGACGCAAGAGAAAGAATAAGGTAAGGGAATCAACAAGATGCTTTTGTGGGGGTTTCACTTTTCATTGGAGAGTTGATCTCCTGTGCTTATAGGGCAGTAACTAGGAATGAGAAATAATATGATATATCTTTGTTTTTAATCCTGGTGAACCTTAAAGTGTCAAAGTACATGCAAAGAGCAAAAAGTACCTCACTATGCTTTAAATACCCCATTAGGTGATGTGGGAGTGTTTTCAACTTCCTTAATGTACTTCTAGAAACCATACACTTCACAACTCTTGCAATGTTTGAGTGTTTCTGATGGTTATATTTCATATGATGCATCAATATACTTATTAAAATTGTTCCTTTTATTGAGATCATGTCTTTGTTTCCACAACATAGTATGTTTCTTAATATCATGATGATACTTCATATAAATCCCTGACTCCTGCTAAGCATATTTTCATAATCTTAACTGTTTTGAGACCCTACAAAAAACACAATGAAGTGCTGTGATTGCTTTACTCTTATCTAATAAAAGAAAATTGAAGTTATAAGAAAATATATTTATACCATGATTGGGAGACAATGAGATGTAACCTACGGAATATAAGTAACCTTCTAGCTGAATAGGAGGTTAGGAATGAGGTTGTTTACTTCTACGAAGACCTTCAGTGGCATCATCCTTTAGAAACATGTATTATTATTATTATTATTATTATTAGTTGTTGTAGAAAGCAGGTGCCATTTGACAAAGCAGTTTATGAATACAATTTATGTTAGTCAGTGTTACTCCATTCACCATTCTCTCCCCTCTTCAACCTGCCCCTTCTCTTGCTTTTCTTATTTTTGTGGTCGATACCATGAGTTCTCTCCCACTTTCCCCTTCATCCATCTACCCCTCTCCCCTTGGACTTACCCTCTAACTTGCAAGTACCCATTTCCTTGGGCATATTTCATTGGATTATAACTTTGAGACACATGGTTTTGACTAACTCCTTTTCCCTTTTTATAACAGAGTTTCTCTCAACAGTACATCTGTGAGTTTGTTTCTTCAGATGTGAATATACCAACTGATAGCTTAAAAGAAAATATACTTTCAAAACATGAATTCCAATTTAGAAATAATTATAGCCAGAGTCTAGTCTCCTGGAATATTGAAGTCTAAACATGAATTGTAAGATAATGGTCCTATCGTGGTGTAACTGCTTAAGGAATTTTAAAGGTTCAGTCGTTTCTGAACTATTGACTACTTATATATGTATTTAGTTTGTTTGTTTCAAAGTGAAGCACTTTGATCTCTCAGTTTTCACATCTACTCAGCATTAAATATATTCCAAGGGCGTAATTGACCTCCCGAAACCCATCACAGTAGTTTTGGAGTGTGGCAAGCTGCTGCATGGAAAGAAGAACAATATTAGGAGACTAAGCATACACTGGATAGGACAAAGTTTTGAGATTGTTTTATTAACTTTTCATGAAAAAAAGCATTTTTGCATAAGAAGATGGATTATGATGAGATTTCCATACCTTTCCTTTCTTTATCTTCTTTCTCCATCTTCCCTTAATCTATTGGCCTACTTATCTCCTCCCTCTCCCTCTCTCTCTCTCTCTCTCTCTCTCTCTCTCTCTCTCTCTCTCTCTCTCTCTGTCTCTCTCTCTGTCTCCTACTCGGTTCCTCTTTCTATGTCTCCTGACACTGACTAAAACACTATGACAAAATGAATGTTGTTATTACTGGAGTAAAGCACTTTCCTCTCTTACCTGTTTGTAACTAACAAAGACAACATGTGTTTTCCCTGTCAACATGATTTGATTTTGCATTTTTATTTCATTATCTTCTTCTTCTTCTGTCTTCATGTATCAAGCATGAGCTTCAAACACTGGTCAGGAGAAGTGTCATGCTCATGGTGTCCAATGAGGAAACGTCACACATCTTCTACAACCGTCAGTCAGAGCATCCGACATATAAAGCAATAGACCACACACGTAGAGGCTTAATTCTGGTCCTTCCTTTAAAAATGTTTTTCTTAGGAAACCATCTCTTTACTTAGTTTTGTGATGTGTAAATGTAAGATTAAAAAACATGGTGATCCATATGGTAAGTCACAAAAAGATGAAAGAATATTTTCCCCCAGGATTGCTGTTCAGAGAAATGTGAAATTATAAACATAGCAATAGCTCTATAATTTGAAATATTATTAAGGAAGGAAATACTATTTTTCTGTAAATAATAAATAAAAGAGAGCCAGTGATGTTTAAATTTGACTCATACTCTGGAATAGATATTTTACGTGTGTGAACCTCTATTAACTAATACAAATGTATGCTGAAATGGTAAATGTGATTAAAATAGATTGTGTAATTATATTTCATTATTTCATCATATATGTCTTGATTCTTTGGTTTCTCAATCCCTCTTGGTCCACTTTACCTCCCCACAGACAGAAGCTTTTGCATTGGAGAAGTTTTACCGTTTCTCAGACACGGTAAATTGACTTTTTTAACTCTAAAAGAAAGAATGCAATCATTAGTCAAAATATCAGACAGCATATTCTGCAACAAGGCAGTGTTTGGTGGGGAAACAGCTCCTTCATATGTATAGGTCATTGCCCTTCAGTTAAGGATACTCTCCTTTCCTAAGAATCTACTGTGCCTTCACTCAGTAAATGAATATTTAGACATCATAATTTTACAAGCACAGCCATTTGATTTTTTGAAAATAATTTAATATGTATATATGTATGTATGTAAGGGAAATATCCCATATATGCATTATAATTGGTAAGGAAGAAACAGTCATATATTTGGGACAATATTAGCTTCAAAATAAATGAAAAACTTATTTAGACAATTCTAAAAGCAGCTGCATGCAACCTAAAAATAAAACTGAAAGGCTTTATGCTGGATCTTTGTCTTAAATCTAGTAGTGTTGCACTCCATTCTTTATGTTGGAATTATTTATAGTTACTTGAGCAATTTGGTAGCAGCATCTTTAGAAAATATTTTTACTTAAAAAATGATCACAAGGACAATATGTAAGTATTATGAAGGTGATCAAGGATAGAGTATCTGTCTCCAGGTGGTTTGATTGGGCACTTTTGGTTTTGTTTTTTTTTTTTTGCCAGTCCTGGGCCTTGGACTCAGGGCCTGAGCACTGTCCCTGGCTTCCTTTTTGCTCAAGGCTAGCACTCTGCCACTTGAGCCACAGCGCCACTTCTGGCCGTTTTCTGTATATGTGGTGCTGGGGAATCGAACCCAGGGCCTCATGTATACGAGGCAGGCACTCTTGCCACTAGGCCATATCCCCAGCCCGATTGGGCACTTTTAATGCAGCATGCAATAATGAAATATAAATCTACCAAAGCCAAGAATTTGGTCTGGAAAACCATATAAAAACAATTCCATTTACTAAGCTAACATTTCTGAGGTAAATTTCAGAATAGCTTCCAAGATGATTCTACCATGCACCCCAGTTCAGAATCTCATGAGGGACATAATGTAGTAATCTCAACTGCAAAGCATATTAACTAGTCCTACTATAATTTTAAAGTATTGACCAATTTTTCAAAGAATATGGAATTACTTAATTATTTTTCTTTGCTAAAGAAAATTATACACTACTTTTCAGTATCTTACATCTCTCTTAATGTCCCTGAAAATAATTTTTCATTGTGTGTGTTTTCTTGACTTTAAATTTTAATTGTGTGGAATTTACCTAATCATGTGCACAGTTTGTAATTTATATTTATACTTAGATTTATATACATACATATACATGTGCATATTACACTACATAGTAGAGGCTGTATATATAAAAATCTATTATAAAGATCAAAACAATTCATGTGTCCAGTAACTATACAGTTAATATTTCCAGGAACAATAGAATAAATAATATGGCTTCTATTAATTTTGACTTTAAAAAGCTAATGAAATGTCAGCCTTGTCTAGGGGTTAATCAATTAATTCTTCTTAAAAAAGTGATATGATAATGCAATTACACTATTGGAAAGTGTGTAAATCCCATTTACTTTTCCAGTATTCTAAGAACTGGGAAAATTGGGGATGCTTATTTTACTTTTTGAAAACTATTTTCCTCAAGCTAAAGCCCTCTGAGCTGGCCAATTTTATTCTTCATTTAAACTATGCATTTTGCTTAGAACAACCATAGCAAGCTAAATCTTTAAATCACTTGAACCAATAAACCTAAATCACAACAGTATGTTCTTTATTTTCATAAGTACTGGTTACTTGAAATTTTCTCAATATTCTAATTTGACAGAATAGGCAAAGTATCTGAAACTGCCTCACATGTTACAATCAGAAACCTTGGATATGCAAATAGTATTCTTAAGAAAGTTATTATTATTATTATTATCTTGGTCCACATAGACTTGGGAATCATATACACTCTTTGGTACTTGACTTTATTTCTATTATGGAATCAGAAGATATTCTCTTTACTCTTGCATCCAGATTTTCCCCACCTGACACTGTCATAGCCTGCTCTGTGCTAATTCCCACCATATCATGTCCTGGTTGCTACCTCCTTTGCTTTATGTGTGGGTATATGCATGACAGGAGAATATGTGGCTAGAAGCCATTGTTCTTTTATATATTATTACTTATTCCTTGAGATTGATAAAGATATCAATATACTTAAGAATGAGTGATTTGTGGAGAGATATGAATGAAATGGAATTGCTTTAATGCATTTCATGCAGCTTCTTCTATGTTGCAATATATAAGAATGCAATGGTATGCAGAAGGAAGCTCATGTGCACAGTAGTACAGTACTCTGTCTTCCTGTTGTCTACTAACTTTCATATCTATGTATATATGAGTTCTAGATTTGTGACATGATTGAGTTCATGATTTACTAGGCATCGTTTATCTTGTTAAAAAAGCATTGGCTGCATGTTGACAATCTGCACAAAAATATGTAATTAATTGATTTACTTGTGAATGTATATGCTGTCTTACTTTAAAAATCATTCCAGAATATCTCTAAGGATAGCAAATAATTTCCTGTCCTATAGCATTTTGTCCTCTCTGTAGTCTTAGGAAAAGACAAAAACACATAGATACAGGGAGAGTGATTGAGAGGATGAAGCTAATTGGAATACAACATAAGTATGTGTGGAAATGTAACATCGAACCCCTTATCTTCATATAAATAATGTAATATAAGAAAAATACACATATACTCTCTTGGGCTGAAGGGGTGAACAATCATTGAAAGCAATACGGCATCTATGTACACTAAATTACCTATTAATCATTCCGTTCTAGGTTAGTTTATGTTATGCTCTATAGACTTTAAGATAGTCTTTCAGTCAATAAAATGTGTATGCAACTTTATTTGATATATATCTGAAAAAGTAATTTTTCAATAATTTCTTAATTTATTTTAATTGTAAAGGTGAGGTACAAAAAAGTTATAGATACGTAAGTCAGGTAACAAGTACAATATATTTCTTATTGAACAATGTCACCTCCTCCTTCATTTTCTCCCAATTTTTTACCTCTCAACACCCCACCCAAGTTATATGGTTCATTTTTAACATATTGTCTAATGAGCATCCCTGCTGTATTAATTCACCTTTTGTCCCACTCTTTTTGTGCTTCCTCTTGCCCTCTCCCAAACAGATAAATTACATACAACACAAAAAGTACAGAACACAAAACAACAAAAGGAGAAAAACAAAAATAAAAATAATCACCAAAATTAAAATAAAAAACTCCTGTTTCCATTTCTTAGAGTTTGTTTTGATAAACATCAGCTTACATTATCATATACAAATAGCTACTGAGCCTTTGTGAACCTCTGCTAAGAATATCCTCCTTTATTTTCACTGTGTGAATGTTTAGAGTCCTGTTTAGTTGATAATGTCCAAGTGTAATCTTTTGTCTTTTATGATCCACTATGATTATTTGTGGATTTATAGGCACAGTCTAATTACCACAAATCACGGAAACCATGCACCCTATGTTTCTTTGGATGTGGCTTATTTTGCTCAATATAATTTCTTCCAAGTCTTTCATTTCCTATTTTTTCAATAATTTGATTCAAACAAAATTCTACACAAATAACTTGTGTCTGGAGTTAAAATTTTATCCTCTTAAATCAACAAAAATTGTAAGATTTTTATTAATTCCTGAAAACAAGTAGAGCGTTTCTGTTAAACATAGCTATGTACCACCTGAAATATCAGGAAATTAATATCCAATAGAGTAATACCATGTCTAAATTTAAATGCTTTATGGTGACTCCCATCTCAGGGCTAACTTAAACAGCAAGAATTGGTGCTTCATGCTTATGATACCAGCATTTTGAGATATGGAGGCAGGAGGATCATGAGATTGAGGAGAAACTAAGTTACAATAGAGAAATTCAGCTTCAAAACACACAAACAGAAAATGTAAAACAAAATAAAAATGCTACTTCTTTATATTTGCCAAATATTGTGATATCCTATAGAACTCATAATTATGAGTTGTCACTAAAAGAATTTAACATGCTAGAAATAGATGTATCCATTTTTTAATGTCTTGTTAATTTTTCATCTACCCTTTAAAATATTTACAATATATTTTCATCACATTTCATCTAAAATATTCATCTTTAAAATTTGTACTACAGCATTTATTCATCTCCAAACAGATACATTGAATATAACTAAAATACATCAAGCATATATTTGGCTTCATAGCTAATTTATATATCATTTATAATAAATGTAAAGTTGTCCCAGAGCTACATTCAAGCAAATCTATATTAAAAACTGATATACAGTTATAAAATAATTTCATCTCATCTATAATAGCCTTCTCTTAAACCTTTCATTTTAATAAATGAAAATGAATATTTTACTTTAAACTATTTTGGGAAAAAGGGTTTTTAATTCATCCACTTCTTTTATCTCAGAATTCGCTAAATAATGAGAATTTTCCCTCTAATATAAGTTATTTTATGCTTGTAGCAAATTTATTTTATTTATTTATTTATTTATTTATTTATTTATTTATTTATTTATTTTTTGGCCAGTCCTGGGGCTTGGACTCAGGGCCTGACTGTCCCAAGCTTCTTTTTGCTCAAGGCTAGCACTCTGCCACTTGAACCACAGTGCCACTTCTGGCCATTTTCTATATATGTGGTGCTGAGGAATCGAACCCAGGGCTTCATGTATACGAAGCAAGCACTCTTGCCACTAGGCCATATCCCCAGCCCCTGTAGCAATTTTTTTTTAAAGTACACACATTTGAAAGTTATTTAAATGGAATAACTCAATTTCTTCCCTCTGTTACTTTGGTCATTAAAACAGGAAGGTTTTTGTAGTAAGCTATTGTCTTGGTTGTGTGAAGAATGTTTCACAGATATATACTGAGGGGAAAATGCTGAGATGAAAGTTTTATGTTTAATGCTGTTCTGTCTTACAACAATTCACATGATCAATATTAGATGTATAATATTTTCATTCTTGGTTGCCACTCAAAGTTTTCATATTTTCACAACAACCTTCATACACATAATTTTTTAAAGTTTTTATATTTGCTCTGGTTTCTTTTTCTTTTTACTTCTTACTCTTTTTTTTGAGGTGGGGTACAGATCCTGAGGCTTGGACTCAGGGCGTGGGTGCTGTCCCTGAGCATTTTCTCAATGCTAATACCCCTTGAGTTGCAGTTACACATACAGGTTTGGGGAGGTAAATTGGAGAGCTGGGCCTCAAGGACTTTCCTTCACATTCTAGCTTGAAAGCAGGATCCTTAGAGCTCAGCCTTCTGAGTAGCTAGGAGAAGTATAGTAGTCATGAGCTACCAATACCAGGCTTGGGTTGGTCATTTTTAAAGGTTAAGTATGGGTTAGGAAATTTGTTCTCATTTTACATGCATGCTAATATGACATTCTGATTGCTTGTTATGATTATAGCTAGCTTTCTTTTTCAATTTTTCCTGGTTTTAGTCAGAATAGGCACATATATGAATCAGTCCTACATATTATTCTCTAAAGTGTAAACGCATTTTAAAAACACTCACAATGTACTATGCATAGTTACCAAGAATTTTTTTCTCATATACAAATTTAAAAAGAATTTAGGAGTATTTGTCCATTAATTAAATTGCTTTTTACATTGTAATTGTCTATTATTCAAACTTCTGCCAGGGCATAAGAAGAAGATCTACTTTGGGGTAAATTAAGCTTTGTCTTTCATTTTACATTTTAAATTAGCCCTATTCTTTAGTTCTTTGGTAGCTCAATTTATTTAGTCTGTATTAGTAAGCTTACTTTAAGTTATAAAATGCTTTAATTTTATTAGCATTAAATATGAGCTGATTCACATAACACAATTTTTCAGAAATATTTATACAGTCTTAGTTTTTCGCAAATAGTTAATTCAAGCTAAAGTTATTTCTAAAATATTGAATTATCTCAATGAAGATTTTAGGAGCTACTCAGTATAGGAAATATCACTGCACTTCTAAGCATACATAAAACACAAAGTGATTTTATTGAGATTATATTGTTCTGAGAAATAAGCAATAAAATAATTCAACATATATCACATAATAAATACTCATAATAATAATTCATCTATGCTTCATTGTTTAGGATTAGCCTTTCAAAAAATCAAAAGCCCATCATTTTTTTATGTGAGGATTTTTTTTTCTTATTTATTGTCAAAGTGATGTACAGAGAGGTTACAGTTTCATAGGGTAGGCCTTGGGTACATTTCTTATACTGGTTGTTACCTCCTCCCTCATTCCCCTCTCCCCTACCCTTCTCCCTCTCCCCCCATGAGTTGTTCAGTTGGTTTACACCAAATGATTTTTCAAGTATTGCTTTTGGGGTCGTTTCTCGTTTTATCCTTTGTCTCTTGATTTTGATAGTACCTTTAACTTCCCTAGTTCTAATACCAGCATATACAGTATTCAGTGTACTCAGATAAGATACAATTATAGTGCAGGTACAACCACAGGAAGGGAATACAAATTCCTCCAAAACAAAACTGCAAAGAACCAACAGCCCCCTCAACAAGTGGGCTAAAGACTTAAAAAGAGACTTCTCTGATGAGGAAATGAGAATGACCAAGAGACATGTGAAAAAGTGTTCTACATCACTGGCCACAAAAGAAATGCAAATCAAAACAACATTGAGATTCCACCTCACCCCAGTAAGAATGCCCTTTACTAAGAAAACTAACAATAACAACTGTTGGAGGGGATGTGGCCAAAAGGGAACCCTACTTCATTGATGGTGGGAATGTAAACTGGTTGCTGGAAAAATGCATGGAGATTCCTCAGAAGGCTAAACATAGAGCTCCCCTAAACCCAGAAGCCCCACTTTTGAGCATCTACCCAAAAGACCACAAACAAGAACACACTAAAGCCACCAGCACAACAATGTTCATCGCAGCACAATTTGTCATAGCTAAAATATAGAACCAACT
The DNA here is from genome assembly GCF_023159225.1 of Perognathus longimembris pacificus. NCBI lineage: Eukaryota > Metazoa > Chordata > Mammalia > Rodentia > Heteromyidae > Perognathus > Perognathus longimembris. The sequence continues at coordinate 17,960,336 of NC_063181.1, read as the reverse complement.
CAGATGTCCCTCAGTAGACGAATGGATAAGTAAAATGTGGTACATATACACAATGGAATTTTATGCCTGGATCAGAAAGAATGACATTGCCCCATTTGTAAGGAAATGGAAGGACTTGGAAAAAATTATACTAAGTGTAGTGAGCCAGACCCAAAGAAACATGGACTCTATGGTCTCCCTCATAGGCAATAATTAGCACAGGTTTAGGTTAGTCACAGCAGAGGATCCCAAGAGCTTAAAAGCTATGCCTTTATGAATGTATAAGATGATGCTAAGTGAAATGAACTCCATATTATGGAACAAGTGTTATATCACTGTTGTAATTACTTTCAACATGCCATGTGAAACCATAGCTTCTATTGCTGAAGCCCATCATTTTTTAATGAAGAGCTAAATCCATAGCTTTAGGGGCTGAGCACCTGACTAGCAAGGATGAAGCCCTAAGTTCAGTCTCCCAGTACCAAATATCTATCTACCCACACACATCACTTGATACACACATCTCTACATATACATGTGCATGTATGTACGTGTTTATACATATATGTGTATATATGTGTGTATGTGTACATATGTATGTGTGTGTATATATATGCCCCTGCAGTCCAAGGAATCAGTAGGTAAACTATTGGTAATGCATTTGATAGGGAAATGGTATTGTAAATGCCTTTGAAACAAGGATGCTATGAATCAAATTATAACACTTGCAACTAGCCAAGATCTATTTTTTGAGATATGTTTAGGTATTGAGTGGAGATTAAAAGGTCCAAAGATACAACTCATTTACCTAGCCTTAAATATATCTTTACCTATGTGTTGGACTAATTCTGAAATAATTTGAAGGTGACTATGTGTAATTGTTCAAATGCCTCATATTCTATTAAAATCAATGTCCATGGCTTAGGCATGGCTCAAATGGTAGAATACCTGCCTAGCTAATGGGAGGCCCTGAATCCAAACCCCAGTAGCAACCTTGTACCTCCTCCAAGAAAAAAACACAAGGTCTAAATGTGTGAAGCAACTTTGTTCAGATACAGCCCCCTACCACTAGCTACAGATTTTAATACAGCAATCATACAACGGAAATACAGCAATCATACAACAGAAATAAGCTTCCTTTTCATGATCATTTACTTAAGATTATTGGAAGGCTAAAAAGCAAGAAAGACAGCAAGCATATTATCTACATCTAATTCAGAGACCTACTTCAGTACAGGGCATTTGTCCTTCACCAGCCCAAGGTCAGAATGATTTTTTAAAAGTTGAAAAAACTAGATATAGGACTATAATTTACAATGCTCCATTCATTTACAATCTACCAGTGAAATTCTGTACCTAAAACCATTCTATCAATAAAAGAAAAATCTCCAATGGGGACTCTATCATTGGTCCCCTTTGCATGGGTGTCATATGGGAGTCAATGACTCCTTTTAGCTTTTCGTGAACATTTCACATAGTGGATCCACCAGATCTCAGTATTTCTAAAAGTTGTTTTTCCTCCAACTATGTGCCAGAAGAGATAAGAGTTTGCCTTTAATTTTTATGATTTGTCCCTAATTACAGATAGAAAATATCACTGGTAGTTCATCAATTTGCATGACAGATTATGACAATATGCTAGAGAAAGCAAGCTCATGAAGAGGAAAAGGAAGATTATAGTGTGCCCCTAAAGGCAATACGGAATTCGACTTTTTTTTTTACGATTTTGATTACAAATAAAGCATCAGAAGTATCCGCCAAAGCTTTCAAATCACCCTGTCTCATTTGGACTGTTGAAATTTTTCCATAACAATTTTCACAACATCCTGCATGGTTGGGGCTTTTGAGTGAATTTGTGTGTGTGTGTGTGTGTGTGTGTGTGTGTGTGTGTGTGTGTGTGTGTGTGTGTGTCCGCCTGCACGCACTGTGTACTTTGCCCCAGGCATGACTTTGCATTTTTGACGGGGGTCAGCCTCAAACCATGATCATCTTTTTACTTTTAGCCTCCCATAGAATGTAATTTGCCCCACTGTATATGTTGAGATGTGTCTAACTAAATTTTTGCCCAGAATGACATTGAACCATGACCTTCCCAATCTGTCTTTAGAGTAGCTGCCCACATGAATTTTTTTATTGGGACCAAATACTCAGTATCCACCTAATAAGAACTATTTTATCATAGCCCAAATGGTTCTGGAAAGGTTTGATAAGGATTAGTGCTCTCAACTCCATTTCCTAAATAAGAACTGAGAGTTTCCATTATCTTTTCTGGAATCTTGAATTGTTTAGTATTTACTACAGAACAACATTTAGGCAGCATTTAGTCAGTTCTAGAGGCTTTCATTCTTGTACATTTATTAATACTAGACTAAGAAATGCCTTGCCACAGATTAGACTTAAACCAGAAAAAAACAACAATCTGCAATTATGTGTCACATCATTACCAATTATATATTTATCCAAAGGCAATATCACCTGTTGTACAATATTCTTCATTTTTTAGCGATAATTATGATGATTCCTCCTACCATAGCTGATTCTTTACTTCCATCCTTACCCATCAGCCCCGAGTTTACTCCTCGTATTGGCTTCCTCTTCCTTGTTAGCATTGCCACATATTTCCCACTGGTATCTTCGAAATCTGTGTTTCTTATCCTTGGCTATTCAGTCTTAGGCATGACCTAATAATCTTGGAGTCCTACTCAATATTGGGCAAGAACATCCTTTCCCCAAGTCACTCTATCTGCGCCAACTGCTCTAAGTGAAGGAGTAAATTTAGCAACCTGTATCCTTCCCTTTTGTTCCCATTAGCCACTGGCATCATTGCATTTATCTTCTGAGATGAAAGAGCCAGATCTAACAGGTTCCACAGGGGAGGTAGCTGCTGAACCTGGACCACATTTCTGACCTTCCAGCTGGCAGTACATATGCTGGGAAATTGTTCACAGGAATCCTGTCCCATTTTCTCTGTATTCTTTTTGTGTCTTTACTGCCACCTGAGGAGAGCTAATAGATTTATCTTTGGCCATGATCTTTCTTCTGAATAGTCCAGATTTTCTTCCCATCAGTGATACACAGCATGGCCACTGCAATAATAAATATGCCCGAGTCAACACTCCATTCTGCTCTCCCAGAAGAAAGGTCACGTACAAAAGGAAATCTTCCAAGCATAGTTTGTCTGTTAGCATTTGAGATTGTGGCTAGAGTTTGAGTAGACATAGTTCTGATTATAATATAGCCAACCTACACTTGCTAGTATACTTAATATATTTACTATTCTTAAGAGATGTTCTATTTCACAGTAATGCGAGAACCATCACAATAAGAGCCTGGATTTACATCATGCCAGGCTTTATATCAAAAAGGATCATTAATATCACCACAGCCAGGAATTACTGCAGCAAGTTGGGTTAGCACCAATCATTCTTTTTCATGCTGTACTATCACAAATATATCATCATTAACTCCTAACTCAATTAATCTAAGGATTCAAGAAAGCATGGATTGCTGAAAGACCTATCAAGTAAGCAAAGTAACCCAATTCCTTAGTCCTACAATCATTGTGTTCTGTAATTGTTTGTTGTTTCAAGATACTCATGGCTACAGAGCACAAGAAATGTACATTGAAATTTCCAGTAACTATAAACACACATATTCATCAAATCTGAAGAACTTTTTACTATATTAAAACTTCAAACTGCTCAATTATTATTTTTAGCAAATACTGAAGTGCATAATTATCTTTGCCTGTTTCTTACAACTTGTTAAAATGTAAATTTTTTAATTGTTCACATCTTCATTTGTGACTCACATATAGGGCCAAACTATACATGATTTCTAGTATAACTTTCCAGGGTGGCCAAATGCTACCATCTTGTTGCCATCAATATTAAATATAATGTTCTCTCATATCCCAATGGGCATTTGGTTTTCATATTTTGTATGAGTCAAGGAGCCTCTTACTTTGCTAACTGCTTTTCTTTCCCCCAAGTGGCTTTTTCTTCACAACCAAAAGGGAAGAAGGAAGTCAATTCTACTTGGAACTTCGTTCTCCTCAATTTTATCTTTTTTAGTGTTGGATCATCCATCCAACACTTAAACAGGGAATAAGTCTGTGCCATCCATATTCACATGGCAAGCTAGACTTTTTGTTACCTCAGACCCAGCACAGATCTAGCATCAGATTCTCTTCAGACCTTAGCACACACACAAAAAAACTTTTGTCTATATTTCACAAACACACACACACACACACACACACACACACAGAGAGAGAATATTAAAATCTGGTCAGCTTCTGGGTCCATTGGTGTTATTTTAGGGTTCAATTTGTCATAGAATTCTCTAGATACCAGTAGGATTTAACATACTATTACATTTACCCCTCATAGAGACTCAGTAGTGTCTGCACAAAAGTCAAGGGGTTATGAGACTCAGAGAAATGACAGTGTTTGTTTTACACCAAACTGTCAGGACATGGACCATAGGTCTGTAGGCCTATGTGTAAATTCTCCACAGCTCTCTGCAAGCAGATATAAGCCTTCTCTCTGGCCCTTCAAAGCAAAGGAACTGACTTCCATTGTCCATTTAGTTTAACACTATTGTTTGCAAGGAAATGATAGTCTGAGTCTAGTGTGAAGCCTTCCTGACAGATACGTAGAAAGCCATAACTGACAAAACCTTAGTTCCTCACCCAAGAGGTTCATTTTAAGTGGACCTATTTTCAGATTAGCAGCTCAGGTGTCTGAAGGTTGTAAAATAAGTTTCCCAGAACAGTCAGAAAGGTTATCAGTAAATTCTGCTTTGTCAGATACGGAAGGTAAAATTCTGAAATCTTAACTTTTGGCAAGGAGTTTCACAATTCATTTGCCATGCTGATTGAAAAAAAAATCATTTTTGTTTTTTGTAAGAGGGATTTTGATATACATGGGTTGATACAATTTATAAGACAGTATGATACTTTAACATTAGTCAGCTGATCTGCATTCATATTTCCAATTACCTTGGTGACCCAGTGTTTCTCATTTGGAATGCAAACGCCAGTAAAATTTACTAAGATAACAAGATACTATTTTACTAGCTACATAGCAATAGTTTAATCCCTACTATCTATACTTTTACTCAAAATGTAGACAATTTCAAAGCAAGTAAGTTTGTCACAAAATTTTCATGGAAGCCAAAGAAATGGTAGCCTAAGTGAATGTGCATAATAGATATAGAAAAACTGATTTCATCTTAAGAGAACTGGAGTGGACACAAAACCTTAGACTAATGGGTCCAGATAGCTCTCAACCTCTTTTTCACATGATTCTACTAAATACACTTATTTATGTTACAATTGAAATGTTTTCCAATAATTGTATGCTTTTGTTTTGCAGGTAGAATTCCCTTACCTTCATAATTCATCCTCTCAAAAAAACAACATTTTATATGTCAGTGAGGGAATTTACATCATTTCCTCATTTTTGGCCATCTAATAATTTCTACTTTCCATTTTTATAATTTCCAATTTATATTATGTAATACTCTTTATTAGCCAGTCATTTTCACTGACTCATATTAATTATCATGAGTCTGAACTGATAAGTTTTTATCTTTTATACAACCATGAAGAAATACTATCATAAGGTAGACAAAACTATATATATATATAATTACTTTTCAACTGTAGTATAAAAAAATCCCTTTTCTTTGGATGTCAACTATTATCACATTGTAAATAAATGCCTTAAGTTATTAATGAATACCAGTATAAATTATTTAAAACCTATTTTTCTATCATACTCATTTTTTATCATATATTTATTAAATAATTTTCCTTTAAGTTTTGTTTTTATTCAAATGTATGCTTAGTTCTCCTTATTTTGCCACATTTAAAAGTAATATTAACTTTCAGAGAAATATTAGTTGTGAATAGTAGTTTATAACAAGTTTACCCTTGAACATGAAATAAACTTCTGCCACAAAAATGAATATAAATAGAATATACATTTATCTAAAATAAATAATCTTATAAGTATCCGAAAGAATTCGTATAAATCAAAGAAACCACATGAAGGATTACAAAGAAAGTAGTGTTATTGTTCTCAACTGTATTTTCCAAGGAAGTAACTTAGAATGGTAGGAAACAAGTATTAAAAAGGTTATCTCCCTGAGAAAGAAAAATTCAGTCAATGATTGTATTTTCCCCTCTTGACATCACACAGTGGCGCATATCGACACATAATGTCAAAACAAAATCTAGTACATGAACATTTCTAACACAATATCTCAAATATTTTTTCCTTGATTACAATACTTACCTATCCTGTCTGTACATAGATATGGGAATTCTAGGTGTTTTTTTTCTCTATCACACATCTTTTGAGAATGTCCTAGTTATTAATAAGCACATCTAGATGATGCTACAAGATAAAGTTCAAAGCAAAAAGAAGCACCCTACCTTAATAGGCTTCAATTATTTTTCCTCATATTATTGAATACATGTATCATAATGAAACCTGAGCTGTGATGGTCTGTTACAACTTACGCTGAAATGCTTGCTATACATGTCCAATTCTGCTACTGAAAATATTTATTGCTGTTTTTTCTTAAACAGGATGATGAGGTAAGGGAAAGTCGATTCAACTTTACAGCCTATGGAATGGGACCATGTCTGCAAGCAAAAGATGGTATAACTGCAAAGGGCCCAAACCATCCTACCCAGGGAATGCCAAAAAGCCCTGATGAAATGAGAAAGGTCTTTATCGACCGAGCCAAGAAGATAGACACCATCTCCCGAGCCTGCTTCCCATTAGCTTTCCTGATTTTTAACATTTTCTACTGGGTTATCTATAAGATTCTTAGGCATGAAGATATTCATCAGCAACAAGATTAATCCTCTGGGGACATGCAGAAAAGATATTTAATTCAGAAGATTATTTCCTTGTCATAGGGGTGTGTGTGGGCGTACGTGTGTGTGTGGATGAGATGTACAAATGAGAGCCATTACAGTAAAATGGCATATGAAGAAAGGTTGTTATTTTGATTGTCTATATAAAGTCTATAAAGTCATGAGACGGGTTAAGATTCTTTTAACAGATAAGAAATATATGTTTTGATGATTCTGCTTCATATACATCCAAGATGATCTGAGCTTTCACAGTCAATCGTGTAAGTAATGCTTAACTGCCAATATGTTTATATGTTATATAAGATGACATAGTAGTAGATATGAAAATGACTCTAAAATTTCCTCATTTCTAATTCTGTGAGATTAAATGTTACAGAAGCAAAATGTGTATAGTAAATTTTATTAAAGTAAAAGAAAAATGATGAGCATAATAAAAATAAGTTGGGGTGTAAAGCTATTTTCATATACTAGTTTCAAAACAGGAAATCAATCAAATAATTCAGTGGAAAATTCAAGTGTGTCTGTATAGTATTAAATGTAGAAACAGTATGGAATCAATATGTGTGATAACAAAAGTTAATTTAAAATACTAAAAGACTTTTATATATAGAAAACTACATTCACATTTTCAGTATACCAAAATTTCCTTCCATGGGAAGTGAAACCAAATGGCTAAGGAGATTACAAAAGTTACTTTTCTCAATCTTCATATCTCTAGGAATAGTGATTAAAATGGTGAAAAGATTTTTGTTTTTACATACATGTTCTAGTAATCACTTCTCAGCCTTCTGTCTGAGGTCAAGCACATTAATTGTCAAGCTATGCATTTTTAATTATTGCCAAACATGAAAAATTCAAACCAGCATGCTTGTTGTTATTAGACTTTAACAGCTGTCTAATTGTCTGTATTGATATGATTAATATTTTGATGTTAATGAACAAAGATCAATATAATGCCTTTATACTTTTGTTTGGAATGAGTCTCACAATTTGATGGAATTAAAGTATGATCATTTTTGGTAATAATGCAATTAGTAAAATATAAATAGGTTCATGAAATATTTTCTAAAGTAAGAACAGTTTCCTACGATCTATATGGGTTTAAACTCTCTCTGAACAGAAGAGATTTTAATTCTAAATGATGTAAATATGCCCATTCTGTTAATAGAGTCCACTCTGTAACTATGTCCAATTCTACAAAAGAATTGTTTTGATATTCCTGAAGTGAATGAATTCAAAATAGATACCATTTTCAGGTTTTGAATAACTTTAAATGGGTTTTTACTTAAAATGTATCAATGATGCCCTGGCATCAAACACCATCTACCCATTCTGTGCCAAGGAGCTTGGTGACAATGCATGGTGGCTTTCTTAGTGAAACTGAACTAGACTCTGAGTCTTTTTCGGTTTTAGTATTTTCTTAACAAAATATTTTTACCATTAATGTCATTACTTAACTTGAAAAGGATTTCAAAATGCTTTTCTACAAATTTTAATTGTTGTTCAAATAAAAACTCAGTGCATCAAATTATTTACAAAGTTTAAACATTAAACAAACTACCTGCTCAAAAGTATGATAGAAACACCAGGTCTTGAACCAAATGGTACTATAATATGACCTTTAACCACTCTCAAACTATTAGCAGAAACTGCCATTTTAAATGGAAACTTTCCAGTATTTCTATATTTTGGTGCATCCAGCCATTGTTGTTGTTGTCTTAAGAAAAGACTTCTGAAAAACAAAATTCTATGTTTGGGACTGTTTGCTAATAGAGGACCAAATCACTTACCTTTTTAAATAATTACTTTGAACAAGTAATAATTACAAATGTAATGTAAATGACATAACTGAAAGAACTTGTTAGTGTGTACTATACTTACCTTGAGGACTGCCCATCCTTAAGTTAAATGTTGGTGTCTTACAAACCATGGCAGCGTATACCCACACTGAAGATTAGAACATGGTCATTTTTCACTTTCCCTGAGAATCAGCTGGAGAAACTGAAGAAATGGTTAACTACACTGCCTCCTTGTGACTCTAAAATAGTTGAATTCATTTTTTTCTGATACTAACATATTTGAATTCATTTTTTCTGATACTTTATACATGTTCCCTCAACAGTATCCTAACATTACTTAGATTAAGTGAACTTTCTAGAAGCAAGAACAAAATATAATGTACATAAGCACACACACTTCAAAGAGCACTTGCTTCCACATTTAAGAATATTTTAAAAATCTCAACTTGACTAAAAATGACAAGAAGTGTATATGAAAAAAAAAAAACCACCAGCTCTGAGAACACTTGCCAACAAGAGCAGTGGTGCCATAGAAATCTCTCTATATCAAAATTAAACTTTGCTTCTACTGAATTCTGCTTTACCACTATACTTATCATTCTTTTTCTGCACTAAAAATAACACTCTGGACAGCCTTCACTCATAAGACAGCAATGACAAGGTGAACATTGTTGAATCCATTAAGTTTAAAGGCATGCATTTTATATACTAAACTAATGAACTCATAGATCCTGCAAAACTGGGAAACAATGACATCTTGATACAGTATTTAGCTCAAATCAGAAATGTTTATTTTTTCTTATTATTCTCATTCTCATTGTCATTATTGTTGTTGTTGTTGTTGTTGGAATGTCAGGAGTTGAACCCAGGATGTTGTGAATGTTATGAAAGCATTCTATAAAGAACTATACTCTCAAATCTAAACCATAATATTTTACAGCAAACCAGCCAGGAAATGGTAAGAAATTACAAAAGTGTGAATGTACACTTAGCATACATTTAGATTAGATTTCTGCTGAAACAACTATACTGGAAAGTACAAGATTTTATGCTGTTTATATAACCTTAAAAATATTTTGTGTGTCATAACCATTGTCATATTTCATTCCAGAACATATGACTTTTTAGAAATTCTTCTTCAGTTATCAGATATGTACCTAATTTCTTGACCGATAATTCAAATTTGTCTTACTCTGTAACTAAGATCTAGAAATTTATGACTTAAAATAGATTGCAGAATCACTATGGAAACAAAGCCAAGAGTCTTCAGATATTCCTCAATGTTTTCAAAAGTTTCTCTTTGGCACTCTCCTGAGGAGCTCATTCAGTTCTCAGCTGTGTATTCAGGGTCACAGCAGATCTGCCTATCCATACTTCATTATTCATTATTCCAAATGAATTCCTATTCTGTTCGTAGATTCTAATAACCTTTACCTTAATTTAATTATAAATGCACAAATATCTGTCTATACCTAACATAAGAACACATGTGTTCAGCTTATGAATGTCAAAAGTCTTGTGGAAATTTTAGAAAAAGGTGATAACAAAAGTCAGCCTGTTTCAGTTACTTAATACTCTGTAAAATGAAACAGCTATAATAACTGGGGAAGATGCAACATATAATTTCATACTATAGATTCTTTAAGATATGGTTTTCTACTCTTGATATGACCTATTTCACCTTGCTAGTTACTTAGAATTGAAATATTATGTTTGCAGTTAAAGTTTCCTTTCATCCAGAACACATACATTCCAAGAAATTGACTCCAGGGAATATGAGGCTTGAAAAAATAAAAATAGAAAGTACTTTTAATATTAAAAAATGAAATTAGTAATACTTTAATCACAAGTATCACCTAAGAGCAAAGCTCTGGGGGATGTAAATGGATTTACTACTCAGTAGACAAATTATTAATAATCCTTGACTTCATAATGTCTTCTACTTCAAAATAGATTTCACACATCTTGCAACATAGAGAGTAGCACAAAATTCCAAAATATATCACCTGTATTTCTCTCTACTTGATGATGAACTAGAAAAAAAACATATACAACACTTACAAACATATACAAAACAGTGTATATTGATGCTAAACCTATAAAATAATGGTATTGATCAGTAGATGAGGAGAATAAATGTAGTTTCTATCCATATAAAAGTTTGATTTTTAACAGTGTATTCATAACAGATATAATCAGTAAAAATATATCTTACAAACGGAAGAATTATTTTAGTTCCCTGAAATTAGTCAGAACTAGCATAATAACTCACAGATTTTTTCATCTCTGTAGCTGCAAAATTGTCCTTTAGATTGTACCTGTTTGTTAAGCAGAGTTATACTATCTACTATACTTGCTAATGCAAGTATTTAATTTTTGAAATAGATCATTATATTGCTACGACTAGCTCCAGTACTGGGTTATGTGCTGTGCTATTACTCACTGTCAAGGCTGACAAACTATAAACTTCCATTGTCAGATGCTAACTTCGTATACAGTGTAAAATCTGCATAACTTTTAAATGTCAAGTCCCATGTGTGCTTTAAATCTGGACCCCAAATTATCAAACAGAATTAAGCAAAGTTTTAAAATCTCCAGTGGAATTAAAAAATAACTTTGAGAAAAACTTTTTTCTTTTTTAACTTTTAAAAATTGTCATTATGAAGATGATGTACAGAGAGAGGAGTTACAATTACTTAAGTCAGGTAATGATGAGTACATTTCTTTTTGTTCAATGTCCCCAAAAAACTTTTTCTTTAACTGAACCTATTTGAATATGGATAGAAGAAAAAAGTCACCATAAAGATTATTATTTTGGTGGCTCATTTATTCCTCTAATCCTAGTGATCCTAATTAATCTAGAGGCTGATATCTAGAGCTTTGTGGTATGAAAGTAGCCCAGACTGAAAAGTCTACAGGACTCCAGCTCCAACTAACCAGCAAAAATTATGGACTGAAAGTATGGTCCAAATGACAGAGTGTCAGCCCATGATGAAGAAAGCTGAGAGTGACAGCATAAGGCTCTCCTACAACTCTCAATACCAAACACACACACACACACACACACACACACACACACACACACACACACACACACACACACGAATTATATTAAAGACTTATATTTTAAATATGGCAACTGAGTCTTGCTCTCTTTGGTGCCTTTGTGACTCTTTACTGCATCCTGTCTACAGGACTTCAATTCCACTCATAAAAATGCAAGAATAATCACCATTTCAGTGATCAAAGAAGAATAAAAGCCTCTAAGTAAGCACACAGGTAATCTCTGGTGTCATAAACACTAAATATCTACCCCCAAGAAACTGAAGGAAAAGAGGTGCATATCATTTTATTGGCTTTCATTTAGACCTAAAAATTTAGTAGAAGTTTAAATGGCCACCACATGGTAAGAACTACACCTTAAGTCTCTAAGACAATTAACTGCCTTTCAATACAGTATATTAGAACACATGAATGCTTATCATTTTTCTCTTGATTGCATGTAAATAAAATACCCACTGACATTTTTCTTGTAAGAAATGTCTTGCCCAGCAGATTCTTCATTCTTTCTTCCATTCTACTCTCTTTCCCTCCTCTCTCCTCTCTTCTCTCTCTTCTCCTCACCAAAATCTTTTGCCTCAAACCACATGAACAAAGCTATGTGGATCAAATAATGCTGTCTCTACTACTAATAAAATTCTTTTGACACTGCTTAGGGTTTAACCTTGTGTTGGCATGGTGCTCACTTAGTATGTGAGAGATCCTGGGTTTAATTCCCAGCACCAATATGAGTACCTCTGCCACTAGTAACAATAATAGTGTTTTACACTGTCTTTGTCAAGTAAAAATTTGGCAAATAGTTCTTCCACAATACAACTAATAACATTAGACAACATTCTGTGTCCTAGTTTTCTCAGTACTTTTAATGGTAAAAGTACTATATGAAAATAAAGTAAGAAGAGAATTTCAAGGGCAATGAAATATTATTGTTTAAAGTGGTTCTAAATTTTGCCATACATCATAATCTCATTATGCATTTTAACATGTGCTCTGTGTGTGTGTGTGTGTGTGTGTGTGTGTGTGTGTGTGTGCATTTGTGCACGTGTGCCAATCTGGGGCTTGAAATCAGAGCACTGGGCTTTGTTTTTCTTCCTCAAGGCTAATGCTCTACTATTTGAGCCACAGCTCCACTTCCAGCTCTTTGGTAGTTGATTGATTAAGAGTCTGGTGGACATTCTTTTTCAGGCTGGCTTCAAACTGCAATCCTCAGATCTTAGCCTCTTAATTAGACAGGATTATAGGCATGAGCCACCAGTGCCCAGCTCCATGCTTTCTTAAATATATAATATACAACCAGAATTAAGAACCAGAATGTATGTTATGTTCTGGACCTAGAAACAATTCAAGCAGTGATAAACCAAATACTCACTGAATACCTCCTGTATACTTATCATTTTCAATTTCTGAAATAGGTGTCTTTAGAATGAAAGAAGAAATTGTGTATTATTGACTAAGTTTGACAAATCAGAAGGACTGATGTGAACATACCCAGCCTATACTTTTCACAAGACTCAATACTTTTAAACTTTTGTAATTTTTTCATTAAACAACCTACTTTAGTTGTCTCTCGCTTACATATATGTAATTAAAAATAAAACTTTGAGCTTTATTCCAAGTGTCAGGATTTTCCCCACTGCAATACCTACATTTTCTTAGCATCCATATACACATGTGAAGCTTTGAGAACAGATGCTCAGATATTGCATTATTATATCTGGAAAAAATAAAAGTTTATCTTTATCCTGAAAAGCCAGTGTCTTCCATTCCCATTAGACAACGGATTATATATTTTATACTAGTTGTTGCTTGTGTTGAAGGTTGCTTAATATCCTTATTACCAGCCTTATTTTTATTTAAGTAATTCACTAGAGCACTTTTAATATCAAAAGATGACAAGATATCCTCAGGTTTGAAAAATAGTGAAATATACAACTATCTGTGTAGACAGATGGATACAAATTGGTTAAAAAAATCTATATAAATTTTCTGTTGTAATGTTATCTTAAATAATTTAGCTTTTATAAATTACAGATTCAGAAACATATTCCAGAAATGACAATTCTATATAGAACTCTACCAAGGAATATAGATTTTTAAAACTATTCATTATTCACATCATTCATATTTTTAGAATAATGTTATAAGAAGAATACAATGAGCTAGATAAGTTTTATTTAAATAGTTGGTTTTTCTCTGGTGTGATTTTATTTAAAAGTTCTTCAGAGAACCCCACTTCCTAACATGTTGTCTAGCCTGTCTTATTAATGTGAGTGAGAAGGGAAGAAACATGGATTAAATGTCAAAAGAGGATTCAAATGTAAAGCTGTATTTGAACTTGCTTGAATAATTTTGCATTCCTTCACTTTTATCTCTATGAATTATGCAGCAGCTTTTCCTTAGGTTTGCATTTTAATGTGAGATCGATGATAATGCTGGAGAAAAATAGACTTGAAGTACCTTGGTTCTTATGTAATGTGCTGTGGAAAACAAAATAAAAAGGAAGTATGCTAAGTATTTTCCATGGACAATCTCAACATATTAAGCGATTTAATTATTCAAGAGACAGATGTTTTAAAAAAATACACTCCCCCAAACAGGTGTTTGGTATTTTATGGTGTTATTTTTCTGTAAATCTAAAGTATGTCTTCTTGAGTCTCCTGCCTGAGTCTTTTCTCCTGTTCAGAGTGATGTGTGTTTCTTTTTTTAAACAGGGAAGTATATGGGCAACACATTTTAACATTTCTGCCTTATTTTTATCAACTTGACTTCATTATATTATTTCTGGTTTAATTTTGCAACTAACAAACTTTCTATTCGGTCATAAACCCATGAATGATACATTTGGTATTTCTCATGTAACTGCAGATCACTTGGTCAAACTAATAAACATTAACATTTTTTCAAGAATATTGATATCCTTTCTAATTTTTACGCTCAAAGTTTATTTCTGACAAAAAAAAATCATACTCCATTTCTGTTCTCTTGGGAACTATTACATTTAGGGTAATAAAAGCCAGAAATGTATTATCCTGAAAACCTATACTTCATTCTTGCCATGATAGGAAGTCATTAGTGATCTTTTTCTAATAAGAATGAATGAGAAAAGATGAGCTACTAAGCAGAAAAATGATTTGGCATTATTCTATTAGTTATTTTTTTTGTTTGAAAGCCTTTTAAGATTTGTTTATTGCATAAATCACTGTCACTTCACTTACTCATACATGGTATTTCAAAAAGGAATGCTTTTTATTTTCTTAATATTCCATTTCACCTTAATTTTTCCTCCATACAATCAGGCTGAAGTTTAATGATAATGTAATAGTAAAGACATAAAAGACAATGTATTACATAAGAAATTGAAATTGGGCAAGATGGAGGAGAGCGACATTGATGACACTAAAGAGATGACATTGATCAAGGGGAACTGAACTCATAAGTTCACATGTCAAATTAAACCCTTTTTGTAGAACAACTTTATGATAATAAGAAAAATAATTAAAGAAATCAAGGGGCTGGGATGTAGCTCAGCATCAAAGCGCTTGCCTAGTGACTGCAACTTCCTGGGTTCCATCTCCAGTACCAAAAAAGAAGAGACAAAGAAAAAAGTGAAAAGAAAAAAAAAAGAAATTGAAAAAAAAATTACATTTGGCAAATTATGGTAACTGGCCTCTCATTTTTAAAGTACCTATACTTTTATAATTATAGACACGTAATCTCATGTATTGATCAGCATAAGGTTTGATAAAGTGTATAGTTTGAAACTTCCTATAAAATTTAGTATAATTTCCCTCAATGAATTGGCTTTCAATAACCTTTACAATGATTTATATCATAAAATCACCTGAACCTTGAGTGAAATACCACCAGAGAACCAAAGACATATTAAGTACTCGAGGTGTCTCTAGGGAGGGCTTGGGATATGGCCTAGTGGCAAGAGTGCTTGCCTCATATACATAAAGCGCTGGGTTCGATTCCTCTGCACCACATATGTAGAAAATGACCGGAAGTGGTGCTGTGGCTCAAGTGGCAGAGTGCTAGCTTTGATCAAAAAGAAGCCAAGGACAGTGCTCAAGCCCTAAGTTCAAGGCCCAGGACTGGCAAAAAAAAAAAAAAAAAACACACACAAAAAAAACAAAGTCAGAGTTGCTCATTGGGGCTGGGGATATGGCCTAGTGGCAAGAGGTGTCTCTAGGTAATAGGTATTTAAGCAAAATATGTATGAATAACTATAAGGTGACCACTCTAACAGTGGAGAGATATTGAAACCAATTTATACTACTATTAAAATATGTTCAAGGATTTCCCATGCTACTCAGGAGTTATTTCCTTGAACATGCTTTATCTCAATTCCCTCTTGCTGAAAGGTGCATTGTTTCTTAGTGAACATGTTTGATAATGGATTAAGTCTCTTGAAAAAAAAAAACAAACAGCTTTCATCTATTTCATTTCACCTAATAAATACATTAATTAAACTGTGATTTCAGGTGGCTTTGCTTATTTTCTTCTTCATCAGAAGCAAAATTTTTAGAATACCTACTATGAAAATCTCAAGGAGTGACAAACAGGAAAACATCCCTCTCTTTCAGTAGCAAAGCCAGGAAGGAAATCACATGTACAGGAGCTATGAGTCACAGACAGAAGCTAACAGCATTGCACTTTAGTATTTTTTAGGAAATCAATAATCTCTAAACAAAACCCAACTCTCTTTTAAATGATGAAATTTGAATTAATTCTTTGCCCATATTAAATTAAAATGTATGTCTAGTTCAAGTGATGTATCTGTGTTTAAGAAAAAAGTGTTAAGAAAAAAGTGAAAAGTAAAAATGGATGAGTCCACAGATTTCACATTAAATCTGATCAGAATTCATTTACCTGTCATAAACGAATGTCTCTTTAATGGCACTTTACATGCAGTAATGGAATACTGAAAGATATTATTTTTATTCACAAATGTTAGTGAAAACATGACTTACCTTTGACTATTCATTTCTAAAAATCAAAGTTAAAAATAACTACTGTGGGGCTGGGGATATGGCCTAGTGGCAAGAGTGCCTGCCTCATATACATGAGGCCCTGGGTTCGATTCCCCAGCACGACATATACAGAAAATGGCCAGAAGTGGCACTGTGGCTCAAGTGGCAGAGTGCTAGCCTTGAGCAAAAAGAAGCCAGGGACAGTGCTCAGGCCCTTAGTCCAAGCCCCAGGACTGGCCAAAATAATAATAATAATAATAAAAATAACTACTGTGTTAATATTTAATATTATTAGTATATTTTAGTAAGTATCCTATCACTTATGCTAAACACCCTTACATTAAAAGTCTTATATACTATAGTCTCAAACAACAATATAAGGAGCCTACAAATCATTTTAGTGTGCTCAATTCCCTAAGTTATCAACATATTTGAATCTAGTAATATAGGAATATAAGTCAAAAGCATAAGAGATGAATGTCCTCTAGGTTATTTCTTAAGTGAGATATCTCAGTACCTTTCAGAAGGCTCATTAGCCATTATACCTCCTGGCTCAGCACATATTTTCATGCTTTCACCAAATAAGCAAATAACTACAGACAGCAACATACTTTGTATTACATATCCTTAGTTTCAACTAACCAACCTAGCCGTCTAAAAACAACTACCTAATCCAGAAAAAGAATTTTTAAATTAAAACTTTAGATCATAATCACAAGCTATCTGAGGTTATTGTGTTTTTCAAAGATTGCATATCCTTTATCTTAAAAAAGCAATCCACTCTGCACCTAAGCCACAAGATGGCTCCCTCTCACTGGTTTGGGAATTGAAAATGTCAGTCATTTAAATGTCAGTCATTGACAATAATAATGTCTAATCCTGGCATGATTGTGGGCAATATTTTGCCATAAACTGGCATATGGAAGGGGACAAGGAGGAAGATAGAGCAAGCTAGGATAATACTGCACTTTTAGCAGTCACTAAAGTTTTGGTGGGTAACCTACTCCTAGGTCTATTTTACAAGTATTGAAATGGAACCTGCAGATATAAGGTGGTTTTGCTGAATCCTAAAGCCATAAAGCCATTAAGCTATATGTTCTTTTTCTTCAAATTACAGAGAGGCCTTAGAAACTAAAAGATGGGTATCAATCAACACCTGCCTATAATGATGAACGTATTATGAAAAATTGGAGAAAAATATATCCTGAAAAACTGTAAAACTTGAAAGAGTATAAAATGGGAAGCAAAAAGTCAAGGAATTTAAATGCAAAGTTGGAAAATCAATCATAGGTGCCCATTTTCTTATAGAATCTTATTCCAGTCTCATTGATGGTTCTTTATCGAAATGTTTAACAACCACTGGAACCATGGTACATTCTTGAGCCAATTTTAATAAGCAAAAATACAGGGCAGACAATACCAAGAGTATATGTTTCCTTTGAAGTTATGATAACATGAAAAGTTCCTACTGCCATTTGCATCCTAATATTAAATGTATGTTCCACTTCTCTGTGCTTAGTTTATGTCTACTTAATCTTCCAAAACTGAGTAAAATTGCACCATATACTTAACTTTACATAAATAAAAGAGATTTGATTCCCAGTCAGGGAAGCAAGAGAGAGAGGAAGAGAGAAAGAGAGAGAGAGAGAGAGAGAGAGAGAGAGAGAGAGAGAGAGAGAGAGAGAGAGAGAGAGAGAGAGAATATCATTAGTAGCACCACATTCCAGCAAATGAAAAACCTCTATTGAATGGAGGCATGGCTTAAGTGAAGGAATGTCTATATTGCAAGCAAGAGTCCATGAATTCAAATCCCAGTACCACCAAGAAATCAAATCAAATGATTGTCAAAAGAATTGTCTTAAAATGCCACCCCCATAATGGGTTTAATTTACTTAACTGAGAAAACTGTCCACAGTACTACAGTAGATACTGCACAGTATGTCTGATACTTAAGAGAAGTAATGACATATACAATTATTGTTGAACTGTTTTTAAAAAGATAAAATTGTATTTCCAACTCCACATCATGTTATTCACCTTATTTGTACCAAATGAAAATCAGTGTCATCAAAGTAACAAAATTTTTAATTGTGCAGTTAAAACTAACAAGCAAAAACATATATTCATTTACATGTTTTCTTTTTCTTTTTTTTTCCAAATTTTTATTATCAAACTGATGTACAGAGAGGTTACAGTTTCATACGTTAGGCATTGGATACATTTCTTGTACTGTTTGTTACCTTGTCCCTCATGCCCCCCTCTCTCCCCCCCTTTCCTTCCCCCCCCCCAGGTGTTCAGTTCACTTACACCAGTTTTGCAAGTATTGCTTTTGTAGTTGTTTCTCTTTTTTTTACCCTGTGTCTCTCAAATTTGGTATTCCCTTTGAATTTCCTACTTCCAATACCAGTAAACACGGTTTCCAATATACTCAGATAACCATATCAATAGATGGCTAAATTTCATTCTTAATTTCTTCTCAGTAATGAAGCAAAACATTGATTTTAAATATTTTCATCTCTTCCAAGAATGTCCAATTTTTAAAATCACTTGAATAAATTCCTCTGTTCTCTATGTCCCAGTAAAAAAATGATTAAATGAATACCAAATTTTATAAATGTGGTAAAATAATTTTAATAAGGCATATATATCTTCCAATAATGAGAAAACCTACAGTTTCAAATCAACTCTGAAAAATCATTCTGAATTGCTGATATCATAGTACACAAATAATGTATTTGTGGAAAAAAGGGGGGAAATGGAATTACTTGAACTATGAATAGTATTCATAAATTAATCTGAGCATCTTGGAGCTGTTTGTCATTCATGCATACATATTTCTTTAGGCAAGTATTCATCCTCTAGTTAACTTTTAAGTTAATTATTGTTTCTTGTGTTTGTTTGATGACCTTTATAAAAGTTAAAACCATGAATATACTTTCAATTTCTATATATTTACTACTAACCATACGTTTACTACTAAAATATTGTTGTAGCTTACAGACTGCTTAGTTGACATGTTCAAACATGAAAAACAACCGTATAAGCCAAATAATGGGGAAGAATAAAACAATTTAAGTTTTGTAATGAATAAAATAATAAAATACTTTTTATAAAATAAAATAAGTTTATATGACCCTTTTTTGTAAATAAATCAGAAACCAGTATACAGTCAATAGGCCTAGAGTAACATCAATGTTCTAAGATGAATGTGCTGTCTCTCTCTAGCCGTTGCAAATTTATTCCTGCCTAACCAGGTCTTAGAGGTTTAGAGATTAGTTAGAATAAAGATCATCGCTCAGAAAATTTAGCAGATTTTGTCTCAAAAGAACCAGAGCTAAAAGGGCTTCAAGGATACCCTGCCTAGCAACCATAAAGCCCTAAGTTCAAACTTCAGTACCACCAATGAGGAAAAAAAAAGACAAACTAGAAAAAGACTAATAGCACACTAAATAAGATAATGAATTGGTCCACATACAACACATACAAGACATCTAAACATCTAACTTTGAATTAGCCTAACAGTACTCTATCTCTAAGTCAGATTAATTTTCACTACTTATTTCTAATGAAAAAAATCAGAAGGGGAAATAAATGAGTACTTAAGGGTGGAGATATGTGTGTGTGTGTGTATGTGTGTGTGTTTGTGTGTGTGCTTAAAGTCAGCCTAGATCTAGATTTATGCAATCACAGAGACTTTTAGTTGATCCTAATAAATGTAACTCCATGCGTGAAACCATGAGGAATCTGGTTAAAATACATCAACTCTAGCCATTTACAATCTTTCACTTAATGGAGCAAGTTGGTAGTTAAGTGATAAAGACTAACATCATCAGAAAATTCACTCTTTTCCCCTAATTTATATGACAATAGTCTTTCTGTAACCATTAAAATTGCACTTCCTTCAAGTGAGGGCATTAAGTACTCAATTAATAAGAAGTCTGCTCATGAATAAACCAAGGCAGACTATCCAGTGGTGAAAACTGAGACAAACAATGGATTGTCAGGATGATCAGCCTAAATGTTGTTGCCATGACAACTTCTGAATTTGTTTTACTCTGTATGTGTTCCCAATTCTCTCCAACTCGTA
Source organism: Perognathus longimembris pacificus (assembly GCF_023159225.1). Classification (NCBI taxonomy): domain Eukaryota; kingdom Metazoa; phylum Chordata; class Mammalia; order Rodentia; family Heteromyidae; genus Perognathus; species Perognathus longimembris. The sequence goes on along the minus strand of NC_063181.1, from coordinate 17,939,546 downwards.
TCATTCTAGATTCATTTTTCAAGTTGGTGAAACTAGTTCTAACCTCTAAAATTTTCTCATTGGTTTCTTTCTCTCTGAAAAGAAAATTAGAATTTTCTTCAAGTAATTGTACTTAAGTGTCTGTGAAAATGAAGTATTTTTAAATGTGACAGGGCTGGATGCCTCCAGCAGAACTCTGCAAAATGGGCTCAGAGCACTCATGAACCCTGGAGACATGTAGAAAGCCAGGAAATGAGAGGTCTGCTAACATTTGCAATATGTTTCCTTGGTTACAGGTTTGCACTCAGGGAATAAAGCTGAAAGCCAGCTGCAGCTTTTTATTCCTTTTACACTACTTCATTTTAATGGATATCTTCAACTTTAAACCTGAGCAAAAATTGCACCCATGGGATACTTGATAAATATTGAAAAAAATATCTGTGTTAAATTCTGGGATCTTGGTAAAGTATACCAAAACTCAATGTATTAAAACAAAAATGAAGCTGGACTCTGTCTAGTGGCGCATATCTTTAATCTTAGTTACTCACAAGGCAAAAATTGAGGGGTCACATTTGAAGGCCAACCTAGACAAAAGTTTGAAAGATACCATATTAACCATTGGATCACAATTTCACACTCTGTCATAGTTGAGAAGCTAGGATCAGAAGAATCATAGTTCTAGGGCTGGGAATATGGCTTAGTGGCAAGAGCGCTTGTCTCGTATACATGAAGCCCTGGGTTCGATTCCCCAGCACCACATATATAGAAAATGGCCAGAAGTGGCGCTGTGGCTCAAGTGGCAGAGAGCTAGCCTTGAGCAAAAAGAAGCCAGGGACAGTGCTCAGGCCCTGAGTCCAAGGTCCAGGACTGGCAAAAAAAAAAAAAAATAGAATCATGGTTCTAGACCAGCAAAGGCAAAACAATTTTCTCAAGAGCTCCATCTCAACAGCTAAAGCTGATATTGTATGCTGTTCCTGCCACCGAGCTACAGTGAGTAAATACAGCATAAATAGGAAGATCACAGTCCAAGGCAGCCTGAGCAAAAGTAAGAGACTATCTCACAAATAACTAGCACATGAAAGGATTGGAGGCATTAATCATATTGCAGAATATGGGTCTAGCAACAATGAAATCCTTAGTTTTAACCCCGGTACTGAGAAACAGAGAGACTGAGATAAGACAGAAAGAGAGATAAGTAAAGGGGGGGGGGATAAATGAATGAATTACATTAAGAATATGTGGATTTATTACTGTTGTAAGTTCAAGAGAAAATGAAGCCAATTGAATGGTGCCTATGGATGTGAAATATCAACATATTTTTAGTCATTTCACCTGATTTCACATCAAAAACTACCTAAAGGGAAGGAAAATGATTGTGTCTTAATCAATAGAGATTTATTTTGTAGCAAAAGCAAAAATAATACAGAAAGCTTTCTCAATGGTTTTATACAAAAAGCAATCTAAGTAATCTTTCAGAGGAATTATGCTACGGCCTGGAGGCTGGTTGTGTTACCTCTATTTATCCCTGTGACTTAGCGCTCACGGCATATTTAAGAGATACATTAATGTGCACATTTTTTTGAAAACCACAATGATTCACCATAAGGTTATGATATATGATATTATGTGCTTCTGGAAATGATTGACTGTTCTGGGAAGATGGTTAAAAACAATTTGTCTTCTGCTTTAACCAGTGCCCCCAGACAATCAGTAGCTTATCACTTATCACCATGTGTTTCTAGTCCCTTTGCTGTAGACAGTTGCAATAATGCATACGACTTGAATGCCTGGCCTCAAGGGGGAAAAAAACTAATGAGGAAGTACCAAATAAGTAATCAATTATAGAGGCATAATCATATAATTAATTACTGCTAACATAATAATCCTACCACAATTGTTTTTACAAAGCTGTTAAGAATATGAACAGGGTGGGTGCTGGTGGCTCATGCCTGTAATCCTAGCTGCTCAGAAGGCTGAGATCTGAGAATTGTAGTTCCAAGACAGCCAGAGCAGGAAAGTCCATAAGACTCTTATCTCCAGTTAACTACCAAAAGTCTGGAAGTGGCTCTGTGGCTTAAAGGGGTAGAGTGCTAACCTTGAGCAAAAGAGCTCATGGACAGCACCTAGGCACTGAGTTCAAACCTGATGACTGAAAAAATAATAACAATAATAATAACAATAATAATAACTTGAACATTACAGCCATATTAATGAAAATTAAGTAATTGTACCTCTAATAATAATTGATGGTACTGACCTTTAGGCAAATTTATTTCCCCTTTGCCTTCATTTCCTTCTCAACAAAATCCAAATAATTTTAGCATCATAAAAAATTAATGAATCAACATTTTAAATAAAACAATAGCTAAGGCACACGGGTTCATCTAAGTGACCAAAGATTTATATAACAATAGAGATAATTTTCTAGGAACAAGCTTGGCTATTTGACTTAAGACCTTCCAAGAATATAAGAATTCAGACTGCATATAGTAGATGATGCTTGTAAACTCAATACCTGGAGGGCTGACGTTTAACCATCACCAGTTTAAAGATCACCAGTTTAACCATCACCAGTTGGAGGCCCGCCTGATCTGCAGAGTAAGTTCAGAAGACCACTCAATACAGCAAGATCTTTGCCCAAAGAACAAAACGGGGTAAAGGGAGAAAGAAAAGAGAAAACGAAGGTAAGAGTTCAATGGGCCCGAAATTTATCTTCAACATAAAATATGCAAGACACACACACATATGCATATATATATATACACATTATATGCAAGAGGCATTTGGTAACTATTTATGAAATAACTACTTGTGAAGGGAATACTGCAGAGACAGTGTTGTTAGGTATTAGAAAAGTCATTGAAAATATATCAGAAAACCAGCAATAAACAACTATCTGTTCACTCACTCACCACTGTATACAGCTCACTGTTTGACTGCTGAGGGACTCATACAGTGTCTTATTCATCATGCTCTTGTGAGTGTTCCCAGCCTTTGTCTCCTGAGCATGGCTGCACTCCCTTCCACTTCTGCTCCCCTGACACATGTTGCCATTTCCAGAAAGTCCCCTAGTCCTATTCCTCTAAAGCAAAAATAGATAGGTTCACCTAGCCACATTGTAATGTATGCTGTCCTTTAATTTGCATCTAGACCAGTCACTTTATAAAATACCTTAGTTTGCTTTAGATAACCACTCTTGATTTAATTAGCTTTGGCTAAGAGTCATCTAGTATCTCTCTGAGTGTAAGATAAACTTAATCTTTTAATAATGTCTTTTAATAATAATCATTTGGAAGCTTCCTAAGAAAGAACTGTAAAAATTAGCAGAACATTGTCTTCTCAAAGAAAAATACATATAGCATTATTACTATAAAGCTGTATTAATCTGTTAAGTTTAATATATGTACAGTGTTACATAACAACTGCTATTTCAGGACCTGTTTTTAAAATTTTAGGAATAAATCTTACTTCCATGACAGTTATTCTCTAGACTCACCTACAAAATATGATCTTTTATGTATGACTTCTTTCATCCAAAATTATATTTCCAATTTTTAGCCATATTATAGCGTGTCTTAGTATTTCAGTTCCATTTTAGAATAGAATAATATTCCATTTTGTGGATACAGCAACACTCTTGTTAAATTGTGTTATAGCATTTAGCAATACAATGAGGAAAATTATTGGAAACATGCTATGCAGGAAGAAACAGGCAAAAAAATAAACCAATCCATAAGCAGTATGGTTCAGCTGTTTGTGCTAAAATGATCAATATGTGTAGTTAACATTCTAAATCACAATGATTTAAAAACTGATCAAATTACTCATCTCAAAGAAACCCTCAATATAAAGAGTTTATAAAGTGTTTATAAAGTTTATAATGTGTTTATAAGATATAATTACCAATAAAAATCTTTGCTTAGTCTCAGATTTTTGCCACTTACTTTCTTTCATGTTTTCCTTATTACTTAGAGTCTTTTAGTTCCCAATGCAATCTGAGATTTTGTAGATCTAGTGTTGTTCCACATTAAAATGCAAACTATCTAGGTTGACATTTTTAAAACCCTTGAGATTGTGTTATATCTGTGCTATTATTCAAATGATAGGACTATAGAATATTCAGCAATTTAAGAACATGTTTGTTGAATCCTATGGGTATGTTGGACATTGGCTTTTATTTAAAGATATGTACTGTACCACTACTTTTTATGGCAATTCTAAAGCAGTGTTATATTTGTCAGGTCCTACAATTGTTATGTAACTTACTATATAAATACGACATAGTTCATAGGCATTTGTATGGATTAAAAATTGGTATTTTTGTTACATAACTTTTAGAACAGCATTAACAACCTAATTTAATCCTGCTATTGGAAATCCCTTAAATATTTGATCCCTTACTTTTGTCAGGTAAAATCCAGTAAGAAAATAAAATTGTATTCTTTAAGAAGATATATAGTTACAGTTATAAACTACAGCTATATAGTTATAAAAACAAAGAAGGGATAGTAGAAAATATAATATATAATTTATATATTTCAAGAAAATCACTGAATTAACTGACTAAATTTTAAACTCACTAAATTAATTCACTAAATTTTAACCAATCTCAGTTAAAATACACAGCATTAAACACATCACTTATCCATTCCATGCAATTTTCAATTCATCAAACTAGTTTGAGATTCTCTTCAAATACATTTTGGACAGTTTTCATGAATGAGTAAATTATTATAAAAATATAAAGTATTATATATGTAAATTATTATGTATATAATAGTACCACCTTCTAATACTCTCTCTAGGAAATTCCTCAAGAATCTTGTAGATAGACATTATAAATAGTAAACTTGAGCCTTTCTTTAGACTGTTTTCTAATCCTAAAATACTGTTCATGTAATTCATTATAATAGCTGCCATGTTATTATGGATTTCCTTGATTTTTTCAAAGGCACTATGAATTCCTTAATATTATATTTTACTTTTTAAACTGTTTTACAACAATGAATAATTTATCTACTACCAATAAATATTTATTACTACTTTAATAAGATAATGCACACATGAGAAAAGCATAATAGGTCTTAAGAAATATCAAAAGTATAATGTAAAATAGCAACTGAAATCTTACATTAGTGTCAAGGAAATTCATTAAATATGTAGAAAGCAGAGAATAAATGTTTACATATTTGAAGTGTCTGATCCAACATTTGAAAACTTTAAATAGACTACAATGTAAACAGGTTTTTCTTTACCTTTCTAATAGGATGAAAACCAAATTAAGAGACTACAATAACAAAAAGAATTACAAAACCAGTATCAGTGATGTTATGTCCATAATACTTAACCTCTATTGGTAGAAATGTACATTACTTTCATTAGACATTTTTGGCCAGTACTGGAGTTTGAAATTAAGACCTCAAATTCTTGTGTGGCTTTTTGCTCAGCTGCTACTCTGAAACTTGAGTAATCATTCCAGCCCAATATTTTGCTGATATTTTGGATAAAATCTACAAGACTTTTCTTCCTGGGGTGGCTTTGCACTGAGATTCTCCAGATCTCAGCCTCCTAAGTAGTCATTAGGCATCTTGTTCTCATTACTCTATAGTCGATGGAATGTAAGAAGCATTTGTAATGCATTTTGTTATTTCAGTCTCTTAATTTGGTCTTCATTCTCTTAGAAAGTTAAAGAAGAACATGTTTACATTTGTAGCCTATTTAAAGTTTTCAGATGTTGAAATAGACACATTGCTTCAAATATGGAAATATTTATTCTCTGCTTTCTACATATTTAATGAATGGAATCTGAAGCCCATTACTTTACATAAACTAAAAAATTTGATTGAAATTCAACTTAGGAAAATTTTGTACTGCATGAAAAATTCTCATGCAAACATAAAATTACACACACACACACACACACACACACACACACACACACACACACAGAGCCAAGGACAGTGCACAGACCCTGAATCCCAAACCCCAGGACTGGCAATAAACAAAACAAACAAACAAACAAACAAAAAGAACATAGGAGATACCTTCATTTTCAGTATTTAAAATTAAGGGTGGGGGCTGGGGATATAGCCTAGTGGCAAGAGTGCCTGCCTCGGATACACGAGGCCCTAGGTTTGATTCCCCAGCACCACATATACAGAAAACGGCCAGAAGCGGCACTGTGGCTCAAGTGGCAGAGTGCTAGCCTTGAGCGGGAAGAAGCCAGGGACAGTGCTCAGGCCCTGAGTCCAAGGCCCAGGACTGGCCAAAAAAAATAAAAAAAATAAAAATAAATAAAATTAAGGGTGCATTATTATCAAATTATCAAATTAGGTGTTACTTTTTAAATTTGGAATAAGACACTTTTTCTTTCGTGAAATCATTATACATCTAATGAACACTAGTACTTTTGAACATCATTGAATATACTAGTCATACTTTTACACAGGGCTGTGTTCCAAAACTCCCAGTGGATGCCAGAAGATGCCTGAAAAGAAATAATGACAAATCCTGTATATACCATCACGATGATGATGATGATGATGATGATGATGATGATGATGATGATGATGATAATGTCAAGAACTTTTAGCTTTTTATTTAGAAGAAGCACTTCATAGCTTCTCATCGGCACATTCAAACGATTAGTATCACTGATTTTTCAGTTTGCAACAATTACAACTAAAATAAAGGATTTCGTGAACACAATAACCATGCTATGCAGTAGTTAACAGGCAAACAGATGACTACCAAGTGACTGGCAGGGGAGTGGACTCTGTAGTACAGATATGTTGGGAAAGACTGATCACATCTCATGCAAGATGAAGATTTAATCATGCCATGCCAAAATTTAGTCACACTATGCTTAATGGTACATAAGCTTACAAAGTTTGAATTTGGGTATTCCGGAATTTTTGGACTATGCTTCATTGGGGATAACTGAAAAGAGCCATGGATAAAAAGAGGATGAATGTACTGCCTCACTTCTTTGGGCCCTTAACCGCATGGTGTGAAAAATCTGCTCCTCCTTGTCCCATATCTATAAGGTGAGTCAGCATACAGGAAAAGGTTCACAGAATGAGCTAGTATGTGAGGACAGAATGATCAGGACACTACCTGGGCAGAGAGAGAGAGAGAAAAAAAAAGAAAGTGAGAAAACACATGAACAGAACGAACTGAGAGTGGAATAAATGAATCACAGATGAGAAGCAAAGTCCTGTAAGATATATACACTTTGCAGTGCATATGAAAGCAGTGAAGAAAATGGAAATAAAGGAAAAATAAATCCACCAAACTTGGAAAAGCAAACAACCAGTACAAAACACTACACAAAGCCTTTTAAAACTGAGATATAGATTTTTGTTTCCTTTATTGAGTTTGCTTGATTTCTACGGAGACAAGCATTTATCTCACCTAAAGTTGGTTTCACACACCCACAAACACCCACACCATGCTGTGGATTACACAAGAAATGAAGTAATAAAACAACAAAAAATCCAGCCACTGATAGCTCAAGCCTGTAATTCTAGCTACTCAGGAGGCTAAGATCTAAGGATCAAGGTTGGAAGCCAACATAGGCAGGTAAGGCCTTGAGACTCTTATTTCCAATTAACCACAAAGGCTATGTCTCAAAGTGAGCAAAAGAGCTCAGGGACAAAGCCCAGGTCCATGTTCAAGCCACCCAATAGAGGAAACAAACAAACAAACTTGTTACAAGTAATAAACTACAATACTTCAACCTGTTTCTCTTATTTTTCCCTTTGTCTCTAAAGTTCTTGTTTGTGAATTTGGACTTTTAGTAATATTTGCCTCTTAAATTCCTTAATTCCAGCCTTTTCCTTTACTGTGTTTTGACACTATGAAACATTCTCCCTGTAAAATTGAGATCCCTTATTCTTCTACAGTTTGGCTTTCCCCTTTAACACTATTGCTAATCTCTTTATAGTCATATAAAGAATAGAAATAAACATCAATCCTTAGATGAAAAATGTAAAACATTTCTTAAATAATTTTACATGTTTTAGAAACTAATAGCAGTGTCACTATTAAAACAACTAGGTACTCTACCATTAAAAAAAAACACAAAATGAACATTATACTGGAATTTCTTGCTGATAAATAATAACACAAGTGAAAGACATAGAGGCAATAGGAAAAGCAAAAAGAAGTAGAATCTTTATTTGCAAATAATTGTCTGCATTTAAAAACCAATAACAAATACAGAGAAGTTATTAAAACAATTGAATGTAACAGAAATCTGTGGGGAAAGGACTAATGCAAAGAAATCAAAAATGACTTACATAGCAGAAATGACATACCTGAATATATAATAACATGAAAATGGTCTTATATAATGGCAACTACAAACACTGTTTCAGGAACTAAATCTCACAAAAAAGATATGCCTATATAGAAATGCCTATATAGAATATAGGAATGCCTATATAGAAAATTATACAAACTTCACACATGGATATAAGACAAAGCTTAAGTAATCAGAGAACAAGTAGAGACATTTAGCATTAAAAATGTCACTACCTGTAATTTTATACATAAATATAATGATTCCAACCAAAATATGTGAGGGGAATTTTTCATGAAATTTTGGAAGTTAATTATAATATTGACAGAAGTAACCAGAAGTCAAAAAATGCCCAAAGACAATTATGACACCTGGTAAGGCCAATCAAGTTTCATTGGTCTTTACTATCCTGGACAAAGTAGTCTTTGACCCAGAAGTTGAATGTCACATAAGTCTGCAGGATTCTGGTCAGAGCAGTCTATGACTCAGAACCTCAGAGTGTGACAAGAGTTCAACAGCAACACGAAATCTCTGGGCCTGACCAAGACCCACTGAGTCACAATCCACACATGAGCAAATCCTCCAAATACTTTCTGCATATTCCTGTTCAGTGAGTGTTTCAAAGAAAGTGTTTAGCACTCATCATTGCCTTTCTCTATACAAACTATGGCATAGACTTTTTTTTTCCTTAAGGAGGTTTAGGACTGCTTCTGTGGGATAAATGAAAACAAAGAGTCAATATTAAGGTTTTAAAGTATGAAAGATTCTCATATTGCAATAATGTTGTAGACTTAAACAAAAAGCATTGCTAACATAAGCATTTTTTAAAATATGTTAAGCTCACCAAAATATAAGAAGACCAGATTTGGCCCAACTGACGATTAGATTCCTATATGTAAGCGGCATTCAAGAGCTCATGGAGAGGGGCGTGGTGTGCTTTTCCCACTTTTAACTATACCACTTGAGCATGAGGATTGCCTGGAGAAGTGAAAGCCACTTGAAAAGTAGCAGATCTAAAAAAGGCATATTAATCTCTCCTTTTCTTCTTGAAAATAAGAGATAAAGCCCTTTGTACTAAAAATGTCCTTTCCATAACCAAACCAAAGGACAAAAGTCACAGGAAGCAGGATAACTCAGACTTTGTTGTCAAGAATCCTGATCTTTTTTCACCTTTTCACAGAGTTTAGTCACTTTTTCCCAATTGCTTATCGTTGTTCAATCTAGTATGAAAGCATTTAGGCTTTCATCTTGGAATCTTTTTTTGAATAAGGGCTGTATGTCACGTAACACTTAAATAAAAGGTTTATATTTCTCCTAATATTCCATTTCATACCAATATAATTGTCTCACCAAGCTGGTGCCTAAAAGGGTCAAGTTCTGACTTCCCTACCATATGATACAAGAAAAATCCTTACAATTGGGGAAAAGTATCTTTCTCCCTCAGGGAACTGTGGATGTGTCAGACAGCAGAGAAAGGTAGCAATAGGCAGGAAGAAATATATGCTGTGTCTGAAGTGAATTGTCATCAGAAGACAAGTGGGCTTTCAATGGAAAGCTGAAAGCAGAAGGCTGTTTCTACCCTGTCTCAACGGAAAACTGAGTGGAGAACATTTCTGGCTCCTGCGTAGAATGATTTAAGATATGGATAGAGCTTCTGCAGCTGAGAAGTCCGAAGTCATGGCCCAAAGAAGTAAAAAAGGAACTGAAAGGAAGTCATCATCCCATGTGAAGATTGACTTCAACATGGTATTATAGGAGTCCAGATTAATTCTCCAGAAAACAGGAAGTTTAAGAACCAGCCTTAGGGACCAAGGAGTGGGGAGCATTGAAACAGCTGCCAGTCTTGGGTCCAGACACTACACAAAGGACAATGAGCACAATGTAAGAAGGCATTGAACTTTTTGCAGTGGAATAGCAGACTATTACAATACAGAAAAAGACAAAGGAAGACATCCAGAAGAAGAAAAAAAGAGGGAGGAAGGAAGGAAGGAAGGAAGGAAGGAAGGAAGGAAGGAAGGAAGGAAGGAAGGAAGGAAGGAAGGAAGGAAGGAAGGAAGGAAGGGGGAAAAGGAAAGAGGAGGGAGGGACAGGACAGAGGAAGGGAAGAAGAAAAAGAAAATAAAAATGTTTATTTAATGTATCTGTATTTGTTCATCTTATTAAAAGAATTTCACTTTCTTCTTGCACTGGCAAAGGGATATACTGCAATTTATTCACTTCCACTACTGGAAATATGTCTCTTGGTATTATAACTCTTTGCTGCAGTTGGATTTGCCAGAAAACTTTCTGATTAGAAGAGATTTCTATCAAAGAAAGGTTGGGAAATGGGACTGCATCAAACTGCAAAGCTTCTGCACTGCAAAGGACATAGCTCGCAAGATAAACAAAAAGCCCACAGACTGGGAGATCTTTACCGGACATTCAACAGACAAAGGCCTCATATCTAAAATATATGCAGAACTAAAAACATTACCTTCTTCCAAAACAAAACCACAAAGAACCAATATCCCCCTCATCAAGTGGGCTAAAGACTTACAAAGAGACGTCTCTGATGAGGAAATGAGAATGGCCAAGAGACATATGAAAAAATGCTCCACATCACTGGCCATAAAAGAAATGCAAATCAAAACAACATTGAGATTCCATCTCACCCCAGTAAGAATGTCATATATCAAGAAAACTAACAATAACAATTGTTGGAGGGGTTGTGGCCAAAAGGGAACCCTACTTCATTGGTGGTGGGAATGTAAACTGGTTCAGCCACTATGGCAAGTGGTATGGAGATTCCTCAGAAGGCTATGACCCAGCAGCCCCACTTTTGGGTATCTATCCAAAAGACCACAAACAAAATCACAGTAATGCCACCAGCACAACAATGTTCATCGCAGCACAATTTGTCATAGCGAGAATCTGGAACCAACCCAGATGCCCCGCAGTAGACGAATGGATCAGGAAAATGTGGTACATATACACAATGGAATTTTATGCCTCTATCAGAAAGAATGACATTGTCCCATTTGTAAGGAAATGGAAGGACTTGGAAAAAGTTATACTAAGTGAAGTGAGCCAGAACCAAAGAAACATGGACTGTATGGCCTCCCTTATTGGGAATAATTAGTACAGGTTTAGGCAAGTCATAGCAGAGCATCACAAGGCCCAATAGCTATACCATTATGAACACATAAGATGATGCTAAGTGAAATGAACTCCATGTTATGGAAACAATTGTTATATCACAGTTGTAACTACTTTCAAAGTCCCATGTGTATCTGTAGCTTCTATTATTGATGATGTTCTTGTATCACCTTCCTGTGGTTGTACCTACACTATCTCTGTAATGTTATCTGAGTATATTGGAAACCGTGTATACTGGTATTGGATGCAGGAAATTGAAAGGGAATACCAAATTTGAGAGACACAGGGTAAAAAAAGAAACAACTACAAAAGCAATACTTGTAAAACTGTTTGGTGTAAGTGAACTGAACACCTCCGGTTGGGGGGGGAGGGAGGGGTGTATGAGGGACTAGATAACAGTACAAGAAATGTATCCAATGCCTAATGCATGAAACTGTAACCTCTCTGTACATCAGTTTGATAATAAAAATTTAAAAAAAAAAGAAGAGATTTCTAGTCTGTTTTCAGTAGAAATAGAATAAGTTTAGAAATTTTGCATGATTTCTTTCCTATGGTTTTATGTTTCCTTTTCTTATTTATAAGCAGAATACACATATTCATCCTAACTTCATTTTCCGTGGCAATTATTAATGCTTTCTAATTTTCATTTAGGCCTTCTTATCTTAGGTATTAGCTATTAGTTTTGAATCTTTCTTAATGTTTGCCACTTTTTCAGGTTCTCCTAAGACAAAAGTTATAAACTATGTTTCAATGTCCAAGGAAATCCAAACACACCACACACACACACACACACACACACACACACACACACACACACACGCACCATAAAAATTTTAAGAGGCTAATTATCAGGACCTTTTTTTTTGACCAGTCCTGGAGCTTGAACTCAGGGACTGGGCACTGTCCTTAAGCTTCTTTTGCTCAAAACTAGCACTAGCACTCTATCACTTAAGCCACAGTGCCCCTTTGGGCTTTTTCTGTGTAAGTGATACTAAGGAATCAAACCCGGAGCTTCATCCATGCTAGGCAGGCACTCTACCACTAAGCCACATTCCCAGCTCAGGGTCTTCTCTTCTTTTTTTTTAAGATTTTTTTTCCTGTGTTAACATAAGTTCTTGATGCAAAGGACATAAAACATAGTCTTACATTAATTCCTTCGGGGAATAATTGATATTTCTCCCAACAATCATTAGTTGTACATTTTGATATCACTAAAAATCTCTAACCAACGTTTTTCCTTGGTGACTTGTTTTTATATTTGTTCTAAAAATACAATTCAAACGTCATAATATTTTTCTGATTTGAATGTATTTGAAGATAGTTGGGAGAAGTTTGAACATTTACAGTACTTATAATAGTTAAAAATAGTTTAGACTTAAAAATAGTTTTATACGTGCTAGAACCTGATTTTTTTTTATTATTATTATTTTTTTTTTGGCCAGTCCTGGACCTTGGACTCAGGGCCTGAGCACTGTCCCTGGCTTCTTCCCGCTCAAGGCTAGCACTCTGCCACTTGAGCCACAGCGCCGCTTCTGGCCGTTTTCTGTATATGTGGTTCTGGGGAATCGAACCTAGGGCCTCGTGTATCCGAGGTAGGCACTCTTGCCACTAGGCTATATCCCCAGCCCTAGAACCTGATTTTTAAATGCAAAAATGCATTTTTCTTCTTTTACTATAAATTTTTTAAATAGTTCCTTCCCCTTTTCCATGAAGGATGACACAAATTTGACATTTCAAACTGAACCACTTTTGTATAAGTATTATTTTTGCAACAGGGTATCAAAAAATGGCAGATACTAGAAGGGCTTTCTTGCTTCCTTTTCTCTTCCTAAAGTTACACAATGCAGCTTTCAAGTAAAGAAAAGGCCCTCCTATCCTAGGAAGAGTAAAAATCTCATTAAAAACTAAGAACTAAATCAAGGCTGAGAAATTTCAGAAAGAAAAACTTAAAAATAACTTAATCTTCAATATCTTCCTGTGTTCATAAAAAGGTCTACTGAAATTCATTTCCACTATTAAAAATATATTTAAATACATTACATTTCTCTGCTGTGGTTCCCCCCAAAACTTGTTACTTTTCCACAATTGCCTTTCTTTGTTCAACTTAAAATATGGGTATTGCACTCAAATTTCTTCTTTGCTGCTTCATTTTTTTGTGCAGTTCCAGGAACATATGAAACTCAATATGTGCTTCTCCTGGTAATCTGTTTTACATTGACTTAATTTTCAGGCCTAAATAGAGACCTTAAGAGGGTAAAGTTTTGCCTTGTTGAGGAATCTAAAAAAGTATGAATCTTATCTTACTCTCTAGTTATTAACCAAGTCTTTGGAGACAGAAGAATAGCAGCCTAACTTCTGAACTTGTTTGCAAGGTTCTCTATAATCAATATGAAATTATATTTTACTCCATTTCTAACTCACTTGGAAACAGATCATACTAGAAATCTTACTAGGTTATACTAGAAATCTTACTAGATCATACCAGAAATCTTAATAGCCTGCCAACACATTTACTCTTTTATTTTCCCTGTAGGAGTATTCATCTATCACATTACTATTGAATTATTTGCAATTCCTCAAAGCTCAGTTCAAATTTTGTTTCCTTTTTTGTAATCATTCTCAGTTAAAATCGATTTTTCTTCACTTTCTGTATGGATTTCTACCTGCATCCTCACATCAATATGAATTACTCTATAAGTGGATGGATGCTTCAGTGGTTGTATCTGATTTTGAAGGCCCGTAAAGACCTTGGGTGTCTGGATAGTTACATCCTACACAGTTACTTTATACGACTAAAATGAATTGCTCTGTGGTTTATTAATTTAATTGATATCAAGTATTGACTAAAAACCAAGGAATTATGATATAAAAGTAATAAATTAAAATATATTTGAAGGATCTCTAATTAACACACAGTAGAGACAAACTATGCCAGTACTCAAAGTCCAATATATTAAATGAGAGTATCAGCAGTTCAAGTCCAGCTCACAAAAAATAAAAAAGGAAAAGCTAGGAACACAGCTTTAGACTTTAGTAGAGACTTCCTGCCTAGCAATCATAGGGTACTGAATTCAAACTCCAGTGTCAACAAAAATATAAAAAGAAATAAAGAAATACAAGTATGAAAATAACAGACTTAAGTGAAATTGACTACTTTACTTTCACATGGAAACTCAAAATAATGGAAGAGAATGTGAATCTCTAGACAGTCATATTTCTCTTTTAGTTCTCTAGTCTGCTATCCTCATTCTATCACACTTAGGCCATTAGATGAGAACTTGTGTTTCTGTGTTTGTTAAACTTCATAATGAGTCAAGTCATTAAAATAATTGAGATGCATTATGTGGCTTTCAGTAATATCTACTTGCAATTCATTAAAATATGTTTATACCTAACATATAGAGCAAGGAAAATAAAACACAAAAGGCTACATGACAATAATTTTCAAGGACAGATGAAAATAGAGAAAAAAACGTTTGAAGAAAATGCTGGTAGTATTTAGCTTTATTAACTTGATTACTAATATCTAACACATTCATTTAGAAGACCTCAAAGCTGCTAAAATAGCCAAAAGACTACATCTATTACTGTATTCTTTGTGTGCTGTCTAATCCATAGCTGTTTTAGTTTTCATGGAATGTGAATACTTACATTAGTTTACTTTTTCTTTTCCCTAAATACATCAAAGTAGAATAAAGTTCAGTTTGTATGGTGATTGCTTTGGGACAGACCTTCAAGATTAAAGTACAGGTTTAGACTAAATTCACCTAACAAAGTTAGAATTGTTAGACTGTACTTGCAGATGCCAGGAGACAAGAGTCTTATCCTTCCTTGTGATTACATTTCAAAGACTTTCACATCCTGGGGAAGTTATTTGGTTGTTCTTAGGAGATTCATCTGTTATATCTCTCACACTGACAGCTAAAGCACAATATTTATTATTTAAAAACATTAATTTCTCACTAAACGGAAGTCAAGGGTTGTGGAAAGGCATTAGCTGGATCAAGTGATGAATTTTTTAGTACTCCTGTGGTTTTCCAGACAGAAACTCAAGACTAACTGGGTCACCCCAACATGCTGGAGTCTGATCCAGGAAAGTCTTTGTCCCAGCTCTCCCAACCATGGCCCACATCCGCACTGTTTATTTGAGAAGCCAGCCATTGAGTTCTAGATCCAGTTGAGATTGTATGTTCACTGACACGCTTCACTCCAGTTTGGCCACAGGATGAATCACTCATTTTAGTACTTTCTGTCCAATAAATGCAGGCTATCATTACATAAGAAGGAATAAGTACCAAACAATAGCCATAACCTTTAAAAATCCTTGGGAGAAAAAGAAAACTATTCATTTATGTTTTTAAACCAATTCTTATCTTTCTGTAAATATTTTTTTTTGGAACTAGTCAGCACCCAGGAGTACAAAAAGCAAAATATCCTCACACTGTTGGAAAAGAAATGTACTCATTGCCTGACTTCTGTAACTGTAACCCCTCTGTGCATCACCTTTAAAATATGTATATAAAGAAAGTGTAAATTCAGTGGGGACCTGGTGATTCATGTCTGTAATCCTGGCTATTTAAGAGTCTGAGGTCTGTGAATGGAGTTTTAGAGTAAGCATGGGCACAATGGCTTTTATCTCCAATTACCCAGTAAAAAGCTGGAAGTGAAGATATAGCTCAAATGGTTACGCACCAGCCATGAAAAAGACAACAAAAAAAGCCTGAGTTCAAGCTCTAGAACCAATCAACACACACACACACACACACACACACACACACACACACACACACACACAAACACACCACACACACCAGCCTAAAATCTACAAAAGATGTTGAGTTCAACTTAATTAAGCTTTGAAAAATTGATCAGCTTTTGAATACTAGAGATGAGAAACTATGACCATCAGGGTGTCCGAGTGAGAGACATAATCAAGTGAGAAGAAACTTCAAAGTACCCCAAAATTTATGGATCACAAGACACAGTAGAGATGTTCTCCATTAATAAGTGAATACATTAAACTTGGCTCTTAAACTTATGTTCACAGTCAACCTTATCTGGCAATTCAATGAAGATATTGATCCTTACTAGAAATTTTAAAATAGTTGACAGTCACTACATTGTTCAGTTAAAAAGAATCATAGCAAGTATCAGCTCTTGTATCTTGCTTTATAGGATAGTTCAACTTGAAAGCCTGTACTAAAACCTGGCTTCCTAAGATTACTCTTTATTAAAAATTTTTGTCCAGGCCCAGTATGTGATAACCCAGATGGGAATATGGAAAAGATACTGAAAATTGCTAGCTTGGAAAAACTGGTGAAGACAGTTTCACTAGGCCCTGGACAGCAAGTTAAAATGAGAATAGTTTCACATGCAGCATATCCTACCTGTTTTTTAAGAGTAGAGGTCAATATTTCCATTTGTTTGGAGGACTTAAGAATCTAGAGATTCAGAAAAGTTAAACTGAAGGTACAGATTGAAGAATAATTAGCTTGATTCCACAAAACCCATGCCTCTATTTTTATCAAAACTCTATGCAGATCAGTATTTTAAAATACTGATTTTAGTGGGTGTCAGTAGGGGTTAGAAATATGACTGAAATATCTTTAGCAATATCGATAATTAGGCCTTTGCTAGGCATCAGTGGCTCATGCCTGTAATCCTCACTACTCAGCTACTCAGGAGGATGAGTTCAGAGAATCAAGGTTTAAAGACAGCCTGGGCAGACAAATACAAGTGACTCTTACCTCCGACTAATCAGCACATAAAAGTGAATGTGGAGCTGTGGTTCAAGTGGCAGAACACCACTAGCAGTATAAAAACATCATCATTAACAATGATTAAAATTAATTACTAATGTGTGGATAAAAACAGGAGAAACAGCAGCAATATTCAGGATACAGTCCTATCAGAGGAGTCCCTTAAATGTCTTTCATTACCAGCAACCCCTGGCATTTTGTAGTGTATTTCTATTTTGATTTTAGTGTTTCTTGCCTGTTCTTTGCTGCCATTTAATCAGTTTTACATAATGCCACCAAACTTGTAGAAAATATCCACATAATTCTAGGCCATATGAAAATTCTCCTTTAATTTAGTTTTATTAATAACTTGTTGTTTCCAATCTTATATCCTTTTCTTTTTTCTACAAATTTAATATCTTCCTCTTAAAGTATTAACAGCTTTAAATTTTAACAGTAGCAAATTTTTCAAACTTCTTTTAAATAAAAATCTGTCTAGTCAATTTTACATCAAATTGTATTACCATTATCAATGTGATAATTTCTTTTACCACCTTTGAATTCTGGTTCTAGTATCATATAGATCAATTGGCAGAGAGAGAGAGAGATAACCATATCTGAAAAGAAAAAAAATTAAAGTACTGACAGTATGGCTCAATGAAAGACCAAAAAAATCCTGAGTTCAATCCCCAGTACTACCAGAGAGAGAGAGAGAGAGAGAGAGAGAGAGAGAGAGAGAGAGAGAGAGAGAGAGAGAGAGAGAAACAGAGAGAGACAAAGAGAGAGAACAAATGGTATTACTGTAAGAAAATATTCGGCCCTTAATTATAATGAAATATATTATTTTTTTCTTATGTTTAAATTCCAACATAGTCAAATCTAATTTTCTCTTGGCAAATATAATGTAATTTATGACTCAAAACAATCACAGAATGAGGCACTAGGCAATGCAAAGAGAACTTGGAAAGATGACATATTAAAGTACTAAAATGTGCTCAATCATAAGTCCCTCTCAAGTCTAAAAATTATAAAAACAAATTATAATTCTTAGGGACTATCACCTGATTCTTTTAAATTTTTTGGATGGAAGAATTTTTACTATTTGATACCTGAAGAATGCATTTCTAATCTTTCCTCTGAATGAATTTATTTCTCTTTGATCATTTTTTTATTGTCAAGATGACGTACAGAGGGGTTACAGTTACATAGTTAAGGTATGAATAAATATGCATTTCTTGTCATACTTGTTACCCCTTCCTCATTTTTCTCCCTCATTCCCTCCCCCCAACCCCCAGCCCACCCACCCTTGCTTTCTTTGTGTTTTTTTTTAAATCTTCCTCTTGACATACATTGTCAATCTAGTCTACAATGCTTATGACCTCTATGATTATTAACAGTAACAATTCCTTCCAGGTCAGGTGATATATACACATACATTTCTTTCTTTTGCTTAGTGCAATCTCTTATTTCCTTTTCTCTAATTTCTTCCCTTCTCCCTGCTGCCCATGAGTGGCGTAATTTGTTCTCATCAGCATCCATTGCAGCTGTTGGACCCTTTTTAAATATTCAAATGTTCCACATATATATTTCAGAAACTGTATGTGCATAGCTTAAAAGTCAAAAGAAAACTATAAGTAAAAAAATGTAATACTTAATGAGAATTGCTAGCCCAAATCCCTGAAAAAACCTTGCTCTGGGAAAAAAACATAATTCTCATTCATGCATGACTGGGAGGAATGAAAATGGCCACAACCAACTTTTTTAAAAGTCTGTAATTTCTTTTCTTTTTTTTTTTTTTTTTGGCCAGTCGTGGGCCTTGGACTCAGGGCCTGAGCACTGTCCCTGGCTTCTTCCCGCTCAAGGCTAGCACTCTGCCACTTGAGCCACAGCGCCGCTTCTGGCCATTTTCTGTATATGTGGTGCTGGGGAATCGAACCTAGGGCCTCGTGTATCCGAGGCAGGCACTCTTGCCACTAGGCTATATCCCCAGCCCTAAAAGTCTGTAATTTCTAATAAAATTAAGCATACACTTATAAACTGGCAGTTGTGGCATCCCTATTTATTTACAAGGAGAAATGAAAACATGTCTATAATCTTCATACAAGAATTTCATAGAAACTTCATTCATAATATCTAAATGCAGTAAATAATTCAAATCCTATTAATATGATAATCTATATACCAATTTTGGAATATTAATTCTGTGGAAAGCTCCACAATAAATAAAATTAACCCAACAGTATAGAAGAATCTCTCAAACAGAATGCTAACCAAAAACTAGATCTAAGGAAATATCCATACAATGGGAACCCACTGATATGCAGCTCTATAATCAGATAAACCTAAAATTAAAAACTTTCATACTATCTAGTGCCTCTAGCTGGGAGGAGAAGCAGTAATTATCAGAAGAATGGATGAGGGAATTTTCTGGAGCAATGATCACATTCTTTTCTTTATAGGTTATGATTTTTATGTGTGTACGCATTTCCTAACACATATAATCCTGCAATGGTTTTATATTTTGAGAATTTCTTCTCCTTAAGATGTGGTAGTAAGTGATCATTACTATCATAATCTATGATTTGTATATACGGATACTCGTGAACTGATTAAAAACTGTTAATAACTAGAATTCTAAGAAAAGGAAATTTTCCATAGGATAAAAGTACTTTAATTATGTAGTTGGCCATGTCTCAAGCATGTTTTATAAGCTCAGGCTCTTGTGCTAGCATGTATTTTATCAAAGGATTATGATAAAGCTGGTTGGAAGACTTTAAGGAATGTCAGCAGAGACCACCAAACTTGCAGGACCAAAGAATATATTCCCTAAAAATTTAGTCTCATCTCATGCTTTCAAGTTATGACAACTAAAAGCAATCAGATGGAGCTAAAAAAAAAATCCCCTCAACAGTAAAAGGCAAGACTTGTGTTTCTCATAAATAGAAAGAGAATGGGAGCTGCTGGGACAAAGCCTAGAATGCCATTATCCATTTATGTTTGGTTGGCACTTGTTTGCTACCAAATACTTTCAACTTGTTCCCGATGAACAATGGTTCATCGTACAAAACCAAGCCATAATTGGCAGGGAAAAGTTCAGAAAGCTCAAGAAAAAGCCCATGGCATTATGTCTTAGATACATTGCCTGAGTGAAAAGAAGGAATGAGGCCAGGATCCTCGTTTGAACAGAACTATCCTATCATCATTTCATGAGAGCTTGGCAATCCTTTTTGAAAAAGCCAACATTCACAGTTGTGACTTGTTTTAGTGGGCAGTAATGTTCATGTACTTCTTTTCAAAGATACCAGTGCATTATCTTCTGTAAGTTGACTGCTTTTGTTTTTTTATATAAGACAGAACTCTCAGATTGCCAAAGGCTTCATTATTTAAAAAAAAAAAAAAAAAAGCTGAGATGGTAATCACTGGTATGTTGCTTGAAGAGGATGTTCCACTAGGCTCTCTGGAAGTAGATGCTAAGATGAGGAATCTTCCGCCATTTATACCAGGAGGAGTCTTGAGATAAGGAAGAAGTGAAGAACTCAGAGAACAGGGAGATGTCAGCAAAGACATAGTCCACAGCAGTAGACCTATATAGTTTGTTTCCTACCAAGGGCAATCAACCCACTGCAAATCAAGACACATCTAATGAGTAACTCTTTTTAAAAATAATTATGTATCTATATAGTTTAACTGTTATTGTAAATGTGATGTATAGAGAGGTTTTAATTACATAAGGCAGGTAAGGAGCACATTTCTTTTTGAGCAGCATCAACCCTCTTCACTCATTTACTCGCAGTTTCTCCCTCCTGGTCTCCCTTCCCCAGGAGTTCTATAGCTCATTCTTAAGGTAGTCTCTAGTGATTATCACTGCTGGATTTAATCACCTTTTGTCCCATCATTTCCAGAGTTAAGGAAGCACACTTTCAAGCTCTTATGCCCAAGAGTCATTTTTAACAGCAGTCTAGATAATCAAAAGTAGTTATTGTAGGGGAGGCATCTGCATGGAGTGTTATGTCCAAGTCGCGAGAGGACCACCAAGAAGACCACCAAGAGCCAGACTTTCCGAAATGCAAAAGCAAGGCTTTATTCAGGCGAGCTGCAGATCTGGCCTCCTCCTACCCACCGACACAGGGGAGGTTAGGAGGAAACCCCGAGCTGAGATTTCACAGAGCTTATAAAGGCAAAAACCCAAGTTACAGCAATCAGGTGTTCAAATAAGATTAGGATATGGGTACAAATCTGATTGGCTCAGGGCTTGTGGCATTGGGGGTGGTTAGAGTTAAGCAGGGAGTTTCCTGACCGCCTGGGCCCTAATAAGCTTTACCTGCTAGCTGGGATAATTGGTGTCCTAGTTACTCAAAGTTTAAACAGACAACAAAATGGGGGCTGTCTGAAAACGGGGTTTACTTTAACTCTTCAGGAGCCCTCCCAGGGGTACACCTTACAGTCTTTTTCAGATACTTCTGTCCTATGCAGCTGTTGGCAAGTTAGCTCTGGTAGCCCCAGAGCAGGCCTTAAAAAAGAAGTCTTGGAAGAGGAACACATCAAAAAACTTATTGCCACCCTTCAGAGAAAGAAGAAAAGGAGACCCATAAAATAGGGTAAAACAGCAAGAGTGTCCTGTATTATCCAAGGTGTGTTGCAATCCGCTACTACCAGGAGCAATAGAGACTGACCCTGGAATTGGTTTGGCGTACTGGGGATCTGTAACCTTCGGCCAGCTGCAGATCCCAAGGTTGCCTTCACCAAGGTTTTTCTTGATCTGGTACAGGAAATCATGTGTAGAAAGTAAGGGATAAACTTCAACATGTGACAGTATTTTTTATACAAGTGGTAGATGACCTCCTTCAGGAAAAGAGAACTAAACAGTAAACAACTTACAATTTGCATAAACCTTAGTCTGCCCTCAGGCTCTCCCAGAGTTTAGGGTGGAGTTAGCCCACACCCAGAAAAGAAATATGAATTCCCATTAATCCAGGAACAATTGACCCTTCCAGGAAACTCTCAATGTTCACAGAGTATGTTGGGAGAAGGAATATCAAACTCCCAGTTTTTCTGGGTCTCACAGCTCATATTTTCATAGTCTCATACAGGTGATTATTATAAAGATCACCCAAGAAAAGGGGTGATTAACATAATAAATGGTTACCAATTAGCAACAATTTTTATTCTAATACTCATCATCTCCCAAAAAGTAATATTGTCTCAATTCTATATATGCATATATATGTATACATAAATATGTACAGACCTAGGTTGTTTATTGATTGGCACATTTCTTATACTGTCTGTTAATTAAATTTACTCATCCATCTACTTCTTATATTTTCTTTAACAAATTTCATTGAATAATATGTCTTACATGTTGTCATAGTTTGCTTTGTATTGCTGCTGTAACAAATATGACAAACTGAGCAAATTATTTTATAGTGTATGTTAATCGCAACATTTCACTCATGCATATTGTTAGGTTTTTAAAGTAGGTAGCCGGTAAAGGAGAACGCCACGCGGTATTCAGGCAGGAGAGAAAGTTTATTACCGAACTGCTGGCCTGTGGCCGAGAGGACCCATGGCCGGAGAGAAGGGAGAGAGAGAGAGAGTGACCCCCACCCAGCCCTGCCTTATATCTAGGGCAGGGGCAAGGGGTGTGGCCAGGTGGATTAGGATATGACCTCAGGGAAAGGGGAGGTAACTGCCTCCAGGTCTGCAGGTTACCCAGGTAACTGGGTGGAGACTTAATGAGGTGGGGGCATCTACTTGGAGCCCTCAGGGAGAGGACCTAACACATATAGTATGTTGTACATATATATTGCACATTGATAAGATTAAGCTCCTGGGGTGCTGCCTTCCCTGTCACTCCCTTAACCTTCATTCTTTCAGCATTCTTCATTCTTCCACAGTTTTCAGCAGGTTACTTTGTGTTGTTTTTATACACAGACACAAAGCATTTCAGTATTGTTCAACTCTTCACTTTTTTCCCTCTTCCTCTTTCTTGTCCCTTCAGACTGTTCTTCAGATTACAGATATACATATATGGGGAGAAGCGGTTAATTTAATTCTAGATTCCAAATTTGAAGAGGAAAAATGTGTCCTCTTGAATCTGCCACACTTTTCTTAACATCTTGATCTCCAACTCCATTAATCTTCCTGCAAATAACACACTTTGGTTCTCTATATACCCCATTATGTGCATACACACACACATAGACACACTCATCAATTGTACATCATCTAGGTTGCTTCTAATGCTTGGTTATGATCCCACAATAACATTGGCTGCAATAAACATTGGTGTTCAGGTCTCTCTAACTGTATCATGACATATTCCTCCAGACATAAGCCCAAGAGTGGTATCATTAGTTTAAAATTTTGAGGAACCTCCATACTGCATTACATAGTAGTTACATCAACAGTACAAAGGACCTCTTTTTCAAAGTGGGAAATTTATGGTAGACAAAAATTTATTTCTCTCAGTCCTGGAGTCTGAAAAGTGCAAGACTTGTGGGGATGAAACTGACTAGTGCCTTCTTTCCATGTTATTCTATGGTAGGAGGCAGGAAGGCAAGCAAGAAAGAAACAGAGAGATGGCGAGAGACAGAGAGAATGTATTTCCATAATACCAGAATCAATCCATTCCTGAAATGTCGGGGTTTTTAGCCCCCCCACCCCACCTGCGGGAGAGACAGGGAAGGCACGCCCAGACTGGACAAGCCAAGAAAGGAAAGGGTGGACAGACCACCCGCACCCAGCCCTCCCTCACCAGAGGACAATCAGGCATGTCTGGGAGTCAAGTCAGTGCAAGATCTCGTTTATTGAGGGGAGCACGTGTAACTTATAAGGCACAAGAGCCAATCAAATCAAAGATCAGCAGGAAGGGGAGGGGTGTATGTGCACCTATCTAGGGACTGCAAGGGGGTGGGGGGCGGTGGGCATGAGCTGTCCATAAGGGCAGAAGAGCCAGGGACCAATCCTAGAGGCAGCCAGATTAGCCACACGTGGCCCCAGGACTGAGAAACAGGCAGGGCCAGCTAGCTGACTTCCTCTTTCTGATCCAGGTGTGTCCCACACTGAAGGCACCATGTTAGGCAGGACTATTTCAAATGGCATGTGCTGGACTTTTACCCATTACATGCCTGATGAACTCTACATAACCCTGTGGCACTTCTGCTCAGGCCACAGCTGGTGACCATCTGATGGCGACCTCCAGAATCTCTGTGCTTGGTTCAAATACAGTCCCTCATTTTTATGATCTTCTACTATTGGTGCAAACACCCTTGCCATGCCCCATTCCTGGCTACATTCCTCACTTTTTAAGCCAACCAGGAGATAAGCCTCCTGTGCTGACTCCAGGGGTTACAACAGTCTCCACAACACCAGCCAGGGTAATGAAGTGGTAACAACGGTAGCAATGAATGGTGAAGAGTGGCACAAAGAAAAAAAAACAAACAGAAACCATGTCTTTCCTCATTTAAAATTGCTTTTAAAGCATTTGTCATGGTGACAAAAAGGTCTAGCCTTTTTTCTTGTCATCAAAATTGTGTTATATAATTATGGGAAATAGTGATATAATTATTAGAATCACTTACTTTGAAGCTCTGTGCCCTAGGCACTTGTTCCTTATGCTTTGAATGTTAATAGCCAAATCATCTGAGGCAAAACTATATGGCAGAAGTCCTGCTGCCATCCTTTAGGCAAATGAAATTCTGAATACAAGAATGTATGTATACCTTGCATTATAAGGTACTCAAGATTGTGATTCACTAGTTAGATAGTTCACACTTCACATGACAACTATAATCAGTATGATACAGTAAGAAAAGTAGCAGGAAATATGGCACATTTACGCACATATTATTAAGTAGTTGTACAAAGGGATTCTAGAAGTTAGGTTGTGAGTACAAGGCATGGTGTTCAATGTCCACCACTTTTAACAACCCCCTTCATCTTTCCCCATCCCATCGCTACCTTCAAGGGACCTAGTTCAATTTTTATTGAATGTACACTGAATATAATGATGGCTTTTGCTCACCCTTCCTTCCTCTATCCATGTATCCCTAGCATCATCTACTTGATATGCTGCCAGTGTTGAATGAGTCCCATGGCTGATTGAACAGGGCATGAAACCCTGACCTTACACATTCTCCTTGTGATTGCTCACTATGACTTTTAAAATTCCTATTACTGTGGCTTTGATGTCTTTTCTAGGATAAAAAGATTTGATGTTCACTGTCATCAGATGCCTGAAATGTCAATGGCAGATCAGAGGGCAAAGAAACAGATGACTGTCAGTGGAATAGGCTTGCCTCAAATGTTGAAAGTGTTTATTTAGGCAACTGAAGCCATGATACCTTTGGAGATTGTTTCCACAATACATTTTCCAGGGAATTCATAGAGAAAAGAATAATAATGATAAGTAAACACATCAAAGGTATACTATACTAGAAATTGAGAGAAAATAAACGACCACATTTACAGTCTGTTTTAACCTGTAATAAGTAGATAATTGGTTTTCCTCCACAAATGACTACATAACTACATGACATAAATATTTAGTGAAGAAATATTCAATAGTTAACCTTTATGTGATGGGCTTGGTTATGAAACATAGTAAACTGAGAAAAATCCTGTAGAAAATGCTTTAAAAGTGAAATATATGTGTACTATGGGCCAGTAAGCTTTATTCTGAAAAATTATTTAGAGAACAAATGCTTGAAACTTACCCACTATCAGTATTCATCAGAGCAAAATCATGTTGGAAATTTAGGTACCTTACTCTAGGAGAGTGCTCAAATAAACTGTCAATTAAATAAAATATTCCACAGACAGAGGGGGTTGATGCTGTAGAACAAGGAAATTTACATTCTTTTTGTTTTACCTTATTTTCCATAAGTGAGTTATTTGTACGCTTAAATTAATATTTTTATTATGTTTTGAATTTTCCATCTCCTTCCTTTGAGTGAGGAGAAACAGTGATATCTTCCAAGTGGAATCATGATGCTACCATTTTTATGAAGTGAATAAATTCCAGGCCATTCCAAATAGAATAAAAGCTAGAAACATAGAAAAAAAGCAGTGTTGTTCTTACCTGCCAAATATTAATACTCATATTTAACACAAAGAGTGTGCAAGTTCTTTTTTTTTTTGGCCAGTCCTGGGCCTTGGACTCAGGGCCTGAGCACTGTCCCTGGCCTCTTCTTGCTCAAGGCTAGCACTCTGCCACTTGAGCCACAGCGCCCCCTCTGGCTGTTTTCCATATATGTGGTGCTGGGGAATCGAACTGAGAGCTTCATGTGTAGTAGGCAAGCACTCTTGCCACTAGGCCATACTCCCAGCCCCCCAAGTTCTTATTAGACTGACCAATAACTCAGATAATCCAGGACACATATATTGAAAATATGCCCTCCTCCTTACCCAACTGAAAATGACAACTATAGCCCCAGACATTCTGATAAGGGGTAGATTATACACAATGTCTTCCACATCTCTGATTTTCTGCCATGGAATCAAATAAACAAACACAAAAGTGTTGACAAGGCCTCCAGAGAAAAAAATATAACCTTTTCATGTTATACATGATATTCTCACTAAAAGCCACAAGTTGTGATTTGATGAAATCTGGTTCAACAGCATTTTAAGTGATGATTCCATGAAAGAACTTTCTTAAGTGTTAAAAGTATCTTTCCTGAACAAATGAAATATTTCAACAACAACAAAAATGTGACAAGGAAAACCATAAAACAGTATACTTCTATAACCTTTAGCAGTAGGACAGTGAAATATTTTAGATCGAGGTCCAAGTTAAGGATATAATACCTTATATATTAGGAGAATAGTACACTATTTTAGCACAAGCTGTAGTAGGAACTACAAGTTACTTTTAGGGCTCAAACATACAAGTAGCAAATAGCTTCAACTGACTTAGTAATCAAGATGGAAGTTATTCTTAAACAATATTAATATGGTGATTCCATATGAAATATGGCAAAGACAAGAGATTTTCATATTTTCAAGACATTTTAGTCCAGAAGCCAGTGGCTCATGGCCTATAATCTTAGCTACTCCAGAGGCAGAGACCTAAGGATTGTAGTTTACAGCCAGAAATGTCCTTGAGACTCTTGTCTCCAATTACCCAGCAAGAAACCATAACTGGGGGTACTCACTAATTTGAGAGAGGACTCCACCAGCCTTTCCAATATCACTTCAAAAAAATATGAAACAACACATGGCATAAAAGTAAAGCAGTGTAATTTTTAAGCAAACACAATTCTAAGATACATCCTCTATGTTCCTGCCTCAACTTTTACATAGAAAGTCTGAAACTGTGGAAGACTATGGGTCAGATTTATTTATTATAGACATGCATCTAAAGAGCAAGTTAAGATTCAGAGATTACCACAGCCCAGGAAATGCTAAGAATGGACATATAGGAATAGACCTGTACACCTGGTTAGGAACTGGTCAAAGGAGTAAGAGTTCCTCTCGATTGAACAGGAATGTTCATGATGTTCTTAGATAGAAGGAATGGTAATATATTACAGTAATTCGTTGAATTATAGTCTATATCTTTATTTCTTTCTTTTCCTACCTTAGTGATTCTTTAGGCTGGTTATTCAATTAATATGGGCCAAAAAAAAAGTCTGCTAATGTACATTGCAGTACATGTCTTTATCTCCATACATAAGCGAATATAATGTTGATAGCACAGATTAACTAATTATGGATTGCTACTTGCTAACAGATCTCAGTCCAAGTCCTCCTCAGATGTGATAAGAGCAGTTCCTATATGCCATCTCCTTTCCCTAACACTCTGGCACCTATTACTTCAAAGCTATATACAGCTGTGGCTTGATTATTCACATAGAAAGCTTTGCTTGCAGAAAACATTACCTTCCCAAGATGGTGACATCTCAGGATTTATAAAGCAACATGGTCCCCAAGGGCAAAAGTACACTACAATACAAAATCTTTCTTAATCTGCTCTACATTGTAGAAAAGTTTGGTATAATTAAAACACAAGCTCTGAACTTAAAACAGATGTGGGTTCAAATCCTTACCTTACCGTATATTGTGTAAGAGTTGGCAAACAGAATAATCCTCTAAGCCTTTGCTGTCTTATCTATAAAAGGAAAATGATGTTGATTAAATGATAGATTATCATCAAAGTGCTAAGTACAATGCCTGGCATTTAGCAAAGACTGCTAAACAGTACCAGTCCACTGTGAAAGGGTAGAACAAAGAACTTCCCTTTACTTCAAGGCTCCTTCCACTGTAAGTATCACACACAACACATACTTGCTTCTTCATTATCCCTTGGTAGCAAATCTCTTAAATATTCTCATGAATAATAAGGTCTTGTAAAATGTACAGCTTTTCAATGTCCTCAAATACATTATGGATTCTGTTTAAAACACCATGCTCCATTTTCTAAGTAAAGTTCATAATTGTAAATTATTGGAAACCACCACTAGAAAAATTCAGGCTGTTTAAAAATATCTGTGACCGAAGAGTAATGATCACCCATGCATATTGGCTTGCAGCCCTTCTACATAGATGGTGTTCCTGCCCTGCTACTTGACCGCTATATGACCTTGAGCAAATTACTTATATTTCTTTGCGCTAAGACTCAGTCACCACCTCTATAAAATGGAATAACATTTTCTACCTAGATTTAGATGCTTTACTTAATTGGTACTGCTTAATATGAAACAGATGGCATCAAATAAGAAACACTGTTATTATATTAACTACTGTTATTTAACTCTAACAATTTTGAAAATATCCAATGAATATGTTACTCAATGTGTCTGGGAAAGCAACAGGAATTAAATATATATATATATATGTATATATATAAATGCTTCTGTGTCTGTTTAAAAATGACAGGCTTGTTCATAATTTTGTCACTCATTGGTTGAACAACAACAGTAATAGCAGAAGAAGAAAACCATATAACTCTATTAACCATGAATCCTGCTTTTTTTTTTTAATCATCATCAATGGAGCAGAACAAAGCCTTTGGAGAGTCAGCCCTGTGAACAATCTTTAAGCCGAAACAGGGACAGGTTGTTTTCTGAGAAGTAAAGACAATCTATAACCTATAATTGCACAGAAAAGAAAAAAAAAAGGAGGAAAGATTAAAACTAACCCAACCTCCATGTTAAATCATTACAGGGTTTCCCCTAAATGAAGCAAATTAAAATTTTCAAAAGCCCATTGGATTGGGCTTAAAATGTCCTGTCTGGATCATCAACTGACTAAATATTCTTAGGCTGGTTTTTCTCAATAGTAAAAGATTCTAGTCAAAACTCATTTAGGTAAAAAAGTGATATCGTTTAGCATTATATTTAACAATATTAATTAAATTAGCACAAAAATTGTAAGCTTAAAAAATACAAATATAAAAATTGGTAATTTGAGTACCAAACACCCTAGGAAAGTTCATTTGAATCTGATTTGGATCGTAAAGATAACACAAAACTTTGGAATGCCTCATTCAAAATCAGTTTTCCATGGAAGCTGTTTTATTGAAAGTTGTTTATTTGTGATAATAATGTAATTTACTTTTGGAATACATGGCAAACACCACAGTACAAGAGGTCAAACCAAGTTTCATTTTTTGTTTTGAAAAGAGTTAAGAGAGGACCTGAAAGAGTATTTTAATAATATCCTATTTTTGTGGGTACATCTAAGTTTATTTTCAAATAGCCATGGAAACCCTCATGGGAAAAATCTAGTCCTCAAGAAATCTATGTAAGCCATCTATATACCGAAAAAAGAGCAGATGGAGGTTAAATGAATTTATATGTGCATATTTAATTTAGAATTGAAACTGACTAATAATCCATTAATAAAACATCTTGGAACCTTGCCTCAAGTTGAACTAATGACAAATTGGCAAAAACAGATTTTGGTAATCCTAGATTATTCTGAAGTAGTTTTAAATAGTCCTACTGGATAAAAATTAATTTTCCTTAGACAAAACATTGCCTTTCCATACTTTCAATGTTTAAATAGCTGTTAGGGGTATTAAAATTCAACTAATTATACCCTTTCCTTTTCTTCCTTTTAACTCCCTTCACACAATGGTGTTCATGAAATCCAAGATTCTGAAGAAAATACTCATAGAATTTGTTTATCTTACCTCAGGCTCTCTCTACCTTCCCTGGAATTTCTTGACTTGTTTGTTAACATTTTCCTTTCCCATTATGTGGAGCCCATGCACCAAATTAACTAGCATCCTGTCCCAAAACATTGGTGGATTTCAGAACCAACCACTGCCATGTTTTCCTTTCCACAGTGGTCATTTGCTGTATTTACCTAGGACCCTCCATTGAGCTAAATGGAATTTATAGACTTAGAAACTGGAGTCTGGTTGTACACTCACTCTGAAGTGTCTCCCCCTGTTTTCCCATCATTCCTTGAGGCATTTGTTAAAGAAAACACCATCTCCACTGAGAATATGTTAGTAACTCTATCTAATTTATATTGGCTAGTATGATTACTGTATTAATGAGTTGAAGCTGCACACTGCATTCCCATTTAGCTCTTTCATCTTGTTATCCTGGTAACAAACTCTAAGTACAAATGG
Source organism: Perognathus longimembris pacificus (assembly GCF_023159225.1). Classification (NCBI taxonomy): domain Eukaryota; kingdom Metazoa; phylum Chordata; class Mammalia; order Rodentia; family Heteromyidae; genus Perognathus; species Perognathus longimembris. Next base: position 17,908,807 of record NC_063181.1, on the reverse strand, counting down.
TGCATGAACAAAAGTGTTCACAGAAGAACTATATATGATAGAAAAAAGTCTTGCTTTTAAAAATACACAGCTAAAATTGTAGGACATGAGCAATACAAAAAAACTTTACTGTGCTCAGGAAGAAAAAACTCAGGAAAAAAAATGAGGAAAGAGGTGACATTGTTAAAAAAAAAGTACTCATTTTCTAACATGTAACTGTAACATCTCTGTACATCACCTTTACAAAAAATAAATACATAAAATTATAACCTATACTACATACACTGGATTTTATGCAGTATGAAAGATGAAGGGATGTTGTTATTAAAATGAGACTTACATAAAATGTTTATTCAATAGTAACTTGGAAAATAAAATGAAAAATCATGTTTTCCCCAAGATTATAACTAAGTTATAAATGAATGGAGTTTGAAGATAGTAACAAGAATACAGTAAGTTATAGCATATTGTCTTCTAAATATTCCTGTTGCATTAATTCACATTTTACCTTTTGTCTCTGCAGGGGAGGGAGAAAGTTGAAGAAAAACAAGGGAGGCAGTCACAAGTTTGGTAAGGAATGTACTCACTGCCTTACATATGAAACTGTAATCCCTCTGTACATCATTTTGAAAATTAATTAATTAATTAATTAAAAAAGAAAATAGTAAGTTATTTTCTGAAATTTCAGATGTTTTTAGTCATGTTTGAATTTGATGTTTTAGTATAAAGAGGCTATAAACAGGGAAAGTACACCTCATATTCTGTTCTTGTAGACCAGATATAGCTAAATGGCACATAATATCATTTATGATTAATAACTCATAAAATATTTTATAGGGTCAGGAGCCAGTGGCAAACAGTTGTAATCCTAGCTACTTAGGAGGCTGAGATCAGAAGATGGAGGTTCAATGCCAGCCCGGGCAGGAAACTTCATGAGATTCTTACCTCCAATTAACCACCAGAAAACCAAAAGTGGTGCTGTGACTCAAAGTGGTAGAATACTAGCCTTGAGAACCAAGAGGTTCGGTCAGGGCCTTGAGTCCAAGCCCCCAAAGTGGCCAAAAAATTATTATTATTATTATTATTATTATTATTACTATTAGTGCCTTTATTGCTATGCTTCATATAAATAACCAATTTAAATTAGATGCTCAAATTCTTGTATTTGCATATTTTTGAGCCACATTATACCACTCTTTTACCACAGACACCCTGCCATGACACAGGGCATATCCAAAATCTGGGTGAAATTTCTTTTCTCTTTTTTAACACTCTATGCAGCCTAAGCATCAAATGAGGGAGCTGCCTGCCTAGGATTACAGGCATATACTGGTATACTCTGTTCTCCAGTCTTGGAAAGTCTAGACGCTAATCAAAAATAGCAATAATGTTCTTTTCTCTCCGTGTACTTTACCAGGAAACCAGTAAGATCCATACTTTAAGATCTGCTAGGAAATATCTGACAAAAATTTGCTCTATAATTACTGTAAAAATGTTTGTTATCATGCGTGCTAATTTTTGCCACATGAATATCACATGGTAGGGAGAGTACAGAGAGATATTTTAAAAGAAAAATTATTTGTTATGGAAATAGGACTTGCTATTTGATATATGAAGGATTCTAAGATGCCTCTCAACCTGCTAAGATGACTAATTTTGTCATATCTCCTATCTCAATAATAAAAAATGTGGAAAACACTGTCTGCAAAAAAAGAAATAAGAAAAAGAAAATCATTGGTCTATTGAACTTATAATATTCCAAGGAATGATAAGCAAAGAGCAGGAGGCACTATATGTAATATTATATATTGTGTATAATTTTTACATTATTTTATCTCATTTTTCTTTTCATCTGAAAACTTGTGAAAACTGCGAAACACAGCCTTCTTATATAATAAAGAAAATATGAGCAACTGCCTGAATTCATTCAACTGTAAGAACAAAAGAAAGAAAAAGAAAAAATACTGGCATTAAAGATTATGTTCTGTTGTTCCTAGCAGCATGGATTTAAATATGAAAGTTGATCATCAAAATGGATAATGGCAGCTACAATTTCAGATTCTAAATCCATGCTCTGCTCCTGCCTACCAGTCAACAAAGAGCAAAAGAAAGCAACCCAGGGGGCCACATTCTGCAACAATCACTTCTTTCTCAGAAGAAAAGCTGGACTACAATTCTTAAGTCATATGGATAAATGTATGTTCGTTTTTAATGTTTATATCCCACTTACTAATTTTGTGAAGTATTTCATTCTATACTACTTTTTGCTTGCTTTTAAAATTGTTTCTGTGTCTCTCTTCCCAGCAGGTTTGTGAAACTATTTGAATCCCATTCCTGCAGTGACAAGTGGGTAATGAACACTTCCTAAGCAACAACTCCCTCATGAGTGCTACCCTCTGTGAGCTCTATTTCCTCTCATTCCCTTAATGGACAGTAAGTAACTTCTCTCAATTGCCAAAGCAAAACATTACTTCACTCAGCAATGGTGAAGCTTCTCAGTGCTCTATGACTGGAAAATCTCATCCTAGTGTTGCAAGCATTGGCTAATTCAATGAACTTGGTCTAGTTCTTCAATACAGTGCATTGATTCTAAAACATAGTTGGGCCAAAACGGGTATAATGGGGAGAAGTAGAAGTTCCACACCCAGGTCTGATCAAAATTACTTCTTCCCATCTGCCCAGTAAATTGTTACAATGTTAGGCATTGAGTTAGCCACAGAAGAAGGTAGGACTAAAGGGGAGGAGGGGAATCAAAATAATGAGGGAGTAAAATCTCATTTTACTTGATATTAATGACTCTCCATTACAAGAATCACTTGAATTTCTGAGATCATAAAACATAGAATTCCTTGTCCTCATTGACTTTTCAGAATGTTTCTTCTACTTTGGATCTTTCATTAGAACTTATATCCATACTAATTTCCATATTTTAATAATTTCAAATTTGATGAAAACAATCATCCTACAAATACTTTTAGTTGTTTTAAATATATCTCCTTATTTTTCAGAGATGGTAGACTGTAAATATATATGTGTATGTATGTATGTATATGTATATATGTATTCTAAATTGAACACATGAGTTCCTACACATGAGTAAAAGCTATAATGTCCTTTGTAGTGGATAAAACATTTTTAATATGTCTATGTCATCTTCTAGACAGAAAATTCCTCAATTAAAAAAATAAACTAATTTGTTTACTAAGAATAGTTTTTCCAACTATATCAGAAATGGATAAAAAGGGACTACAAAGCTGTCATAGGAAATGCTAACTATAAGAAATAACCAGTATCCTTTGAGATTGGGCAGTGAAGATGATTGAAATCTGGAGACATGGAATCTCAAGACTGAAGCTCAGATCCATGAGGAAGAAGGGAAGCTGCTGCTAAACTGATGGCAGTACCTGAGAGCTTGTGAAGGACTTACTCCTTGCACCAGACATCTTACTTGTGCAAAGCAGCTGCCTGCTGGATGCTTCCAAGTCTATGACAGGGAATGTGATACAGCTGGTCCTACAAGATGTGGAAAAGCCACAAGCTGAATTCAGCTGCTGCTAAGAGGAAGAACTGGTGTCATGAGGGTGGAATAGTAACCACTCACAGGAAGGGCTACACAAGGAAGTGACTCAGAGTAGAGCCATAGCTGTGTTTAGAAAGTAGTAAAGTTGCCTCCTGCACACAAAACAAATGAGAAGAGAGCCACAAAGTTCTAGAATGTTAATCATAGTCGAAGTGGTGTGGGTAAGATTTCCAGGCATAGAGCGACTAATCCAACATCCTGGTAAGAAGTAAATTAGACTTGCTAGAAAACATTCACCTTGACTATGCTTTAGATGAAATATTTTAAGTCATTGAGACTTCTATGTGTGGAAAATGGAACCCAATTAAAATATATAATTAACACAGAAGTGACAATACAAATAAGATAGTGTCTTCAAGAGTAAAATTATTAAAATTTGAAAAGCAATGTAAATAAAGGCATATACTAGAGTGATAAGGTCAGACTCTAATACTCTATTCAATAACTTTGGCCTTAGTGAACAGTTCAGAGTGTGATCAGCTCCATTTTGAGCAGAAGTAAATAAATGTTTTAGAGAGAGAATACAGGAGAAGGGAGAAGGTAAGTAGAGACAAAAGAAACATCACTCAGAATCAGTCAGTGTAAACATGACTAAGCAGGGACCAGAGTTTATTTTTAAAAGTGAGGAGTCTTACCTCCCACAGAGACTGTGAAGAAGAGGCCAGATCCTCCAATGTTGTGTGGAGCAAAGAGAATTTGGAGCAGATCTCTCAGTCACTTTTCCCATTCCTGTAATAAAAAAGTCTGAAGCAGGCTAAGTTAATGAAAAAAGACATTCATTTAGTTCACGGATAAATGTTCAGATCTGGGAACAGCCTTCATGCTGTCCAAGTTCCGAGACAGCATCAGATAGCCAATCAAGAGACAGGGAGCTCCGGTGTCTACCTCTGGTCTCTGTGCTTCTTATAAAGCCAGAGAAGGGCTGGGAATGTGGCTTAGTAGAAGAGTGCTTGCCTAGCATGCACGAAGCCCTGAGTTTGATTCCTCAGCACCACATAAACAGAAGAAGCAGAAAGTGGTGCCGTATCTCAAGAGATAGAGTGCTAGCCTTGAGCAAAAGGAAGCCAGGCAGGGTGCTCAGGCCCTGAGTCCAAGCCCCAGGACGGGCAAAAAATAAAATTAAAGGGCAGCAGGATTCAAACATGGGAGTGCAACTTCATTAAACCTCATCACTTTCAAAAGGCCTCACTTCTTTTCTTTTTTTTTCTTTCAAATTTTTATTATCAAACTGATGTACAGAGAGGTTACAGTTTCATAAGTTAGGCAATGGATACATTTCTTGTACTGTTTGTTACCTTGTCCCTCATACCCACCTCCCTCCCCTTTTCCCTTCCCCCCCTTCAGTTCACTTACACCAAACAGTTTTGCAAGTATTGCTTTTGTAGTTGTTTGTCTTTTTTTACCCTGTGTCTCTCAAATTTGGTATTCCCTTCCAATTTCCTGCATCCAATACCAGTAAACACGGTTTCCAATATACTCAGATAAGATTACAGAGATAGTGTAGGTACAACCACAGGAAGGTGATACAAGAACATCATCAATAATATAAGTTACAGATACACATAGGACTTTGAAAGTAGTTACAACTGTGATATAACAATTGTTTCCATAACATGGAGTTCATTTCACTTAGCATCATCTTAGGTGTTCATAAGGGTATAGCTACTGGGCCTTGTGATGCTCTGCTATGACTTGCCTAAACCTGTACTAATTATTCCCAATAAGGGAGACCATAGAGTCCATGTTTCTTTGGGTCTGGCTCACTTCACTTAGTATAATTTTTTCCGAGTCCTTCCATTTTCTTAGAAATGGGACAATGTCTTTCTTTCTGATAGAGGCATAAAATTCCATTGTGTATATGTACCACATTTTCCTGATCCATTCGTCTACTGAGGGGCATCTGGGTTGGTTCCAGATTCTCGCTATGACAAATTGTGCTGCAATGAACATTGTTGTGCTGGTGGCATTACTGTGATTTTGTTTGTGGGCTTTTGGATAGATACCCAAAAGTGGGGCTGCTGGGTCATAGGGGAGTTCTATATTTAGCCTTCTGAGGAATCTCTATACTGCTTGCCAGAGTGGCTGAACCAGTTTACATTCCCACCACCAATGAAGTAGGGTTCCCTTTTGGCCACAACCCCTCCAACAACTGTTATTGTTAGTTTTCTTGATATATGATATTCTTACTGGGGTGAGATGGAATCTCAATGTTGTTTTAATTTGCATTTCTTTTATGGCCAGTGATGTGGAGCATGTTTTCATATGTCTCTTGGCCATTCTCATTTCCTCATCAGAGAAGTCTCTTTGTAAGTCTTTAGCCCCCTTGATGAGGGGGCTATTGGTTCTTTGCAGTTTTGTTTTGGAAGAAGGTAATTTTTTTAGTTCTGCATATATTTCAGAGATGAAGGCCTCACTTATTAAACATACCACATTCAGGTTAAATGGCCACTCCTGCAATACCATTCACATATAATTTTGAGGATTAAAGGCCCATGTAAATTCTGGAACCACCCAACTGCCAAAGAAACTTCTCAATAGCAGCATTTCAAAGAAGTAACCAGCATTTGGAATATGCCAAAACAGAAGGCTCCAACATGAGAGGGCTACCTCAGTCATTAAGAAATTGCAATCCTTTAACTTCCTGCTATAATCCCCACTCCCAAACCCAGCCAGGTAAACTATGGCTGGTAGTGAAAAACAAAGCAGAATAAACACACAAGGAAATGCTAAAATAAACTTGGTATTGCCCTCCTTCCTGGGCAAGGTATTTCTGAAGCAAAATTCAACTAGGGTAAATGAGATATAAGTGTAACCCAAGACTGACAGTTGTATTGCTCTGCACTTCCAAACCTCTGAAAAATCACATTTTCATTAATTTCTGCTAATACCTAGAAATGGCTGTGTTTCCTTCATGCTCTGACAGAGAAAACAATCTGACAGATAAAGTCCAATGGAGCATTTAGGAAGAAGGAACAAAGTTCTTTTCTGGCTTCCCTGTTCCAATCAGCCAGTGTGATAAACTACCTGCATAAACATCATAAACAGCAATAAAAAAAATTTCAAACTGTGAAACTGATAAGAGGGAAAAGATGCTTATGCATAAAAAGGAGTAGGAAGAATTTATTTCAGAGTACTATTTTTTCAAATATGACAGAAAATTCCATCTAAGGAATCATCAATTTTGAGAAAATCAACTTTGCTTTGAGAAAATATTTGTTAATAATACAAAATGTTTATGGAGGTTCAACCAATATAAATATGATTAAGGATAAGGCTTAGCCCTTAAAAAATAAGCTAAGTTATAGAAAGAAACAATCAGCTAGTCATACAAAATTAATTGTATTAAAGGGATAATATTGATTAAGATATATTGTATTCATAAACTTCTTTATTAAATAGGAACTCCTTTTTACAACTACTTAAAGATAATGATAAAAAGAAAAAATAACCATCTGCAACTGATTTAAAATTCTGGAGGAATTTTACTTCAGATCTTTAGATGCTTGAATAAACCTGACAGTACTAATTTTATTTGTTGACTGATATACGTGTGTATATATATGTATATATGTATATAAATATTCCAGTTAATAAGTCAGAGATGTAAAAACTGAATGTAAAATAGCACAAGTTCTACCCCCCACTTCTCTAGAGGAAATGACTTAGAGGACAGAATCCAAGACGCTAGAAAATGCAAGGTGAAGAATCTCACATCTCTTTAGAGCAGCTTTGTGTCCTTTTGGTAATTTAGGTCAAAGTCTCTAGTCCCTTGAAGAAATGAATGGGTCTGAATTTGACTGTGAGGTATGGACAAGATTTCTAGAGGAGAGACGTAATTAAGGTGTGGTAATAGTAAAAGTTGGGGCAGAAGTCGGACTATGCACTACTAAGAAATGTGCTAAAGATCTTAGAAACCAGGATTGCAAGTATTTCCATTGGACAGTTGAAAACATTGACTCTTATAAAGTACAACCCAACCAAATTTTCTAGTATGTGACTAGTAAATTATGGATCATGGATTTACAACTATTTCTTTTAGTACCAAAATTTATACTCTTTATATTTTTTACTAGTCATTGTTGTATTCAATTATTTTTTTCTTTAAACAAGTAGAATTTATTATTTGCCTATAAGTTTTCTGTTTGTTTCTATCAGGAAGAGGAAATAAAGAGAATGGAACTACAATTTAGAACTTTGAGCCATGCTTTATTAACATACACAACGACCTAAGAAGGAAAGTACTGGTTTACACTTTAACACTGTCTCAATTAAAGCTTAACCTGTTCTCACTTAAACTCAGCCTCCTGTCCCCCAAAGTACCTTCACTTGCACCTTGATCTGTTTTTTTGTTTTGATTGTTGTTTGTTTGTTTTTTCTTGTCAATCATGGGGTTGAACTCTGGGCCTGGATGCTGTCACTGAGCTCTTCAGCTCAAGACAAGCCCTCTACCACTTGAGCAACAGCACCACTTCCTTTTTTTCTGATGGTTGATTGGAAATAAGAGTCTCAGGGACCTTCCTGCCATGTCTGTCTTTAAATCGCAATCCTGAGATCTCAGGCTCCTGAGTAGCTTGGATTATAGGTGTGAGACACCAACACCTGACCTGATCTGTTTTTCAGCAGTATTTCTCATCATTTTGTTTAGAAACTCTTAGAATCTCTCATCATGAGATTTAAAGGAGACACTCAATAGTTATCATTCAAAAAAATTCATCTGGGGCTGGGAATATGGCCTAGTGGTAATGTGCTTGTCTCATATACATGAAGCCCTGGGTTCAATTCCCCAGCATCACAGATAAAGAAAATGGCCACAAGTGACGCTGTGGTTCAAGTGGTAGAGTGCTAGCCTTGAGCAAAAAGAAGCCAGGGACAGTGCTCAGGCCCTGAGTCCAAGCCCCAGGACTGGCAAAAAAAAAAAAATCATCTAGGACAGAAATGGTCCTGAGATATGTACATAGTGATGCTGAAATCATCATATAGTTGATGCACTTTCAGGCCACGAAGTAGAGTGATTACAGAAAGAAAAGAAAGAATGAAGAACAAGAGCTGCCATTATTTGAAAGTTTGTGATACTCTAAGCAAGGTATTAAGTGATTTTCACATCATATAATCAAACCATAAGGGGATGCACTGAGCTATCAATAGGATCTTTGTTATCAGATTTATTGGAGGATCACAGAGTAACTTCCTTAAGTTCACAGAGTTGATAAATCCACAGAGCTTGAGTACATGGCTGTCTGTCTGACTCCAGTGTTGTGGGGATTTTTGTTTGTTTTGCTTTGTTTTGTTTTTAACTACAACAAAGAATGTATACTTCAAGAGATTTGTATTAAAGCTTACAGAAGGCCAGAAAAAGATTATGGAATTTATAAAAGAATCTATTTCTAAACTTAAAATAATAATAAAAATCCAGAGAGTTTTTGAAAGAGCCCATAGGAGATGAAGAATTTATCTTCAACCAGAAAAGAACATAGGCTTGCATATAAGAAACAATGATGCAAATCAAAACAACATTGAGATTCCATCTCACCCCAGCAAGAATGTCATATATCAAGAAAACTAATAATAACAATTGTTGGAGGGGATGTGGCCAAAAGGGAACCCTACTTCATTGTTGGTGGGAATGTAAACTGGTTCAGCCACTCTGGCAAGCAGTATGGAGATTCCTCAGAAGGCTCAATATAGAACTCCCCTATGACCCAGCAGCCCCACTTTTGGGTATCTATCCAAAAGCCCACAAACAAAATCACAGTAATGCCACCAGCACAACAATGTTCATCGCAGCACAATTTGTCATAGCGAGAAGCTGGAACCAACCCAGATGCCCCTCCATAGATGAATGGGTCAGGAAAATGTGGTACATTTACACAATGGAATTTTATGCCTCTATCAGAAAGAATGACATTGTTCCATTTGTAAGGAAATGGAAGGACTTGGAAAAAGTTATACTAAGTGAAGTGAGCCAGACCCAAAGAAACATGGACTCTATGGCCTCCCTTATTGGGAATAATTAGTACAGGTTTAGGCAAGCCATAGCAGAGCATCACAAGGCCCAATAGCTATACCCTTAGAAACACATAAGATGATGCTAATTGAAATGAACTCCATGTTATGGAAACAATTGTTATATCACAGTTGTAACTACTTTCAACGTCCTATGTGTATGTGTAGTTTCTATTATTGATAATGTTTTGTATCACCTTCCTATGTTTGTACCTACACTATCTCTGTAATCTTATCTGAGTATATTGGAAACCGTGTATACTGGTATTGGAAGTAGGAAATTCAAAAGGAATACCAAAGTCGAGAGACACAGGGTAAAAAAAGAGAAATAACTACAAAAGCAATACTTGCAAAACTGCTTGGTGTAAGTGAACTGAACACCTGGGGGGGGGAGGGAAAGGGGGGAAGGGAGGGGGGCATGAGGGACAAGGCAAAAAACAGTACAAGAAATGTATCCAATGCCCAACGTATGATACTGTAACCTCTCTGTAAATCAGTTTGATAATAAAAATTTGAGAAAAAAAAAGAAAAAAAAAAAGAAACAATGATAGATTTTTGTTGTTTTTATACTTATGATGAATGCTGCTGGTCCTAAATATAGACTTATTTTATAATGGTAATGTCTTGCTTTTTTTTTTAGATAACTGGTCCTAAGAGTTATATAGCAAGAATAATTTAGCACAATGCTCTCCCAACATTTCCTCAGCTAAAGAGATTATCATTTGTCCTTCAGAGTTCCTTTAAAATGGAGTTTACATCATGTAAAAACATAAAGATAATCTAAATACAATTTGTGCTATTGAATGGCAAGTCGCACAAAGCGCCTAAGGACTTATTTTTACCTATCACTGGTTCAAACTCCTGGTGGTTGCTTTGGCATGGTTTCTAGAATCCATGGATTTTATGGGGAGGTGCCACAAATCTATGCCCACTAATTGAGCCATAAACCTTTAACCTCTATGCAGCAAAATACTGTGGTTAATTTCGTTATCTACAATTCAATGAGAAGAAGGCTAGAAAATAGAAAACATTAAGATACAATCAAGTTTATAAGAGATCTACAAAATCATTCCAATGTCCTGGTTCTCTCCAATGACAACAAATCGGCACACATTAACTTCCCAGCATAGTTTCTGTCCCACATAACTCCACATTTGGCCTCTGTTCCTTGTTACATAAAGTGACTATTGTATTCTTAATGTTAGCAGGCGGTGTGTAGATTGCTCAGAAGTTGATATCATCTTGTTTTCACCCATACTTTCCTAAGTGCTTTCCTCTTCTCTCCTAATCACACACTATAGTTACATTGGTTCTCCATACTGATGCATTTGTCCAGTCTGAAATGTGTGGGAATCCACATTTGCTTCAAGCCTCATGGACATACGAATGTAGACAGATATTCTCTACAGATTTACTAGATAGATAGATGATGGATGGATGGATGGATGGATAGATGGATAGACAGATTCTAGTTTAAATGCACGACAATATCATATGACTCATAAAATAGTGATTCATTTAAGATGGATTTTGAATTCATATTAGAAGATTATGGTTTACTTACCTTTAAAGTCACCAATTCAAAAATGTTTTATATACTTTAAAAGATGCTGAGAAAACACCTCTGTCTTCCAATTACAATTCAAGTGTAACAGCTTAACTTCTGTGGGCAACTTGTTTCAATTTGAAATAGAGTTTATTGCTGCTCCTTAGTAAAACTAACACTGGGAATCTCCCTGGTTCTTTATAAAATTAGGAAGAACTACATTTGAATAAATGCACTGTTTCTCTTACTTTAAAACTAAAGATTGTATATCTTGAGAACAAACATGTAACAGGTTCCATCGTCATAGAAATATGTAGGGGGTCAAATTCCTTTCTGTGTTTCTTTCAATCACAATAATGCTTATTCAGTAATGAAATAATTTATTTCTACTAATTCTCTAGAGGGATTATGGATTGGGGGAAAGTTTCTGTTTTTGTTTTGTTTTGTTTTGTTATGCCAGTCCTAGGACTTCAACTGAAGGCTTGGGTACTGACCCTGAAGTTTTGTGCTCAAAGTGCTCGATGACTTTGACCCATAGAGACATTTCCAGCTTCTTTTTTTCAGTAGTTATTTGTAGATAAGTATCTTAGGGCTTTCATGCTCAGGCTGGCTTTGAACCTTGATCCTCAGTTATCAGCCTACTAAGTAGCTAAGATTACTGGCATGGCCGACCAATGCCTCGCAACAGTTCTGTTTTTACTTATATTCTCCTAACAACGAATATGTCTACTCTTAAGTTTGAATTCTTTACTTTTTACTTTTATTTGGAATAAAACTCAAGTTATTTATTTGGGGCTCTGCCATCCAGTGTTAAAACTATAGTGACTTTTTTTTACATTATTTTCCTCATAGATCACATTTGACAAAGAAGAAGGTATATCTTAAAGGGGTTGTAAGAGTCTTAGAGAGGTGAAAACACACCCTCACTGATTCTAACACTGGTATCTTATTTCATCAGTGTTCCTATTTCAGGGTATTTTTTCATTTATTTATTTATTAATTAACTCATTTATTTATTTTTATTATGTGTATGCTTGATATAAACATTTTATAAAAACAAAATACAATGAAGACTTGGAGAAGTTGACTGTTAGTTCACATAATCTTTCTCCCTCATTGTCTGTGGAATAAATCTAATTCTGTAGTGAACTGGGTCTTATAAGTACTTGTTGTTAATATGACTAATGTTAATGAATTAAACTTTTTGGATTTCTTCATTTCATACAAATATTACATGTGTCTTGTGGAGGGATTTAATTTCCAATTGAATTTGTCTTAAAGTGGAGAAAATGTGAAGTAACAAGTCTAGGTAACTAAAGTTTGAAATTATTTTTTAACACAAATGAAAGGTATAGTAAATTCATCTAAATTTATTTTTAAAGCATTGTGCAAAAAGTAAAGTGGAAGCCTGTTCTGTGTGTATATGAGTAGGAAGGGTGTACACATACACATATAGACAGAGAGAGAAAATAATCTAACTTATGAATGTAATCAACTTGCAATTAATGTCTCTACTTTCTTGTGGTAAACCCTATCAAATCCCTAACTGATTAAAATCTCAATGAAAAACAGGTTAAAGAGGAACTAAGCACATCATCCATGACTTTGAATGACTTTGACCTATTTATAGAGAAATGTCAGAGCTCATAGCTTTTGCCAAACAGACAGATCATTGAGAAGAACAAAGTCATTCAAAACATAGTTAGTTCTTCCATCTTGATGAGACTTAAAGTTCCCTCAAACTCTGATGTGTTTAGATTCTTTTTGTTTTCTTTTTTCTTTTCTTTTCTTTTTTGTTATTGCTGTGGATATATCACTTTGTTTTCCAATAGTCTTGTGATATAGCCTGGGTTGAACTCAAATGCTTAATCCTCTTACCTCCCCATCCTGAGTGGGGTAATTACAGGCACGCACCATTGTTATTCTTATCGTTAAGGAAGCATAAGACTTAAGATTTATAGAACAAATAAAAATGTTTTCCAGTGTGCCAGATTCCACCACAATTTTATTTACTTAACCATGAACTTCAAAAGACTACAAAAGATTTACCTTCCATTTAGATGAAAACTAGAAAGAACAATGGGAATGAATTTAGGGGAATAGCATTTAAATCTCCTCTTCTGAAACAACAAAATGTTTTACTCAATTCTGTAAATGTACAGCTAGTTATTATTTGGGCAATAGTGAAAAACCTAACCACATATATGATAATAATTTGTAGTGCCCAGTGAACCTAGATCAGAATCGATTTTACAACATTTCTATATTGTTGAATTTCCACTTTAAAATCTCTTCTAGTTTCCACATGTTCCTGGTATAGTCTATAAATGAAGCAAAAGAAAGTTCAAAAACACTGTTAAGCAGATATATACTCTTTAACTGGCTCATGTAATGTAATCCCACTGTTTATCACCTTTATAATAACAATATTTAATTTAAAAAGGATGTTAAATTATAAGCACAAAATACTTCACTATGTTGCTTTTCTGGTTTAAATAAAAATTATGCTTAAACCATTTCTTTAAATTTTATTGATATGAGTCTGTTAGTGAATCCTTGTAATCAGTGGAGCCTACTGAGTTGAGGCAGGAGGATTGCATTCAAGGCCAGTATGAGCTACGGGATAAGATTCTATCTCAAAAGAACAATAAATTCATTCAGAAAGGTGATATCATTTCTCAAACCACAAAAAAAAGGCATGAATAACATTAAAAGCATATGAGCCAACTTGAAAATGTTATGACATCCTGTGTCATTCCTACTATCTGACATAAAAGGTAAAAGTATGGAAGCACTAGGGGAAAGGAGAGGGCAAAGGAAAATAGTGGAGCACAAAGAGTGTCAGGGAATGGAATCACGCTGTACAGTGGTGTATCAGTAGACATAGAAAGGAAGGAACCTTCCTATTAACTGTAAGGCCCTTCCATGGTGATAATCTGTCAGTGCTGGTAAGGAATATACCACACTGGTGCAGGAAGCTGATGGCAGAAAATAGAAAGAAATTGGAAAATAGATTGGAATGCCTTATAATTTTTGCTCAATGCTACTCTAAAAAAAAAAAAATAGGTCTGTTAACCAACGAAAACATTTAGCAGTCACCCTATCCTTCCCCATCTCATTGTCCTTACCAATTCCAGGGCCACCCATTTCCAACCCCTACATGTACTAGCTATGTTACCTTATGTAATTTGCTTCACATTCACTAGTCTCAATTCTTCCACCTAATAGAAATGGAAATGATGGTGACTTTGCAGATTTTATAAACAAAGAACAAATAATCTTCTTGATACTCTGAGTATAAATAAGTTTAGGAGTATACAGTCATTTCTTACTGCCCATGGAGGCTTCTGTCCAGAAAGTACCCCAATGAAAAGTAAGGATGTTCCAACATCTCATATAAATGATATCATATTTGCATACAAATTATTAACATCCTCCCATGTACTTGAAATCATATATAGACTACTTATACCTAAAACAATGTAAACACTGCATAAATAGCTGATACATTACATTTTTAAGGTATACTTACATGAAGAAAAACATCTGTACATGTTCAGAAACAAGTCATCAGAAGCCTCACCAAGTTTTTAAATTCTAGTTGACTGAACATATAGACATGAAATTCACAAATATTCCCTTGACTTTTTGTCCCTATATCTTAGAAAAATATAAAGAAAGGAAGTTATAAAACATGTAGAACAATGGATGGGAAATAGCTCAAAGTAGTCCTAAGAAGAGTTAGGAAGAAAAAATATTGTATATGAATAGCTAAGAAATAAAGTCAGCCATGTCATTATTAGCCTTCATTTATGATGGAGGATGATGGAGAATTCTGAGAGGAAATCAAGGAAGGATGAGAAAAGCTTCTGGGCAGGAGAGAATACTGGTGACAGGATTAAGCAATTATAATTCTTCACATAGAGGAAAAGGGTAGAAAAAGAACTGCCAAGTAAAGAAATATAATACATCCAATGTAAGCTAATGGAATAGAAACATGAGAAAAGTAAAGGAAGCAAGCTCTTGTCTTAATTACAGGAATCAAGGCAGACAAGAGAATTGTAGAATGACTGGCCAGTACAAGTGAGCAAAATAGGATCAATTGTGCAAATAAATAAAATCCTTTCCTCTAATATGCAAACTTCTTTTCCTTTCTTTTGAACTACTTCTTTCTGTCACTTCAGTTTGTTCCAGATGTTACTCTGCCAAAAAGATGCAAGAAAAAAAGCCCTAGGAGCTAAGATTCTTTTATGACATTTGTTACACAATACAGTTTGATATGTTTTTCCAGAGATGAGCACAAAGAAAACTAAGTCTATGTAGCAATTACGCAATGCTTGCTTGCTTTTAAATCTGCTCTTAGAATATTTGGCATCACAGCAACTTCCCTTACCTTTCTGAGTTCTAAGATTTTGAAGCATTTAAAAGTATGACTGTTCTGGAAATAATGCCCAAGAGTTGACATAAAAAGAATAACAGTAATTAATGCATTTCATTGCATAACAAAACCAGAGCATCTCCAAACAAGTGAACCACATAGCAAGTATGGCAGCTGCAAAGGTCATATGTCAACTTCAAGAAGCTGTAATAAAAGACTTGACAACTGCTTATTTAGAGGATACATGATGTTTTCTTCTAGTAGTACTGACTCCTTGACATTTCTCTCTCTCCTATTTGTATGATTTGAACAAGGTCCTTTTCTCATAAAACAAGTTTCCTTTGCTTTCATCTATATTTACAGACATCATGCTTTTGACAAAAATTATATAAATTTTTCTTCTTTCCTTTGAGTAATTATAATGAGTTGGTAGTTATTTTGAAGGCTTTGCATCACTCCTTTTTATACTCAATGTAGTATAAATATTCAATGTAGTATAAAAATGATCCATGAAAATAATTTGTGGCTGACCTTTAAGTATTCGTCTTATAATTTTAAAATCCTTAATGTAATCCCAACCTCAAGAACAATAATTCCCAGCTAACGTATTGTCATATAAAGATATTTTTTGGTTCTCTGAAGAAGTTTAGTGTTCATTTCTGGTTGCCAGCTACCCCAGAGGCTGAGATATGAGGATCACAGTTCAAAGCCAGCCCAGGCAGGAAAGTCTATGAGATTCTTACCTCTAATTAACCCCTAGAAAATCAGAAGTGATACTGTGGCTCAAGTGCTAGAGCACTAGCTTTGAGGGGAAAAAAACTCAGGGAAAGCACCCAGGCCTTGAGTTCAAACCCCACAACCAACCACAACAACAACAAAAGGTGGGACTTGCCTCACAAAGAGAGGCACACAGAAATAAATAATATAGAAAGTCTATGGCATAGATCTTAAAACATGCCATATACAAAATACTATGTTATTCCATCATATTAATCCTTACATATGTATTATAAATAATATTGTTTATACATTATAAATACTATAGAATGTGAATTGTAATAGCAGTATATCCATTATTATTAGTATTTAGTTTATAATGATAAACTGGCTTTGAATAGGTATATATGTGATGATCCTACATTTAGTTATATATATGAAGATTTAGGACTTAAACCAATCTCTAATGATTTTGTGCAACAACAATTATCTTGCATAGTGTTTAAAAGTATATTTATTTTATGTTTAATTGTTGTAAAGATGATGTACAGAGGGGTTACAGTTACGTAAGAGTACATTTCTTTCTGAACAATGTTATCCTTTCCCTCACCCTCTCCCAACTTTTATCTCTCAGTATGTAGGCAGCAGTTCTCCAAGTACCAACTGAAGCCAGAATGCTTCTGATATACTGAAATTGGTAAGAATGTTCTAAAAACAAAAGACCACTGGAACATGCGATCATATGATATGATGTGCCACAGAACTAATCAACAAAATCTAAGTCAGTGTTCTTAATATAAGCTAAAAACAAGTCAATAAGAGGTGGTACAGCGAGCCTAGGCATGCTCTTTGAAGTCAATTTCAAGTCTTTCCAGAAAGGAAAGGGGTCGCTGTTTGTAAGTTGGCGGACACTGCTTCCTCTTACTCCTGTCATCCTCTTCTTTCCTGTCTAAATCAGAGGTATGTGATGATTCATGGAGCAAGACATACTCTCTGCTACTGAACCCAAACTTGAACACATCCTTCTCTTTGAGTTCGTAGCGTTTTGCGGGGAGAGGGATCTGTGCTTCTGGGGGCTTGCTGTATTTAATGACCCCGGAAAGTGTTAGCACCTTGTTCCTCATGTCCCGTTCCTGGGCCTCTATCTCCAGTCCTGCTCCTGTACGCCCTTGATCTCCTTCCTCCAGCAGCCCAGGCCCAAGCGAATGAAGTCTGGACCAGGATGCTCTCCTTTATCTGCAGGACTTGATGAGTCCACCCCTCAACTTCCGCTTCCTCTTCCAGTTGCATGCGGCTTTGCAGAAGGCCTCAGGGCCAGGAGGGCTCTGGAGCAGGGCGTGGCTGGCCCAGGCCTTTAATACTGGCCACCTGGAAAGGCAGATCTGAGGATCTCGGTTCCGAGCCAGCTGGATCAGTAAAGTCTGAAAGACTTCTTTCCTCCAATTTACTTCCAAAAAATAAAAATAAAAAAATGGAGTGGAGGCTCAAGCGGTTGAGTATAAGCTATGAGCACAAAAGCTTAGGGCCCAGGACCAGAATTGAGGCCCCAGCACTGGCATAAAAAACATCATGCCTTTGTGAGTTTGTTTAAAGCAAAGATGTCACCTTCATCAATGTAGGAACATCTCATTGAAATCCTTGTTAACTTTTGGTAGAGACAATCTTAGTAATTTTCTTAGGTTGAATGTCCTCCTGGGAAACTAGAGACCATAGTTCCCATAGGAGTCTTTTTTAAATTTCTTTCTGAGAAATATCACTTTTTCTGGAGGTAAAAATAAGTTAAAATTTTTATCTTTCACTCATAAGATTTTTAAACTCTCAAAAATGCAACTTCCTCTTCTCAAACCCCATGCCACCTTAAAAAACAAAAAACAAACCTTAGCAATATATACATTCGTACTTAAACATGCAGTGTCATTGTCTTCTGACAAAATTCTGTTTTAAAACCCCACAAAAAAGCATATTCAAAACTTTCCCTGAACTAGAAGACTATGATGTTAGAAATGAGGAAATCTCATGTTTAGGAATATTTACACAACCTCGAACTAAGAAAGTCAACTTCTCTTCTATACTTTTAATTAAATAAACAACCAGCCTGGGAAAGCCACACATCTTAGAGATTGCAAGTGCAGCATCTTCTGTCTGTGGAGCTCTGAAGGCAAGAGGAAATGAAAACAAATGAGAAGTTAGCATAGAAACTGCTGGCAGGAAAATTATGCATCCGGATTTCAAACTTGGTGAAGGACAAAAATCAAAGGAAAGTAGTCACAGAAAACCAGTTTAGCTGAGAACAATGCATTATTTACAGAGAAAGGGCCCAACATTCCAAGTAAGAGACACATTTTATTTAAAGAAGATTAATGTTTTATAACTATCCAATAGGTACACTCCTGAAGGCTGGAGATTTGATTTTGCAACTACCACACCCATATAAAAAGATAACTTAGATAATCAAAGATTCTTAGCCTGTTTTTATTAAGCATATTGTACACTACTGTCTATAATATACACATATGCATATAGTATAATGCATTTGGAAATGTATTTCCCCTATCACTTCAGAGAAAGAAGGCACAGGGAGGCATCATTCTGATGTGCTATTAAATTTATCACACCAATTGCCAGCAATAAACCTACCTCTACTTACGCAAAATGGGTCATTTCAAATATTTCTATGAATTAAAAGCCCTTGTAAGACTCATGATGGAATTAACCATTGTATTAAGAGGTGGGACCTTCCTGTGGCCATTAGGAGGTATCAGCAGGAATTTGCCATTATGAATGGATTAATATCATTGGAGTAAGTTTCTTACCATAAACAAATTCCTGGTAAAAACAGTAAGTTGGGCCTGACTTCCCCTCCCAGTCTCATATAAGCTTGCCTGACCTTCTACTGAGTCTCAGCTCCACATGAATCCTTCTTCATATACTAACTACTAGCTCTTGGATGTTTCAGCTCCTATAATGGTGAACCAAATAAATCTATTTTTAATACATTACTCAGTTTCAGATGTTGTTATAGCAACAGCCAACAGAGAATTCCTGCAAACTGGTTAAGATAGATAAGACTTGGAAATAAAATTGAAGAGCTAGAAATGTGCTTGGGTTATTATACTATAACAACAAATAAATTTCAGAATGATTTTTCTCATAATTGAATAATAATAAGAAAGTCTAAAGTATTAGATACACTTGAAGAGTTAAATATATGTTTAAAATACTTCCGATTTCTATTGAT
This sequence comes from Perognathus longimembris pacificus, assembly GCF_023159225.1. NCBI lineage: Eukaryota > Metazoa > Chordata > Mammalia > Rodentia > Heteromyidae > Perognathus > Perognathus longimembris. The sequence goes on along the minus strand of NC_063181.1, from coordinate 17,889,366 downwards.
CTGTAAATACTACATTTCTCTTTATTGGACACATCACTAATTAGAATTTATATTTGAACCTAGAACATAGTTTAACACAAAATATATCCAGGGGAAAATGACAAAAACTGTTAAGAAACTTAAAACCTTGTGCTGAGCAAACTACAAAGTTCCTTGCTAGACACAAAAACAATTGGGAAAAATGTCATTCTTGAAATAAATACTTGCTTTCAATTCTTTGAAGGAAAAAATCATTAGGGAAGAGAACTAGAATTTTTCTGTCATCCTTGTGGAAAAGGATAGAATTAGAACAGCAGGCCTTTTTCTATTTAGGAAACATTTTGCCACTTAACAAAACAATCTCATTACATTCAAGCAATCCAGCATGAACAGGTTGCCCAGTGTACCTAAGGGAATTTAAGTCATAAGATGTTAAATAACCACTAGTCAATGATTAGGGGATTACTGCCCAAAACAACCAAACATTGAATGAAGAACCTTATAAAAGTTGACTGTTAGAACAAAGGTAACTTTTTTAATTCTAAAATTCCTTTCCTTGAGAAAGAGCTCCTCTACAGCTAAATTTTCCTCAGTAAGTATAATGGTACAGGGGAAATAAGCTTGAAGGTTTGATGCTTCAGCTAGCTGACTGGCCCAGAGTTGAATGTTGATAAATGTGAGATCTCTCTGTACAAACAGCTTCTGAGAAAGAAGCAGGGCCTGTCAGTTCATTCCTCTGCATCCGGTTTAGCCTGTAACTGCACCCATGAAACCATTTTTCTGAACATCTTGCAAAGCCTGTTCAGGCTATTGATAAGCAAAGAGAGGGTACTACAATGAAGGAGCTAGGAGCTTTACAGATATAATTTCTTATACTGAAACTTACTTCAACTCTCAGAGCACCTTATGAAATTCCAAAAGCAAAGACCATTATTTTTTATCTTAAGATTTTTAGAACAACTTAGCATGTATCATCTCTTGGGAATTCTCAAGAGTCTACTTTTGGTGGAAGTGTTTCTTTTTAATTATTATTATATTCAGTTTATCCCTGTTCCTTATAGAAAACTTAGTATAGTTTTGTGTTCACCTGTGATCCTAAGCTGTTAATTTGTTCTTGGTCAACTTGTTCCAGGGTACAGTAAAGACGAAATAGAGTTGATTTGTACCATTTGAATAGTAAGATCAGACCTGAAGTAAGTGGCAATAAAGAAAGTTCTTTAGAAGCCCTCCCTAATTGTACTCTCTGCAACTGGAACATTTTCTGCCAGGAAGTAGTGCTTAAGTAGGTATTGTTAAGTGAATGAACTAATGATGAGTGGTAAAAGTGAAATCTCTTACAAAGGAAATGTATTCAATATTTCATAGAAGTGTGTAATTATAGAATGTGTCTTAAATATCTCATATTGTATATTTTTGTCTCTCTACTTCGTTTGCATATCCACTGATCTAGCCAATTATTACTGTAGAAAAGTTACAAAATAATAAAGCATTTAGAAAATAAGAATCACTTCAAGCCAAGAAAAAACTTATCAACCCACCAACAGCTTCCACAATTATTTATTTGCATTCTTTCTATGGGAATTTTCCCTCTACATTCAATAATTGTGAATAGTCTCCTCAAAGAGATTCTAACCATCTTTCATCAGGGATGCCTCTGTTTAATATTTTCAGAGCTGCTAAGATTTGCTGAATGAATAACATCAGTGTTGACATCACTTTTCAAAATAAGTCATAACTATATAATGTACAACAGACTGAAAAAGAAAACAAAATGAAGTATTATGGTTGAATTTAACCCCCCCAACCATGTTGAGGTTTTAAGTCCTAGTATCTTAGAATGTGACATTATTTAGAAATAGGGTCTTTGAAAGTACAATCAGCTGAGCTTGAAAAAGTTCATACCATAATGAAGAAGTCTCATAATCCACCATGATTGCTGTTTTTCTAAGATGATGGCCACCTGAAGATAACACAGAGGAAATGCCACATGACCATGACAAAAATTGAAGTTATTGGGCTGGGAATGTGGCCTAGTGGTATAGTGCTTGCCTAGCATGCATGAAGCCCTGGGTTTTATTCCTCAGCACCACATAAACAGAAAAAGCTGGAAGTGGCGCTGTGGTTCAAGTGGTAGAGTGCTAGCCTTGAGCAAAAAAGGAAGCCAGGGACAGTGCACAGGCCCTGAGTTCAAGCCTCAGTACTGGCCCAAAAAAATTTAAAATTAAAAATTTTAAAAAACCGATGTGGTCCACACCTAAGAGTATCCTCCTTTGTGCTCATTGTGTGAATGTCTAGAATCCTGTATAACTTATCAAGTCCAAGTGTATTTTTTGTCTTTTACTATCCAGTGTGTTTATTTGTAGATTTATAAGCACATTCTAATTACAACAAATGAAGGAAATCATGCAACCTATGTTTCTTTAGGTCTTGATTACTTTGCTGAATAAAACTTTTCCAAGACTTTCCACTTCCTTATGAATGGTACAACATAATTCTTTCTGATGGATGAGTAGAATTCCTTTGTATTTATACACCACATTTTCATGATCCATTGGTCTGTGGAAGGGCATTTGGATAGATTCCATATCTTGGCTAACAAACAATTCTACAGTGAACATGGTTGTGCTGGTAGCTTTAATGTTGCCTTGTTTGTGGTCTATTAAATAAATACCCAGAATGGAATTGTTGTGTGATAGGGAAGCTCTATGTTTAATCTTTTGAGGAACCTCCATACTGCTTTCAGCCACATCAGGAAATAAAGGCTTCAGGCTCCTAGGACATGATACATACAGACTGTTGAAGGATGAGGAGGTCAAATATAAGTCAGATGATATAGTTACAGTATCTCAGGTAATTTCTTAGGATTACTTGCTGAAAAAATAGATGAAAATTCTTCCAAGATATTGGAAATGTCTTGAAAACTCTGCCAAGGTATTGGAAGTGTCTTTTCCCTCTGCAATGATGATTGATTTTCCATGCTTATTTAAATAGCATTCCTACAAAGGATTTAAGGCAATTACTTTTCTTTTGAAAGAAGCTTTGGGACTAAGAGAAGGAAAAGATCTGTGTTAGTTTTTGTTGCTGTGACTAAGTGCCTGTGAAAATGAACTTAAGGGATAAAGGACTTCTATCCTTATAGCAGCTGGCTCCATAGCTGTGGGCTTCAGGCAAAGTAGCAACATCTTGCTTATCAGGAGCATGTGGCTGAACACAGCTCTGCTTTTCATATTGGCAAAGAAGAGACATGGGGGGAGGGGATAACTAAGAAATAGCTCCAAGAAAACCCTCCCCCTAGCAGCTCACTTCCTCCAACTAGTAGCATCACCCAAAAGTTCCCATCATCTTCCAATAATGCCATCAAAAAATGAATTCATCAATGGATTGATCCACTGGTTATGTCAGAACTCTGAATATCTCCTATGAATGATTGGGCCCATTACCTGTGGATATGTCTTTGTAGGGGATATCCTACTTATTCAAACTTTAATAACTGACTTCCCTTATGTACACTTGCAGGAAAGAAGGCAGATCAAGAGACAGATGTCTCAGATGTTGGTCTAAGACACTCAACTTGGGAAAACTGTTTCTCTAGCATAAGAAAAAACTCCATTTTATAAGGCATAATTTCCTAAGTTTCAACATTATTTTCATAAGAGATAGAGGAGCAAATAGGTAGTTGATGTAAAGTAAGTTACTAACTTCTCACTTAGGTTTAATACAATATGGGACAAAGTTCTATGCCAATCCTCCTTTAATGCCTTTAGGCAAATATATTCAATAAAATACGATGAATCCTTTGACATAATGTACTCGCGTGCTATGTATACAAATTTGTCAAAACTACAGTTTCCAACAAGAAGGAAAAAGTCCACATGACTAACAGAAACTTAAACACTCTTTCACATATTCAACTTAAGAGAACACATAATTTATAACCTTTTACTTCGGTTTCTGACCTATTAATAATTATTTCATATAATTTTAGAATGATTCCTAAGTGAGCGAGTTTTAATTTATGATCTATGCATGGGATCCCACAAAACATATGACCTAAAAAATAAACAAAAACTTCTTAGATGGTTGCAAAATTTTATTTATTTTTAATTTGTACATATTTTCAATATCAGGAGCCAATGTTCCTCAAAATTTACATTAAGGATTGTATAATCAAATGATGTTATCTCCAAAGTACTTCAATTATCTATCTATCTATCTATCTATATCTTAAAAAATACAATAGTCCAAATTTTCTCATTAATATTCATTAATTTAAGATATACAGTGTTTTCTAAAATTTATTTCCAATTCTAGGCCAAAAATAACTAATTTCCATATCTCTCTGAAGCAAACATGAAAAATGCATAAATTCTTGTAGTTCAAAAGCAGAACACAATGGTATTGTGAACAACATTCTTAATTGTATTTAAAGAGTTAGAGGGCTGGGGATATGGCCTACTAGTAAAGTGCTTACCTCGCATATGTGAAGCCCCTGGTTCTATTTCTCAGCACCATGTATATAGAAAAAGCAAGAAGGGATGCTAAGGCTCAAGTGGTAGAATGATATCCTTGAGCTAAAAGAAGCCAGGGACAGTGCTCAGGCCCTGAGTCCAAGCCCCAGGACTGTCAAAAAATATAAAATCTTGCTTTCCTCCTAAGCATTAGAAATGCTCTACTTTGTTTTTTTATTCATGGACAGAATTTACTGATTAAATATATTTTGAATATGAGGGCAACTGACTTGCCAAAACTAGAAGCTAAAAATATTGTCTAACCTAAAATACAATAAACTTTATTTTATTTGGAAAATAAATAAATTAACAGGATGGAGAGAGGGAGGGAAAGAAGGAAAGGGAGAGGGAAGGAAGGGAGGAAGGGAAAGAGGAAGGGGGAGGAAGGAAGAAAGGAAGAGAGGGAGGAAGGATGAAAGGAAAAAGGAAAGAAGGTAGGGAAGGAAGAAGAAAGGAAGGGAGGTAGGGAAGGAGGAAGGAAGGAACAGAAGGAAGCAAGGAAAGAAGGGAGGGAGGGAGGAAAGGAGGGAAGGAGGGAAGGAGGGAGAGGGAGGGAGGGAAGACGGAAGGGAGGGAGAGAGGAAAGAAGAAAGGAAGGGAGGAAATTAGTTCTACATAATGTGTGATTTTATTCCCATTAATTCAATGATTTGCATTTGTGATCACCAGCTACTGCATTTATATATTTATGCCATAATCCTGATAATGCCAGGTTTGAATAATAAACTTCTCATTTTCTTTTGTTGGTCTTTTTTCTCTTTCTTTTTTTATTTTATTGTCAAATTGTTGTACAGAGAGGTTACAGTTTCATATGTTAAGCCTTAGATACATTTCTTGTACTGTTTGTTACCTCCTCCCTCATTCCCCCCTCCCCTTTTCCCTCTCCCCCCATGAGTTGTTCAGTTGGTTTACACCAAATAGTTTTGCAAGTATTGCTTTTGGAGTCATTTGTCTTTTTATCCTTTGTCACTTGATTTTGACAAACCCTTTCACTTCCCTAGTTCTAATACCAGAAATGTATTTATTAATAACCTAATTTGTTCATTGTATAATGTAAGATTTTCTTTGTTTCCAATCTAGTCATTTATAACATAAAATTTATTAAAAGGTTTATTGGGAGACCCAATCAGGAAATATGGAACAGGGATGTTAGAGATAAACCAGAGCAGACACATGAGAATTACTCATGACAGTTGGCAGAGCAGTTGTGTCTAACACAGAATGAAGACTCAACAGATATTTGTGGAAAAGAATCCTCTCTCTCCCTCTCTCTCTCTCTCTCTCTCTCTCTCTCTCTCTCTCTCTCTCTCTCTCTCTCTCTCTCTCTCTCTCTCTCTCTCTCTCTTTCTCCCCTTCTGAACATAATGTACAACTCTCACCAGATAAGAAGGCCAGGCTTTTGATTTGAAAAGTACCTAGTCATAACCTGAATATTACCACCTGAAAGGCACAAACTGTGTTATGGCTCTTTAGATCTTCACACTTTGCAGGGATATCTACATGAAAATGTATTTTAAGAGACTCACAGCTACCAAGAAGTTGTTTCTTATAATAAGAAGCTAGAACAATATCCAGTCTTCTAAATCAAGGAAGCAATGAATTCCAGCAATGGGGACTCTGGCGTCACAATTAAAGAACACAGTATCATTATCTTGCCTCTCTTAACCTGACAAAAAGGGAATCTTATCCACTGGCTACTGTACAAGTAATTTTTTTAAGTAAGTGTTTAATGAAAACACAATGAAAACATTTAAAACAAGGAAAAGCAAACAGTGTCACAAGCACAAAGAGTCTCATGAGATAGTCTTCTAAATATAGTATAGTATTTTATAGTATTTTAGGACCCTGAAACAACAACAAAAAAGAACATTAGGTTAAAACTAAGGAAATCTGAGTAACACAACGTCCTTATTATCTTTAAAAATACTGAATCAATATTGGTACATTAATCATAGTAAATATGTTATGGAATGTAAATATTAGGCAAACCTGCATGCAAGATTTGTGGAAACTGTATACCGTAACAAGTTATATATTATAACTCTATTCTATTTCTATAACAATCTTCTTGTAATTCTAAAAGTATTTTTTAAATAAAGTTTACATTTAACATCTTTTAACCACTTAATATGTATGTATAGGTAAACTCTGCACTTGAAATTAAGCCCAATTCATGACACACGTAGGCACATGCTTGCATGCTCTCTCTTGTTCTACCTGTGTGTGCTTGTGCACACACACACACACTCACACCACCTGGGTGACTTGGGCAAAAGAATATCTACTTATTTACAAGAGTATAAGAGGAGTTGTTTTTTAAACTCCAGAAAATTTTTAGTTTGTGAGTGAATGGTTTGTATTATTAAATTTTCTTCAATATTTTTGAAATTGGAATAGTTGTTTGTTAACTGTAGGAATAAAAACTAACTCTATATGTGCATTATGAAGCTAATCATAACAAGATAGATACCAAGAAGTGCTCAAATCTGGAGAAAATTTTCTGAAAACTATTATTCCAGGCATGCCAATGACAGTTAATCATCAAATCTTCCTCAATGACATCATTTAAGAAATTTAGGGCTGGGAATATGGCCTAATGGCAAGAGCACTTGCCTCCTACAAATGAAGCTCTCGGTTTGATTCCCCAGCACCACATATATGGAAAACGGCCAGAAGGGGCGCTGTGGCTCAGGTGGCAGAGTGCTAGCATTGAGCAGGAAGAAGCCAGGGACTGTGCTCAGGCCCTGAGTCCAAGGCCCAGGACTGGCCAAAAAATAAATAAATAAATAAAAGAAATTTATTTATTCATTTTACTGGGCACTTTTCATGGAAAAAAAGGAGAGGAATTTATTTTATAGATCTTCATATGTTTTTTATTTAGTTAGAGGAAAACATATGTTTTTTCTCAGTTGAGGCTACAAAATAATTTTACAACATCCTTCAAGACTGACGTGAGGTTTTTTTCCATAGATATTTAAGAGGGATGAGGTCAAGGGGAATGGCACAGAAGAATGAAGAGTAGAAGGGTGAGCAAATGTCATCATCATGAATAGACTGTGTGTGTGTGTGTGTGTGTGTGTGTGTGTGTGTGTGTATGTATGTATGTATGTATTTGTATCTTCAGCTTGAAGTCTGGGACTAGGTGTTGTCCCTGAGCTTTTTTTCCTCGAGTCTAGTGCTCTAAGACTTGACCTACAGCTCCATTTCTTGCTCTTTTTGTCTAATTGCAGATAAAAGACTCATGAACTTTTCTACCTGTGCTGACTTCATGTCTCAGCCTTCTAAGTAGCTAGGATTCTAGGTATGAGCCATCAGCACCCTGGTTTGCAGTCATAATAGTTAATGGTCCTATGTGAAAATGAAACCAGGTAAGTGGAGGGGATAGGTGGGGCTGGGAGGAATGAGAGAGAATAATGAAAGGGGTGAGATTGGTCAAGGTTCATTGTACTGACAGACTGATATCTTGAAATCTCTTTCTACAACTAAAGGTTAATAAGGAAAATAAATTTAAAAATATTTTTACATAAAAAAATGAAACAGAACCTCTTGAGATTGGGATCATGCAATACCAAGTGTTATTTCTACCCTGAAGACAAAAGAAAAGTTGCCAAAGTTGAATACATTGGTTTTCATAATCCAGGAACTCACTTTTGCCAAATGTTTTAGGTACAAGAAATGACTTGAGCCACTCTGTTATCTTATTATTATTGAGAGCTTGAGGAAAAGTTGAATCTTTCAGAAGACCTGCAGCAAATAGCCAATTAAAGGTCTGCCTATCATCTGAAAATTCTCTGTGAGGTTATTATGCATATATCCCTAAGAGTTATTACTTCAATTACCTAAAGTAATAAGTTGATGATAAGACCTCCTCATGGTCTCAAAGTTATTTGCAGTGATCCATATTATTGGTTTAAATTAAGGGCATGAATAAGGAATTTGAAATATAAGGAGTTAGATGAAATATTGAAATGGCTCTTTATAATATCTCAATGTGGCATTGATTTTTATGTTTTTTATTCTCTGAATTATTAGATGGCATTATGCTTTTATCCTACAAATATTTATTGTTTTCATACCATTCACATTCATAATAACAACTGCCTAAAGAACTACTGGAAACACAAAAATGTAAAGAAAAAAGGCAAACAAGACTTCATGTTACTTATAATTATTTAAATGCATTATAGAAATGTACTTAAAAGAAACATGTAATTATTTCCACATATTCTATATATACATGCACATACACACACATACACACATACACATACACTTAGTTTTACAAACAATCAAAACAATTTGGGCAGTTTCTTTTGGCATAAAACTGAAGGACATATATTCAATCTCACTGTGTGACAAATGACTTGGCTTTTACAAGCCCTGACAAGACCCTTAATTCCAGCCATACTGGTCGCAGATTTATCATCACTGACAGAAAAACAAGTCAAAGTAGAAACAGATTGGTCCAATAACATTATTTGCATGCACAAGGCAAATCTTTTAAATAAGGATTACTTGCTATCTGATATAGGTTATATTGTCAATGTAATCCTATTCCTTACCAACAGTGTCTACATCAAGAAAGATGATTCCAGTGATTCTACATAGCCCCATTGCTCCTAGAACTGCCAAACTAGAAAAAAAAACCTAGAGAATAATGATTCTTGTGTTCTACCAAAAACCTTATCCACTTCTCAGAACACAGACTAGAATAACTTCTTTTAAGTTGCTTAACCAAGCAACTATCCTTTTACCTCATCTACAGATAATTCATTTTCTTCTATTTTTCTACATCTAAATATTTAAATAATACTTTTATTCATCTAGTTGCATTGCAATTTATTTACTTACTTATATGTCTCCAAACACTAATGAACCACTGCTAAAATCATTACTATAAGGGTTGTTATTTCCCCATCTTTATATACCTTATAACCCTTTATACAATTATAAGCCTTCTCTCATAGTATTGATGCCCATGGCTTTGTAAAAGAAACAAACTTGGAAAGTGTACATACAGTATGGCATTCCAGAAAAAGGCAAAACTATTAAGAGTAAAAAAAAATACACACAAATAGACAAAAACTTGAATAATTACCAGGAGTTTGGGCAAAAGAGTAAAAGAATAGATAGGTATAGATTCTGTTACCTCAGTGAGACTATTGTATAAAAACTGAGTACATGATATTATGAACCTTCCAAACCCATATTACTAAACAGAACAATGAGTGAGCTCTGTTGTACACTGTAGCAATTAGCTAAGAATAATATTTCTAATTGAACCAATTGTAACAAATTAACACACTAATTGCAAGAGAATAGTTAGGGAAGCGTGCCAGGAGAGGATGTGAATGTGGGATGCATATGGAAATTCTTTCCATAAGCCTAAAACTACTGTGAAATAAATAAATAAACCTCTGAGTTAAAAAGTATGCTGAGAAAATACACTCACGGACCATTACTTGGTTTCAAGGAAGAGAAACTTTATCATTACGATTCTTAGTATCAGCATATTAAGTATAATTTGGCCTGGCTGAAGTTTAGATTCTTTACATTTCTGACACACTGCTGATGTCTTTCCTCAACAAGATGGGTATATTAGGAAATGTTCCCTATAGACAAGCATATTTTTCTGATTATCTACAACCATACATATTTTCTTCCTTTACAAAGGAAGAGATAGTAGATTTTCTCATTCCATGTCAAACCAAATGATCTAAACAACTAGGAGTGGAAGATTTTTTTTTTGGCTCATCATTTCAGAGGTTTGGGACACAGCTCTTAATTCTGGGACTGTGGTGAGGCAGAATACTCCAATGTCAGGAACATGTGAAAGAGCCTACTTACCTCATGATGGACAGGAAGCAGACAAAAGGGAAGGTGTGGGGGATTAGGTGTGAACTTTCCATAAACTCCACTAGTGACCTGATTCTTACATCTAGGCCCCAGCCCCTAAATATCCCACCACTTCCTGAAAAAGCATGACTGGATAAGGACAAAGGTTTTTGAAACACATAAACCCATACCATTTCATATTCAAGCCATAACAGAAGTTTTTGATGTTTATTTTTAGCAGTGTTTATTTAAAGCTTCTCCAGAGAATTTTTACACTAATAGATTGCATTTAAATCATGTATTTTGACTCAACTCTATGTCTTATCTATAGTTTCTAACAAAATATATAAAATAGTTTCCCAATCAGAGATTGTACACTGAACAATATTAAACTCAGAGAATAATTTAAATCATAAATAATAATAGAAAAATTAACTTAAAATTATATTTTTTTATAAATAGCCCACCCTTCCTTTCAGGCGGTTTTGGTTACAAGTGTGTTGATTACAAACTGACATCATAAGGTCTGTGAGGATCTTGGACCACAACAAAGACAATCAACCACATAATTTCTAGTATTAAGTAGTTCACAGATTTTTGACTGTAAAAGATAAATATAGCATGATGCTACCATAAATAAATTTGTTAGTAGAAGTCTTCCAAAAATGTACTTGTTATTTCACCATCAATATAGAAATACTATAGAATTAGAATAGACCAGATAATAAATATCACCATGGGTGCAAAAGGAAAGATGAAAGAAGTCTGTGGATAGGGCCGTGATTCTGAGTAGGGAAAGTGGGGAAATAGTGCCACAATTCGCAAAGATAAGGAGTAAAGAAAGATGGCAGAATTCGAGGAGTATTGGAAATGAGAAAGCTATTTAGATGAAATATTAGATACAAGAACTTGGTCATAGGAAGCCAGGCATGGTGGTACACAACTGTTATTCTAACACTCTGGAGGCTGAGGTAGGAGGCTAGTGAGCTCAAGGCAGTCTGTGGTATTGGGTAAGACCCAGTCAGAGAGACAGAGACAGAGAGAGAGAGAGAGAGAGAGAGAGAGAGAGAGAGAGAGAGAGAGAGAGAGAGAGAGAGAGAGAGAGAGAGAAAGAACGTGTGGGGGGAAGGAAAGAGAGAGAGAGTTGCGCTTTAGCTACAGATTTGCGAAGTACCTAGATTTAACAAAAGTAGTGTAATGGATATGCATATAAATACCTGGGTCAAAGAACTACAAAGGCATCAACATTTCAACATTAAGAATCTACACAAGAAAGGAAGTTGCAAAGAATGTTCAATTGATTAAACTATTGGAGGAAAAAAGCAGAGCAAAGCATTATAGAATTCCAGGCAAAAAATAAAAGTGAAACCATCAAGAATTAAGAGATAAAGGGAATCAGATGTTGAAGGGAAATAAAGATGACAAAGATCACAATGTATCTGAATATATTGGGACACTGAAACATGGACATTGTTACTACCATAAGAGAAAAGTTATGGTGCTACTCTTTCCTCATTTCCCTTCATCCATCATCCAGTGGCATCCATTGTTCAAAATATAGTTGGAGATTCTCTTAGGTCACAAGAAATTCAGTTCTGGGAAGGAAACAGTACTTTCAGGTGGCTGGAATATATCATAAATGAAACAGACGAAAATTTCTGCTGCTGTGGATCTTTCCTTCTGAAAGTGAAGGAAAGTAAATCACACTCACATACATGTATATAGGTACACACACGTTTCATACACGGATGTAAACAGCATAATGAAACTAAACAAATGCTTTTTGTAATGTGGGGTATGGGAGTAGTAGCAATACAGTGGAGAGGGGAACTTGGATTAGATATACTGTATACATCTATGCCATTGTCTCAATGACATCTTCTCATAATTAATGTGTGCCAATTCAAAAATAAAATTAAAATATAAAGGGAATAGTTATTTTAATATGTTGAGGGGTGACTGAGATATGATAATTTTGAGAAAGTAAATATATATTCATTAAAGTAAGTCATGCAATAGGAGATCATTATAGCTTAGCAAAACAATACACTATGGAGTGTTGGTTATTTACCATGATGATCAAGTAACTGACTAGGAAATGTGCCTCATATTCAATGCTGCTCAGTACCAGAAGAAAGTATTCTATTATACTGCTTTACCATCTTTTTTGTGCCCTTACAGCCTCCCAGGAATGATTAATTTATTTGCTTTCTATAAATTAGTTCATAATTTCTGGAATTTTATATTACTTCCATTATAAACTATTTTTTGCTTATTCTCTTTTCTTTCATGAGTATAATTTTTTAAAATTTCTGAGCAACTAGTCTGTTATATAGATATATCTTTATGTGTTTATCCATTTATCTATTAAAGATATTAGGCTATTTCTATTTTTGGACTGTTACAAAAACGTCCGTGTAAACGTTTTTATGTTTTGATATTTTCTTAAATTCTTGAAACTGAAAGTTCTTTCTTGCCATTTTTAGCCTATTTCTTGAAAGTCATACAATTATTACTACCTAGAAACACAGTCTACCTTTTGCAATTTATATTATCATATGTGTACATTGATGGAGAACCATATATTATGGAGCTCTAGGAACTTTTCTCCAATCTACCTTTTACTTTCTATCATTTCATCACCATTATTAGTTCCTTTGTTTTCTTTTAGCATAGTTACATGTCATTTTACTTTCAATCTCAATCATCTTGTCATCATAATGCATTTTTAGAATATATTTCTAACATGTAAGTTCTCTTTTATAATTCTTTTATTTATTTATTTATTTATTGGCCAGTCCTGGGCCTTGAACTCAGGGCCTGAGCACTGTCCCTGGCTTCCTTTTGCTCAAGGCTAGCACTCTGCGACTTGAGCCACAGCGCCACTTCTGGCCGTTTTCTGTATATGTGGTGCTGGGGAATGGAACCCAGGGCCTCATGTATATGAGGCAAGCTCTCTTGCCACTAGGCATTATCCCCAGCCCCATTTTTATAATTCTTAATAAATTGTCACACAAAATAAAAATATTTTTAAATATTTGTTTATTTACCTACTTACTTATTCATATATATATATATATATATATATATATCTTTTTAAAATTTATTTATGTCCTTATTGTCAAATTTTAGATCTTGAAAGACAAATGTGGGATTTGTTAGGTATGTAACAACAAAAATAGATATTCAATTTATTACAAGACATTTTATGTCCACCATTTACTTTATGCACTATGCTTGGAATGTAAATTTAGTTTTTATAAAAAGAGCGAGTGGGCAAAGAAAAAGAGGGAGCTGTAATTGATGAAATTTTATGGAATGTAACTATTGGCAAATATATGCTTTCCATTCTTATTGTAGTTCTATGTCTTTTTAAATTAACTCAATTTATAAAATATTAATTGTAATGGACAAGTTAACAAGCCACAACATCATGTCTTACTCAAATGGAGAATTATTTTGCCTCCTGGACTCTTGGGTCTGGAAGCTAGCTCCTGGTTGTAATCATATCTGCCTCACTTGCAATTGAAATGTAATTAGGGCAATAGTCAAACACAGGATCCTGTTGCAGATAAATAGTAAAATCACCTCATTACAGTTTCTGGAATTTATCTATGCCAACCTTTTCTCCAATCATCTCAATCAGTCCTTCGAAAGTGTAACCCCTTGAACATTTTTGTTCTCTGACACATGTTAACAGAAGGTCTTGAATCACAAAAGAAAAATTTTAGGCATTAAATATCCTTTTCTAGGGTCAATAATAAACTCATGTTAAAAATAGCCATATAATCTCTTTCAATCTTCTAAACCCCTTATGATCTTCAGACCATGTTTGCTTTGTTCCTTCTAGTTCAGATAAGGTACTGCAAAATGAAGAAAACTTCAAAAAAGACCAGTATTGTAGAAGTTACAAATACTAAAAGAATTTGGCATTATTTTGTTCACTACTTTGTTTTTTGTTTATGTGGTACTGAAGAATCAAACGCAGGGCCTCAAGCGCACTAGGCAAGCACTCTACCACTAAGCCACATTCCCAGCCCCTTTGCCATTGTATAATAAAAACATCGGTTTCTCCCTCTCCTCTCCCTTTTAACACATGTAGATGTCATTTCAAGTATTTTGAATTGCATATATTATTATCATCACCATGACTTGCAATTCTTCTCCTACAAGAGTATTTCACTTTCATAATATTCTTTAGAATACTGTCTTTCTTTTCACTCTAAAAATCTTCCTATCATCGTCTCTTATTCTCTTCTCAGGTCCTGCCACTTCCTTCGAGTATCTCTGCACCACAAGGAATCCCCCGTGTCCCTCACCCAAATTCCTTGATCACAATCCTATATTGTTATTTTTATATCACTTATCACTACTAACAATAACCATTTTTCGATCTCCTTTAAGTAGCTGAGCTCTGTAAAGGGAGAAAGGCTACCGCTACCCTAATCCTATGACAGAGCCAATGATATAATAGATATTAAGTATTTGTTAAATAAACTGTTAATATTCAAAACATTAATGGGTACAGTGTGCACATGGAAAAGTCAAAATGAAGCCAGCTCTGAACAACCAAAATTGCCTTACTGTAATGTACACAATATTAACCTTGGTTAAATGAGTAAGTGAATCAAAGTTTTCTTTGATCTGCTGACTATTCGGAAATATATTATTTTCTTCTCAATCAGCTTCTTATCTATAAAGGTAATCATGAAGTAGAATTCTTTTTTTTCCCTTGGAAGATTTATTTTTTTTTCAAATTTTTATTATCAAACTGATGTACAGAGAGGTTACAGTTTCATACGTTAGGCATTGGATACATTTCTTGTACTGTTTGTTACCTTGTCCCTCATACCCCCCTCCCTCCTTCCCCTTTTAAAGTTGAATTCTTATTGTCTCAAGCCTGACACATATTTATCTTCATATTGGTTATGGTATATTTTTATTTTCTCTGAACTTTCTATAGTGTCTGTTTTGAAATACAAATAGTAGTCTCAAGATTTCTCTCTTTGGCCAACAAGAATATTGTAATGCAATTCCCTAGTTCTTAAAATCTTGGTGTACGGCTGGGGATATAGCCTAGTGGCAAGAGCACTTGCCTCGTATACATGAAGCCCTGGGTTCGATTCCCCAGCACCACATATACAGAAAATGGCCAGAAGTGGCGCTGTGGCTGAAGTGGCAGAGTGCTAGCCTTGAGCAAAAAGAAGCCAGGGACAGTGCTCAGGCCCTGAGTCCAAGGTCCAGGACTGACAAAAAAAAAAAAAAAAAAAATCTTGGTGTACCCATCAATTCTTTCTGGTTAAGGTTTAACAAAGTCACATTGTTCTGTTTTTCCTTTATTTATCTACCTGTAGAGACTGAAACTGAAAAAAATAAGGAAAGTAGTTTGCATACGCTTTTTCTTTCAGTTGAAAACAGATATGCCTTGCCCACCATTATAAAACTTTAATTCAGTCACACGTCTCACTCACCTACTCTACTGAGAGTCACAGGTAATAAGACGGTTAGGGTCAGAAATAATTTCTCAATTTTTGAAACTCCTTAGTTCAAGAAGAATAATCAAATTAGTCTCTTCACATTTCCAAGTACCAGACCTTAACTGTAAGTGTTAGGTGTTGAGTTGTACGTGTAAGGTATTGAGTTGACTATGCCTCATAAATTTATTCAAGCAAGATTCTAATATGTACTATAGATCGTGAATCACTTAACATTTCTCAGTAAGTCTACACTGATCTTCACTAACATCTGAAGAGCAAAAGGTTTGTGACAGGTAGAATGAAAAAAAATTGACCTATAGCAACAACCCATGATCTTAGTTCCACTCTTCTGTATCCCAGGATTTTTGTGGATTCTTCTCATTTAGCAACTTAGCCAGGGCTTAAGTAACTCTTAGCTGTCAAGTCCCATACTCTCACTCGGGGAGAAGAGAAAGGAAGCTGAGGGAAGTGGGGACTTGTGGAAGAGAAGACAATCGGATACTTTAGGGGAACTCTCCAAAGTTCAAAAGTAAAAAAAAAAAAAATTCCAACAGATGAAATAGTTCAAGTCCACAGAAATCCCCTACTCAAAACGTAAAACCCAATATGCAAGCATCACTTTTCATTATTACAAAGCCTGTGACAAATTTTAAAAGCAGGAAATGGGTGAGAGTGACCAGAGGTCTCATTGATCTTCTTCCCCATGATTTTGTCCTGTCAAGTCATTTCTTGTGGTTGGCTTCAGAATGGAGACCCCAGTCCCTTGCTGTTCTCACAGCTGTTCACATTACTTGGCTTTTTCCCACCCTACAAATTACAGCAACATGATGGGGTAAATACTTTTGCTGCTTTCCTGGTCGCTGACTGCAATTCATTCACTAAGAGCCACTACATTAAACTTCCAAACACCCAAGCCTGAGAGGTATCTCTGGGGTTTTAAAGTCATTCAGTGATTTCCAGTTGTTGGGAGAGTAATGTCTGTTGCCCATTTGCATGGTTTGCATGGCTTTCTTGATCTTACATTGTTTCCAACCTCTTTCTCTATTTCTTTATGCCCCTACTCATCAGTGTACCTAGCTCTAGCCTATATTTTAATTTAATTTATTGAAAGATCTCCCTTTCAGCTTCGGGTTCTGACAGTCAGATCTAGAGTTTGCATCTAATACAGGCCTTCTTACTGCTGACAACACTGCCAAGGTCCGAGATCAGGGGTTAGCACACACACACACACACACACACACACACACACTTCTGACCTCATCTAATCTTAATTATCTCCTAGAAGCCTCATCTCAAAATACTATTAACATCTGACTTTAGGAATTTCATTTCCAGCACCTGAATTGAAGGGGACATACTCAAACCCATACTAGCATCAGAGATTTTGTTTCAAAAAGAAAAAAATAGTTTAATCATTGTATATACAATCATATAAAAGTATGGTAAATATAATTTTTTTTTGTCAAGTGGTCTCTGAGAGTCTGATCCTACAAGTAGAACACCTTGGGATGACTGATCACCACTGGGTATGAGATTTTTTTATGGGTCCTGAGGATTGAACTCATGGCTTAGGCACTGCCCCTGAACTTCTTTTGCTCAATGCTACCACTCTACCACTTGAGCCACAGTGCCACTTCGAGGTTTTTTCTGAGTAGTTTGCTGGAGCTAAGAGTATCACAGACTTTCCTGCCACAGCTGGTTTCAAACTGTGATCCTCAGATCTCAGCATCTTGACTATGTAGTATTACAGGTGTGAGCCACAGATACTCAGCTAAGACTGTGATATCTTCACAGACTGGAAAAACCTAAGCAAACAACTGTCCAGTGTATATGTGAGAATATACATTGGATCAAAGAATTCTAATGTAAATGTAAAGAAATCACTATTCAGACCTGTCTAAAACTACTGCTCAGCTATAATTACAGGAAAATAAAAATATATGCCACTCTGCCATGCCTTGAGTCAAAGCTTCTTCCTTCAATTATCAGCATAAGTGACCTTCACCAAGGACTCCAAACTCCCCAAACTTGTTTTCTCTCACATGTAAAATGACCACAATAATAACTACCTCATAGTTTGGTTGTAAATAATAAATGCAATTATATGTGTACACATATATCATGATAATATTTATATAGAATTTGCTACAGGGAAGTTACTACTAATCTAAGCAATTGAACTGTATTTATTTAACTTAGTGAATTGCATTTATTTAGCTTGTGATCTTCACAATACCTTGATGAATTAGGTTGTCTTATTAACCTCATTTTACTTGCCCAAAATCGTACAGCTAATTAATATTGAAGTTGAATTCAGACTCACGAGAATCTTGATTGCTGAGTAGCTGCTAAGTGATTTCTTTGCCTGGAATCATGTTCAATATCCAATATTATAATTGCATTCAGGGCATAATCGTTGCTACAATTTTGTAATATCTTTATGTTAAAAAATTCATGTGCGGAAAGAAACTAATTCAAAAATGGGAACATTTTCACAAAGCTATACACAATGATGATGTCCTCAATTTATCTTATTTTTAACTATGCCTTAAATTGTAATGACAAAGCACTGTGATGATATAAATAGATAGCCAACGTGTAGAAGTAAATAATGTTTTAATGTTGTGAACATACAAGCTGAGAAATGCATATTAAAACCCACAGATCCAGGGGCTAGAAATATGGCCTAGTGGCAAGAGTGCTTGCCTCCTACACATGAAGCTCTCGGTTCAATTCCCCAGCACCACATACATGGAAAACAGCCAGAAGGGACGCTGTGGCTCAGGTGGCAGAGTGCTAGCCTTGAGCAGGAAGAAGCCAGGGACAGTGCTCAGGCCCTGAGACCAAGGCCCAGGACTGGCCAAAAAAAAAAAAAAAAATTAAAAAAACAACAAACCCACAGATCTAAGAGCTGTGGCTTGTGGCTGTAATTCCAACTACTTAAATGGCAGAGATTTTTGCCACAGCAAATATACCAGACATACTGCTGCTCTCCTATCCTCCCAAGTATTTGTGAGATTATAGATAATAAAATCATGATCCAAGGATAACCAGAAAAAAAAGTAAGACCCTGTCTAAAAATAATAACATATGAAGCAAAAGTGGTAGAGCTCTAGTGGTGGATTGCCTGACTAGCATGCAAAAGGTCTTGCACTCAAAAACTCAGGACTGCCAACAAATAAACAACAAGAAAAAATACTAGCAGAGTAGGGGGCATGTTTACTGGGCAAATAGTTGGGTATTTTTAGAGTATTGTGTAAAATTAAAATAAAGGTTTAATTTAAGACAATAAAATCTTAAGACATTTTTCTTCAAAAATTTATCAAGTTTTCCCAACTATTTATGTATAAAAGTAATCAGAGTATGCAGTAATTCTCAACATCTTAACCTTTATGTTGTATTAAAACAATCAGAACTGGAAAGGGTGAGTGGGGTTGGAAGGAATGGGGGAAAATGATGGAATGAACGATACTGATCAAGATGCATTGTTCTCATTATTACTAATGAAGGAAACAATAGAGCCTATGTTTCTTTGAGTTTGGCTTACTTCACTTAATAGGTTTTTCCCCAAGTCTTTCTATTTCCTTATGAACAGGGCAATGTCATTCTTTGTGATGGGAGCATAAAATTACATTGTGTATCTATACCACATTTTCTTGATCCATTCATCTACTGAGGGGATACCTGGATGGATTTCATATCTTAGCTATGGTAAATAATGCTGCAATGAACATGGTTGTGCTGGTAGCTTCACTGTGATCTTGTTTGTGGTCATTTGAGTAATTGCCCAGCAGTGGGATTGCTGGATCAGAGGAAAGGTTTGCCTTTAATTTTTAGAGGAACCTCCATACTGCTTTCCAGTGTGTTTAGGTTTACGTTTCCACCAACAGGGTAATAGTGTTTCCTTTTGGCCACATCCCTGCCAGTATATCTTATTACTTGTTTTCTCAACAATAGCCATTTTAACTGGAGCAAGGTGCATTTTTTGTGGCCAAAGATGTTAAACATTTGTTCATGAGTCTGTTGTCCATTCTCATTTACTCTTCAGAGAAAACTTTTAAAAAATTTCTTTAGCCCACTTATTAACAGGGTGGTTGCTTCTTTGAGGATTTATCTTTGGGAATTTATTTTTTGAGCTGTAAGTATATTTTAGACATGAGACCCATAGTTTCCCTCATTTGTAATAACTAGTATGCAACCTAGAATAGTCCTAGCAGAGGATTATAATAGCTCAATAGCTATGTCCATATGACCATATAAAATGATGCTAACTGAAATGAGCTCTAAGGCATGGAAATAAGTGTGTGTGTGTGTGTGTGTGTGTGTGTGTGTGTGTGTGCTATTTACAGTTCTTTCTTTTTTCTTTTCTTTTATTTCCTCTGGCTTATTTCCACTGTTTTTTCATTTTGGTACCCTTTGTCTTCTACATAAGTTTATCTGATTTCCAGAAGGGAAAGGAAATTACAGGGAAGGTGGGAGAAAAGGTGAACCAATGCAACAGTGATATTCACTAGACACTATGTTGGTAATGAACATTACAACTTGGGAGGTGGGGAGGGACAAAGAGAAGCTGAAGAAAATGAAATGTTCTCACTATCTAACTTATGTAACTGTAATCCCTCTGCATATTACCTTCGCAATAAAAAATAAAGACACAATGTACTCATAAATTGACAGGTTAAATGGAAACCCTTTTATTCAACTACTTAAAGATAACAAATAGACTGTGAAATAGGCATACATAAATGGGAGTGTTGAATTGAAACTCCTCTGTACAATCATTTAAAGTTAATAAAAATTATTAAAGAAAATAAATTAGAAACTTGCTAATCACAATACATAGACTTGCCATCTCAGTAAAATTTCTCTTTTTTTTCTTGACCATAGCCCATATTTATCTGTACTGTTCTTTATTCATTTGGCCGGTAGAGAGCACTCACATCCATCTGGTCTGGATTCTGGAGGAATTCCAGAGAAAAAAGACTCAGCCCTCTGGAATGGTACCTAGAGATTAAGCAAACTACAATATAGGGATTGTGGTTTTCAAGAGAGAGATTTGATAACTGAGTGGGAAAGCAGAAGAATGTGAGAAGAGAAGAACTCTCAGGTGACAGAGGATGCATTCATGGCCATGGTACAATGAAAATCCACAGAATAAGGAAGAGATGGAGCAATACCCTTCAGTCTAGAGATTTTTAAGGACTTTAAACTTAAGCATGTGTAAGCAGGTTTTGATTGCATTTTAGAGCTTGATCTGGAGACCAACTGTTACTGCAGTGCGAAGAGCTGAATGAAGCAAGGGAGTGAGGAGTGGAAATGGAGAAGAAAAGATATTGAAAGATCCTGATGCCTAGGTTGATGCCTTTGCTATCTATTAAAAGAATGATTCTTCACATGACTCTCTACTTCATGTGATTGATTCTTTTAATAATTCAGATGCAATTCATAAGGACTAATATCTATTGTGTTAGTACTCTGTTCCAGGCATAGTTTATATGCATTTTCTAATTGTTTACTAGTACTGAATCTACACCACAAAGACTTAAAGATACTTGTCCGACATCACACAGCTGAGCCATAAGAGTAATAAAATCCAAAAATTCTTTTTTATTTCTTTTCATCCAGAAACCCCCAAAGTACTTCCTGTTCTCGCATTTCTCATTTTCCCTGACTCTGTCTTTTCATCTAAACCACTACCTCTATACTTTATTAAGAGGAGAAGTTACTGGCCTTCCTATTTTTCTTTTTCCCATTAGTATCCAGTCCTTTACTTTCCCTGTGCCACTGGTAGGCTTGAATCTGTAACAATATCTACCTTCCCATCAGCCAGACAGTTTCTAAATATTCTACCCACCATTCCCCCTATGCTCAGCTATGCCCTCTACCACTCCTTTCTGAAAACTATTTCTTCCCATAACCACTACAGAATTCTACACTCCCGACATAGTGAGTGCCTTTTCTCCAGTGCCTTCCTAATAGATGAACAGGGCTTTTTCCCTCTCTCCTGGGCTTTTGAATCCTCTGAGTGATGCTGAGTCTCTGTTCCCTGTAATAGGATTCTCCCACTCCCTCACCACATTATAGTTTCTTCTCTCATTATTAAAATAAATACTGTACTATGTCACTTTCTCTCTATTTTTTTTCAAGACCCATTTGCAAATGTACTTTAAAGACTTTGGCCTCAATGGCTTCCCAGCAACACAGATTTACATGCTCTCTCAAAAACACATCCTCCTGCCAAACCAGTCACCTTCTTACTAGCAGGCAAAGAAAATACACAAAGGATTCGTTCTGCTGTGAATCTGTCTTCGCCCCACCCCCTTCTCTTCCCAAGATCTTGGATTTCTTTCTTCTTGAAAATAAATGCCAATGAATTAAGATGATGGAATTAAAATGAAGCCTGCCTCTAGTTAGTGTGAGAAAGAGTACAGAGAGAGAAAGAGAGATATACAGATAGACAGAGACAGAGAGACTTTGTAAACTAGCAAACTAGCAAAGTCACCCTGGTTGAAAGTGCCTGGCACATGGCTAGGCCTCAAATCCCAGAAAGGAAAGGACCCTGTGACCCATAATTTAATCCTGAGCCTTGCAAAGCCAGGGTGATTCAGAGAGCATTCCACTGCAGCGATGATTCTTTGGGCTCTTAGAATTCCTGTGCTAATCTAATGACATCTTACACCCTCCAGATGAGCAGATGACACACAATTGACATAGGTCCGAAACGTGTCAACAAGATCCTTAAAAGTTCCAAATATAATAGGATACTAAATATTAAGAGTCAGAACGAATGTCATATCTCATCTCCAACAGCTAAAATGCAACCACAAGAACAACAGTAGTAGTAGTAGTATAATGGTGGTAGTAGTGATAGTAGTTAATAACGTTAGCCCTGCCCTAGCTCAACACCCACATACATGGTCACACAGAAAACTTTAAGACAGGAGAGCAACATCTCCCAGATGGTGCTTTGTGTGTTTGCTTGCTTTTGTGGTCTCTGCTCTGCCAACAGGACTGGCCTCTCCGGCGCTGGAAGAAGGTCTGTTTTAGAAAGAACTTCTCAGGTTTTCCCCCTGCGGGCCGGTTGGCTCGCCCCCAGCAGGGCAGCCACTGGCCCGGACTTGGCCTTGTGGCTATGTTTCTAAAAAGTCAGGCCAAAGATCGCCACGCTCGCGGTGCTCCCAGGGCTGGGAGCAGGTGACACACACTTGGTTGCGGGCTCCCCAGCGCTGGTTTGACAGCTTCGTCCCCGCCCACGGGCAGGATTAGAGCGACGGCCGGGGCTGCACACGCCCGCCCGCCCGCCCAGGGGGCCATAAAAGCAGCAACCGGCTGTGCGAGCGGGCGCAGAGACGCGGAGCCGGCCCACTCGCCCACCACCCGCCCAGCCTCCCGCACACCATGCACGTGAACGGCAAAGTGGCGCTGGTGACCGGCGCCGCGCAGGGCATCGGCAGAGCCTTTGCAGAGGCTCTGCTGTTCAAGGGGGCCAAGGTAAGTTCTTTGCCATCACCCCCGTTCCCTGACACCCGTCAATGCCCTTAGAGGGGGCCGGGAGTGGGGAACTGGGGTGCGCTCCTTGGGGGTTCAACCCTGCTCCCTCCCCCCGCCCCTTGTCCCTTCCGAACTCTGCTGAGTTGCAGACTTTCCCGAAAACAGCCGGAAAAGCTTGACTTTAATTGCCTCATTGCAAATCTATGAGAGTCTAAGAGAGGAGTGTGTTGTTTATTTAAGTGCCCGTGTGTGCACGTGTGAATGAGTGTGAATTTCAATTTCAGGAGCTTGCTCACACCTCCTCTATGCCCCGCCTGCCCCTTGATTTCAGGTAGCGCTGGTGGATTGGAATCTAGAGGCAGGTGTCAAGTGCAAGGCCGCCCTGGACGAGCAGTTCGAACCTCAGAAGACCCTGTTCATCCAGTGTGACGTGGCTGACCAGGAACAACTGAGAGGTAAGACCAGACCTGCGAAGCCATCCATCAACTGGGAACACGCCCTGGACATGCAACAACCTGAAGGCAGCCGGGATAAGCCAGCAGCGCCTGCCTGCCCTGCGGCCATCTCACCTCCCCTAGTCAGCTAACACTGTGCGCTTTCCTACCTACAACCCAAAGCCCTAACAGCTAAGGAAAGGACAAACGAGACTGCAGAAAGATCCCTTTTATTTTAGTCATTGGCCAGCACATAATGTAATCATAACGCCTTTGTATATTCAAAGGCAGTGCTGCTACAGTGATTATTAAATGATTGAAATGGCAGAGGGCCCATGGAAGTTGAAACAGGCTCAAGGACCATGGCAAACAATCCTCAGAAAACAGGAAGAGAACCCAATGACATTGTAAGGAGTGTGTGTGTGTATGTGTGTGTGTGTGTGTGTGTGTACTAGCATTCAAGTAACCAGATGTTTTTGCTGGGTTTTTTGCCCCCTGGAGATAATACTTTAAAAATAATAACTTCTGGGTTAGCACTGGAGAAGAAAAGTTTCTACCAGCCTTTCCTCAATGCCTTCCTGTTTCTCTGTACCCTTAAAATAGACCAGTCCATTTGTGAAGCATCATAGATAATATTAGCATAGACAATAAACTCATTGGTGGTAAATAGAGCCTCAATAAGTTATCTTAAAACATTACTTTTCAAGCAGAAAAAAATAGAATCTCTGTATGTCACAAAGTTTTATTCGAAATGGCTGAATAAATAGTTAATAAAGAGCAAGAAATAAATAAGTCATCGCTACATTTTCAATCCAGGAGTCAGAAAATGTCTCTGGCGTCCAGCCTAGTATTGCCGTGAAAAGCACACTGAAGTGTGAATTTCTTTTAAAATGTTTCAGCTATTCTGAAGAAGTGAAAATTAATTGCCAATGAAGAAGAGACTATACCTAAAGTTCAAGGACATTGATTCAAAGGAAATTATGCAATTAAAATCTGAAAATGCTTATCAAGCTCTCTAACAACAACAAAAAAAAAAGAAAATAGGCAGGAGCGGAACAGATCTGTAAACACAGTGCTGGTAGAACATTTTGCTAGAGGATAATTTTGTTGATGGCACATGACATTGTGGTTCAATGTTACTGAGTCATGTCACATCCCAGCATCCATTCTGGTAAGAAAGGAAACAATCTAAATAATCTGAATGTCCTTTCTATTTCAGTTTGTCAAGTTTCACAGTTATTGTTCTCCCCAGTATTTGAAATCAGAACCTTGACTCTAGCTAAAGTATTCCCTAGAGATAAGTGATTGAGGAGGAAACACAACATAGAGCCAATTCTTTTACTTTTAGGATTTGATATTTCCTGTACTTTCAAAACTGTTTAGCTTCATCAAAAAATGTTTTAAAGAAAAGATAAACAGCTGCAAAAGTTCAGGGAAATAGATTAAACCTAACTCACTTTACAAGTTAACAGACTATAGCAAGAAAGTTTTAGGTAAATTATAAAAAGGGCCACAACACAGAAATGTTAGCAAGCACTAAATTATAAGTCACTTCACCCCCCCCATTCAATGTGATGTCAGAAACAAGATGATGTTTACCACTAAAGACAGAGTATAAAGAAGGCAAGGGAGATGAGAATGAGGAAAGGATGTTTTTAAAAGTTGCACATACATATTTCATAATTTGGTTTTCTATAAATTGGGGATTGTTTCTGTAGAGTTGTATAGGGAAAGAGGAACCTGGGATCAAAGGGGGGAAAAAAAAAAAAGAAAAATGTGTACTCCCTGGATGACTTTTTCTGGAACTAATTTGAGATCTGAAGAAACAGTTTTAAAATTCCATGAAAAATAAATGAGCTTTTTTTTATTTGTTGTTATTCTTTTCCATTCAGGAGAATGAATTGAAGGGTGCCTGGTACAATGCATTCTTTGACAATGTATGTGCATGGTGATTTATTCCTTTGGGTGCTGATTAATCCAGGTCTTGCCAAATATGCTTGGTGGCTCTTAATAGTTCTGTGAATATGTTTCAGTCAAAATAAGGCTGGGGATATGGCCTAGTGGCAAGAGAGCTTGCCTCGTATACATGAGGCCCTGGGTTCGATTCCCCAGCACCACATATACAGAAAACAGCCAGAAGTGGCGCTGTGGCTCAAGTGGCAGAGTGCTAGCCTTGAGCAAAAGGAAGTCAGGGACAGTGCTCAGGCCCTGAGTCCAAGGCCCAGGACTGGCCAAAAAAAATTAAAAATAAAAAAAAATAAGCCTTCCTGGAGATTTAAGAATGCATTTCTGTCTTATGGGGAAATAATCACATTTTCATGCATAGAAAGTCAAAGAAACATTGTCAGTCACTAGAAGGATTTAAAAGCTGCTCACAGAGAGAATGAGTTTCTCCTTACTAAGGTGCTAAAGATGAGTTTGAACTGGCTGAAAGGGGTTAGCAAGAACTGCATAAGTGGTTGGACAGTATAGTGAATGACATCTGGTCTTAGATTCTATACCCACATTTCTCTGAATGAAGATAACTGTATACAACTAATAATGTAGAACTAGTAACAAAATAAAAGAGAAATGTACAATAGTAAGCACAAAAGTTTAATTGATAAAACCAACTGAACGAAAATTAGACTTTTACAAGGATAGTAAAACACCTGAATTATGACCAAATACAGTAAATGCACAAGAAAACCTATGTTTACATAACACTTTGTAAAATGTTATAGTTTGTTTAAAAATTCATTCAAAAATGTCTGTCATAGTCTATGTCATAGAACTCCAATAACGTCTTAAGAGCAGAGAGGTGATGGATGCTCAATTTGACTTTAAAAATCTCAATTTAGGTTGCTTAGTCTTCTAAGACTAACTCCAATAACTTACTGATTACAGGACATTAATGTGCATAGAAAATAATCTGGAGATAGGTGAAAGTGTTATTCTAGTTAATAATTACATGGTGTCTTTGCTGTGGTTGATTTGTTTTTGTGTCAGTTCTAAAGCTTAAATTCAAAGCCTGGGTCTCTCCCTGAACTTTTTGTTCAAGGCTAGCTCTAACTGCTACAGTTCTACTTTCAGCTTTTTGTTGGCTAATTGGAGATAAGATCTCCCAGAACTTCCTGCCAGGCTTATTTTAAACTACAATCCTCAGATCTCAGCCTCCTGAGTAGCAAAGCCTCAGTACTACTGACTAATGCCCCTGGTCTACAAACCACATGTTAGGAAGCAAGGAATTAAGTAACACCAAATGAGTATAATTTTTACTAGGCAGGCAAATAAAATAAAACTTCATTTCATATCATAGTGTATGAATTCAATGTATATATAAAAATTAAATACCTTCCTATAATTTTTTTTTAATCAGATACTTTTAGAAAAGTTGTAGACCACTTTGGAAGACTGGATATTTTGGTCAATAATGCTGGAGTGAATAATGAGAAAAACTGGGAAAAAACTCTGCAAATTAATTTGGTAAGCTGTTTTACCTATGTTTATTGCCTAATATTATTTAGTCATGTGACATCCATAAAGAAAGAAGTTTTCTACATTCACAGGAAGAAAAGAATGACTTACAGCATAGAAAAAGTACACAACACTAAAATCAAAGCACTTTCTTTTATATATGAGAATGTACATATTCAGGAAAACAAATGCAACTTAAAGTGTTAGGAGAATTATGAAAAATACATAATTAATTGCCTAACTCTGGAGTTGGTATACTCTTAACTTCGCAGCCCAGAAGTCCTACTCGTATGACTTGTAAATGAAAGATGATTTTTGCACTTTAAGTGGTTGAAAAAAATGAAATGTATAAATTTGAAAGTTAATTTCTGCATCTTGTTGAGTTTAATTGGCACCAGCCACAGGCATTTGGTTATGTATTGTCAATGACTGCTTTTATGCTATAATGGTACAAATGAATCTTTTTTACTACAGTATTTGACCCTTTAAAGAAACTTTAACTATGTTTATTTAGAAAATAATAAGTGTGTGTGTGGTGTGTGTGTGTATCATTCTGGGATTTGAACTCAGGACCTCATGCTGAGCTAAGTGTTTTATTGCATGAGCCATGCCTCTAGTTCTTTTGCTTTTAGATCACTTTGCAGATAGTCTTCATTTGCAGGAGCTGACCATGAGCTCTCATCCTCCTACCTCTGCCTCTCAAGTGTCTGGAATTACAGATGTGTAACCACTATGCCTGGCTTAGAAAACACATCTTAATGTAATGCAAGGCAAATAGCAGAAAAAGAAGCTAAAGTGGATATTGAGCTTTGTAGATTTAATCAAAACGTGTGTGTGTGTGTGTGTGTGTGTGTGTGTGTGTGTGTGTTTGCAACAGGTTGGTGATCATTTAGCCCTGAACTAAATTGCACAGAAGATAATGTTAAGTAATAGAATTCTCACACATTTTGACATAAGTGTGTTGATGATCTCATTCTATAAACATTTGCATCATTAAACTATTGGGGTTTGATAAGGCCCCAACTTGGTGCCACTCTTACAAAAATATTTTTAAAAAGATAAATCTTAGCTAAAGCAAATGTCAGAAAAGCCTTCCACTGGTGATACATGTCTTGTTCAGAATACGCTTGCTAGCATTGAAAAACAGGCAAATATAGTCGTGTGGCCACTATTTATTTCTGTGCAAGTGTAAATGGAATGACTTTTTACTTCATACAAAACTTCTAGGACATTAGATTTTAAAAAACAAAAACTAGCTTACTATGTTTTTGTTCCTTTCCTAGTAATCAATATAATATCTCGAAGATAGTGCTTAGTCAATTTTTGGCCAAAATTGAAATTCCACTGAGTAATTACTCAACTGTAATAATTTCCTGAAGGTAATAAGAACTACAGTGGCTCATAAAACAACAGAATGAATAAGTCTCTCTTATTCCATCTCACCCCAGTAAGAATGTCATATATCAAGAAAACTAACAATAACAACTGTTGGAGGGGATGTGGCCAAAAGGGAACCCTACTTCATTGTTGGTGGGAATGTAAACTGGTTCAGCCACTCTGGCGAGCAGTATGGAGATTCCTCAGAAGGCTAAATGTAGAACTCCCCTATGACCCAGCAGCCCCACTTTTGGGTATCTATCCAAAAGACCACAAACAAAATCACAGAAAAGCCACCAGCACAACAATGTTCATCGCAGCACAATTTGTCATAGAGAGAATCTGGAACCAACCCAGATGCCCCTCAGTAGACGAATGGATCAGGAAAATGTGGTACATATACACAATGGAATTTTATGCCTCTATCAGAAAGAATGACATTGTCCCATTTGTAAGGAAATGGAAGGACTTGGAAAAAGTTATACTAAGTGAAGTGAGCCAGACCCAAAGAAACATGGACTGTATGGTCTCCCTTATTGGGAATAATTAGTACAGGTTTAGGCAAGTCATAGCAGAGCATCACAAGGCCCAATAGCTATATCCTTATGAACACATAAGATGATGCTAAGTGAAATGAACTCCATGTTATGGAAACAATTGTTATATCACAGTTGTAATTACTTTCAATGTCCCATGTGTATCTGTAGCTTCTATTATTGATGATGTTCTTGTATCACCTTCCTGTGGTTGTACCTACACTATCTCTGTAATGTTATCTGAGTATATTGGAAACCGTGTATACTGGTATTGGATTCAGGAAATTGAAAGGGAATACCAAATTTGAGAGACAGAGGGTAAAAAAAGACAAACAACTACAAAAGCAATACTTGCAAAACTGTTTGGTGTAAGTGAACTGAACACCTGGGGGGGGGGAGGGAAAGGGGGAGGTGGGAGGGGGTTATGAGGGACAAGCTAACAAACAATACAAGAAATGTATCCATTGCCTAACGTATGAAACTGTAACCTCTCTGTACATCAGTTTGATAATAAAAATTTGAAAGAAAAAAATTATAAAAAAAAGAATAAGTCTCTCTTAGATTACAGTACCAAAAAATCTAGCCAAATCTGATGGATTCCTAAATTACTGTAATCAAGAACAAAAGATACAAGTTTAGAATACAAATACCCTCCTTGAATTTGTTTTAAATATGTGCCTTCAGTGTTAATGATTCATTATCTTTAAAAATAACTTTTAAATCTGTTTGTCAAATTTACCTCAAAATTCTTCTAGGATTCTAATTGAAAATATTAGGCACGCACATGTTTCCTGATTTGAGTCATGTCTATAATTTTTTTTCTCTTTTAGATAAGCAATATAGTAAAATAAATGGAAAAATATTATAAGGAACAGTATTTATGTCTTACATTAATTTTACTTTATTATGGCATCTTAATATTTAATACATCATTGACTTACTAGTTAATACCTAACATCATATTTGTGCCTGTGCTTATTAGCTCATAAATATATAATGTCCTATCTGGTTCAAATGTCAATTATACCTTTGCTTTGATCATCCTAATTCAGTCAGTTGCTGAACAAAGTTATTCATATGTAAATGACAAATGTCAGTTTGCCTACTCTTTCAGTAATTCAGTCCGTTTGAACTCTTTTACACATTCATAATATTCAAGGCTTAAATTGATTGTGAATCTAATTTATTGATATTTAATTTATTTTTATAAGTTATACCCTATGTATTTGTTGCCTATAATCTTTTGATTAATCCTATATCTCCAGATACCAGTGCCCCATAATTTTTTCTTGCTTCATATTTACCTTTTGTTCCCTTTTTGTACATCTGTATTCTTTTCTTATGCATTTTATTTCTTTCTTATACCTTTTTATTCACATTTACCTGATTATTCCTTTATTTTAAAAATGTAAGTAATCATTCATTAAATCTCTTTTGGATGTCGTAGTGTGAGTTCTAGTTTTTTCATCTGTGATTACGTATTCATAGATTTAAACCATTCATGTTTATTTTTACTAATATATTCTATTATCTAATGTTTACTGGATTGTTTTTATTATTTTTCCTTTCCTTTAATAAATTCATTGGACAGTTTCAATTTTTACCACTGGTAAGAAAATCATGCCTTTCTTTTTATTTTTTGGTTATCTCTCACATACTAAAAAATCATACTTCTTTACATTCTTTGTTAATTGACAAAATAAAAATTTTGAGTACACAGTTGGAAACAAAAGTAATTACTAGAAGTATGATCTGTGTGTGGTGGGCCTTGAACTCTGGGCCTGGGCATTGTCCCTGAGCTCTTCAGCTCAAGGTTAGCACTCTACCACTTGAGCCACAGCACCACTTCTGGCTTTCTGGTGGTTAGTTGGAGATAAGAGTCACTCTGACTTTCCTACCAGGGATGACTTTGAATCTTGATCCTCAGTTCTGAGCCTCCTGAGTATCTAGGATTACAGGCATGAGCCACTGGCACCTGGCTTCAGAGTATGTTTTGATAAATATATACCACTTTAGAAAAACCATACAAAGTCATGAGAAAGCACAATCGACAGAGAAGCTGTCTTCCTATTTTATAATTGCTGATATTGAAATAGCATGTTACTACAGATATTTGTTATAGAT
This sequence comes from Perognathus longimembris pacificus, assembly GCF_023159225.1. Taxonomy (NCBI): domain Eukaryota; kingdom Metazoa; phylum Chordata; class Mammalia; order Rodentia; family Heteromyidae; genus Perognathus; species Perognathus longimembris. The sequence goes on along the minus strand of NC_063181.1, from coordinate 17,858,149 downwards.
AAATGTCACAAGGATAGAAAAATCCTATTTTTATTTTTTATTATTTATTTATTGTAAAAGTGATGTACAGAGGGGTTACAGTTTCATACGTAAGGCAGTGGGTACATTTCTTGTATAACCTATTATGGCTTTTCTCTTGAGAAATCAGCTACATATAGAGTTACTATTGAAAAACATGAAAACATGAAATGACCCACAAAGGTACAAGATTCAAATGATCATTCAGGTAATACAGCATATCTGTGCAGATAAACAGTAAGGGTAGACAAACACATTGCAAGCTGGAAAGCACCTACATCATCTACAAATTTTCTAGAAGACAAAATTTTATGGTGACCTCTTTTTATACAACTTTTCTTGGAACTTGTCATAAGTCACTTTTTAGCTTAACTTCAGATATTGTTTAAATTTATGGAGAAAGAATACAATATAACCTTTGTTAGTCATACACACATTAAATATGTGTTCATTCTCCTACCTACACCCATTGCAAATTAAAAACTGAGCAATCCTTATTTTTTTCCAAAGTGATTAGCTGTTAGTCTAATGCAAATATTTGTATGTGCTTTGTATAAACTTTGTTGACCAACTTTACTCTGGATATAATTTGCTTCCTTGGTCTTATGCAATTTCATGTTTGTCTTTTTGCAAGTTTTTCCACATTGTCAGAGATAACAACTAAGCTAGCAAACTTTATCATCTATCCATCTCCCCTTTTCCTTTCCTTTCTTTTTTTGGTGCTAAGGGTTGAAATGATGGTTTTATATATGCTAAGCACTTACTCTGCCATTACTCTTTTCTTCCCACATTCCATATATAACTCTCTCTTCTGGAATCTTCTGCAACTTATTTCTTCCATTCTTTTTTTTTTTTTTTTTTTTTTTTTGGCCAGTCCTGGGCCTTGGACTCAGGGCCTGAGCACTGTCCCTGGCTTCCTTTTGCTCAAGGCTAGCACTCTGCCACTTGAGCCACAGCGCCACTTCTGGCCGTTTTCTATATATGTGGTGCTGGGGAATCGAACCCAGGGCTTCATGTATATGAGGCAAGTGCTCTTGCCACTAGGCCATATTCCCAGCCCATTTCTTCCATTCTTATACAGTTTACTGATTTACTGGAATTATTTTATACTTATGTAATTTATGCTAGCAAACTATAACCTCTTTCAAGACATGAAACTATTTGTGTTCTTACAGAGTCAAGATGCCATTAATATTTATTGAATAGACTATTGTGTGTTATGTTATATTTTGCATACTAATATTTAGTTCTGTGTTTAGGCAGTACCCTAGTAGAGAAGTACCATTTACCAGTATCTTTTGTCCTTCCACCTTCATCATTGAGCAAAGATACCTCTTCCTTAATCTTCACTTCGCTGTTGTCACCACTCTTTCCATGCAAGAAATAGACTGAAATCTCCCCAGCCTTTGTTTCAATACTCTATACTTCCTCTGGAAGCTGAGGCCAGCAACATCAGTGCTGTTTATAGCTGCTCCAAGTTTACAAGGAATGTTCAAGTTAGAATGAGACTGTGCAAAACTATTGAAGCAGAGGTAGACATTATAGTGAATATTGCTAAGAGTTCTATAATGCACTTCTTTTACTAATAGGCCTAAATAATTCTTCCTCATTCAGGTAGGAATTCTAATCTACTCAATATACAACTAGCTTGTATTAAAGTCTTTCATGAATGACTTTATCTAAAAATAGTAGGTGTTGGGGTCAGAACTGAGGTTCAATCCTAAATCTAGCATGGTGAACAGATTCTCTGATATGGAAGTTAGCAATCTGTGAAAGAGGGAAGATAAACACAATATCTCTGAGGACTATTAAATAAACCATAATGTATGTGAATGATAAAGCATAATGCTACCATGTTCAGAATACATTGCCATTTCACTGCCTACATGTTCTCGCTTTCTTGTTGTTGTTATTTTGGGGTGTTTTTTTTTTTTTTTTTTTTGGTGTTGGTTCTAGGGCTTCAACTCAGGGCTTTTTGTCTTTTGTTTGTTCATGTTTCTTTCTTTCCTTTCTTTCTTTTTTTTTTTTAGGTACTGAGGATTGAACTCAGCACATTGCATGTTCCAGGCAAATGCTTTGCCACTACTCTACACCCAACCCTCATGTTCTCATTTTTACTTTTATTTCTTTATTTGCTAGACCTGGGGCTTCAACTCAGGGCCTGAGCACTGAGTGTCCCTGGCTTCTTTTTGCTCAAAGATAGCACTCTACAACTTGAGCCACAGTGCCACTTCTCGCTTTTCTATATATGTGGTTCTGGGAAATCAAACCCAGGGCTTCGTGTATATGAGACAAGCACTCTACTACTAGGCCATATCCCCAGCCCCTCATTTTTATTTTTGTATGAAATGGATTCTTCTGCCTTCCTGCTTAGATAAGGACTTGAGGAAGTGGATAGAAATGATGTTCATAAATATGTTGACTCCCAAGGAAGCTGATTAATAATTAAATTAGTAACTATTTGTGCCATTACTAGCCTATTACATCTGAAGATCTAGTTGAACGACAGTAGGAAGAGTTTCCTAAATATAAGTAATTTAGACAAGGGACAAAACAATAACTTTAGCACTAAAGCAAAAAAAAAAGGGGGAATATTAGAATGAAAAATAAAGTATAATAAGGGATTTCAGAGAAAAAAAAAAGGTGTTCCATTAAATATTCTTTGAGATCTGGGTTGGCTACATCTTTCAGATGTTAGGAACATAAAGACCAAGTGTCAACAAAGCTCTGAATAGCTGAAAAGAAAAGCATAGAACCAGGACATATAAATAGAAAATCTGTTCATACATGCTAAAAACTTGGGTAGATAATAACAGAATCTGACTGACTTCAGTAAGTCCAGCCATCTACATATTTCATTCTTTTATAAAAACAACAACAACAATGTATTCCTTTAGCATTTAAAAGGTAATCATGTGGAGATTCTATTCATTCTCCCTAAGCCTACTTATAGTAAAATGACAACTGGCTGCAATGGATCAAATTTTCAGCTTATCTTTTTGTGTGAGAACTATTGGGAAGAAGATGCATCTATGAATGTTTGCCAAGGAAAGTCTTTGTCAAATAGAAAAAGGAGCTAAACACCAACAATCTCAATGCAAACTCAAACAGTGAAAAAGAATTAGATATTAAGAAGTCAAAAATTCGAATGTATCCTTTTTAAAAGTCCAACTGGAGAAAGTAGTTCCAAAATTTAAAAAAAGAAAAATAATAATAAGTTGTCAGAATACCAGTCTTCTCCCTACAGTCTTTCTGGAAGTAGTATGTTTTTTATGTTACATTGAAAACAGGAAAATTTCTTATGTGTGGTAGTAAGTAGATAAACAGTGAACTATGAAGAAAACTGTAAATAATGATGAATAAAGTTAAGTGATAGGCATTACTACAGACAATATTTCCAAGTAGCACCCAATCTCCACTCAAACTAAACTAGGAAAAATCAGATATGTGATTTCATATAACCCAGACTTGAAATTTTATTTTTGTTTGTTTTGGGTACCACAGATCAACGGCATCCTTGGGACCTCTTCTCTTTTCATCTCTCGTCCCTACCATCTTTTATATTTGTTTCACCTTCAGGATACTAACTTGATGGTTATCCATTTCTGTCATCCCATACATCCAATATGGTGTAAAGCGAGCAATGTAATCATTTCGTTAAGCTTTTCTTAAGGACAATAAAAAGAATAATTCTTCACCTGCATCCCATTCCTCAGCTGCTGACTGACCCTCAGGCCTTGGTTTCATTGGCCAGGTCTGAATCCAATGCAAATTCCCTAACCAGTTGCACTCAAAGAGAATAGAATTTCTATGACTGAAAGTTTGTCTGTGTCTACCTTAAGCCTGCAGAAATGACTCTCTCCTTTGCTACATGGAGAAGTAGACTGGAATTTCTAGTAGAAGTAAAAAGAGGAAAATATGAAAAGAAAAGGAAATCAGAAGTATCCACTATTTTATATTTCAGGGTCTCAGCGAATTAAACAGTTCAGACAAGTGTTAACTATTTAGATATTAGAAGCTTATGCTAAAAAACCAAAAGCAAACAAATTTGTCTCCTATACTTAGAAAAAGAGAATGAAATTCTAAAAGATGTTGAGAGTTGAATTAAACTGTAGAACACTGTTGAAATATAATCTTTATTATAAAAAATCTCATATTGAGTAACTAAATGAAGTGTGGTCTTCTAAGGCTATAAGTCATATAACTGTTAGGCAAGAAGTACAAGGACTCCAGGCACTAATGACTAGCTGTATATATAAAAAGATACAAGACTTTTCATCGATGATATTTGCAAACTCTCTGGATTGCTGAAATAATAACAATAAATTTAGTACTTGAATGTATGATAACATACTCATGAGTCTCCTGCTCTTTTCACTTAAATATCTGGATTAGGTTTCTGTTATTGGTGGAACCTATCTCGGTTTGGATTACATGAGTAAGCAGAACGGAGGTCAAGGTGGTATCATTATCAACATGTCTTCTATAGCAGGTAAGGTCAACTATTGCATTAACAATAATATGCTCATGCCATTTATTTGCACCACAAAATATAAGTCTTTAAGACTTGAAACCAAAACTCTGATTACTTATGGCTCTATGCCAAAACTCGAATAATCAAAAACTTGAACTATGTATACTATTCTGTATCTTTTTAGTTTTTCTGATTGGGGTAATATTTTAAATATTTATGTATCTATTTTATATATGTATATAGTTTATATGTTATTGTATATAAAACATAATATACTATGTATAAAATATAATATTGAATGCTATATAGTATGTATATTATATTTATATATTATTTATATACTATTTTAAATATATATATGTTCCCATAGTTACTGGTTTTAAAAGATTGTTTTAACCCTTCTAAGCAATAATGCAAAATGAAAGCACTTTTAACAAAATATAAAGATTGAAAGTGAAACCCTGTTCTCCAACCCTCATCCACAGTACTTGCGGAACCAAGCATAGTATTTTGAGCTACCTAAAGCTGAATCCATTGTTGAATTTTAGGATTTTTTTTACTTATCTAGGAATCATTGTCAGATCGTCCCTAAATCATTAGAAAGCTTCCCCTGAAGAGATTTACAAATCTTTAGACATTCTAACATATACACTAGCATCTCATTTTCTCCAGTTACTTAAATTCAAGACATCCCTAATGTTATTAACCACGCTAATTCTGTAATTTGCTCAGGATAATCTGGTTACTTTTCCTAATATGACATCGGATTATAAATTGTATCATTTCAATTCTAAGGATGCATAAATGGTGAAAGCTTGAGTATTACTAGAAAGAGCTGTGTACTCTAGACAAGGCCAAATTTTAGGTTCCTGGAGACTTGAATTCTAGAGGCAAAATGGTGAAGCTAAATTTACCTCAACATATTTCATGTAAATGATTATTTGCATTCATATACATACAACAGGGAATCCGTATTTTGGTTCCTCCCATGTCTCGCATCTAAAGCAAGAGATGTTTCTACCTTCCTTTCTCACATGTCCCCACTTCATTTAATTTTAATAAAATAAACCCTGGATTAAACTTTGGGGAAAATGAGTTATTAGGAATTCAGTGAGAAAATTGTTTTCATTATCTGTCCTGGCACTGTTGCAACTCAGTAACTATGCTAGCATTCCAAACTACTTATCCCTTGGAGTTTTACCCCAGCACACTAGGCAACCCCACTTGCAATATATGTCTTTATGCACACTACTTCCTCAGTAACTTGCGCCAGTTTCTCCCTTTGAGATGCAGACCTCACATATGGCATATTTATTCTATCCCTTGTCTTTGTTCATCCTGGCCAGTTCCTGTTCTGTCTCCTCACCCAAGGCTTTCACTAGCTCATCATCAACTCACAAAATCTTGAAACTAACTCCTAGTCTTTTATCCACTATCCAAGAATCTCTATTCTTGGCCTATCTGAGATTAGTTTGAACAACAAAAGTTGTATAGTGATATAAGGTAAAAGAGGACCCCGTAATCTTCACTATTTTTGTCAGATATACTATCAACAATGGTGTTTTCAGAGTGGACACAGGTGGAAGTCAGAATACCAAAATATCTTACAGGAGTTATCCAAGTGAAATTCCTAATGCTATCTTTCCATGCCTTTTCCAAACCTTCCTTTCTTGGTAATGTTTTTTGTCAAGTCTAGATAATTCTGGAAAGACTTCAGTTTAAACAGGGTAGTTCTCACGATCCCTTCGATTGACTCTGCGGATGTCTTCACTATCATACTAAAACCCTAAACACACACACACACACACACACACACACACACACACACACACACACAGACACTGGTTTGAGCAGAGAGGTTAATGAGTAATGGGACATTGACACAAATATAGCTTCAAATGAAATTAATGAGCATGGCAAACAGAGGAGTAAAATGGAGTACATGTGCAACTTATGAAGTGGTTCTTTATCATTGTTGACCATATAAATGCTGCTAGTTTGGTTTTTGTTTATACACATTACATCCAATCATATTCTCACATTCATTCTTAACTACTAAACAAAACTCTGAGATTTCTGCTCCAGAAACATTAGTTGAACTGATATGTCCCAAGAAGCAAAACATTTCAGGTGAAATAAAAAATTGATCATCTTCCTTAGTTTCTAGGCCAGAGATAAGAAAAGTACATGGTATCAGTCTCTATACAACAGTTCATGACATAAGCAAGGGGCCTAACCCATAGTTACAACTGTAAATTTTCAGGCATTGAAGTCAACTACTGGCTATGTCATTCCACATTTAGCTTTTTAAGCCATTACAATAGAGATTAATTCAATGATACCCCAATTTAAATTTAAAGAAATAATGTCAAATGTGCCCCATAAATTAACAGGCAAGATGAGAATCAGCAGTGGTAATAAAAGGAGTTTTGTTGTACTATATGTTAGCAGATGTCATATTATGGGTGCTGATCCTGGATTGTAATTGCTCATATGCTAAGGGTCATGAGTCAGTGAGCCATAATTCCTTTTCAGCTCATCCACCATTCCCCATGCCGTTCATGGAGATTGGGTCCATTTTGCTGTCTCTTGTGTTAACGTCTTTAGGAATGCACATATTCAAAAGCAGTAGATAAATTTGAATATTATTAGTGACCCTTTGGAGTCCTGGATATATTAAATGGGGGGAGGGGTTGTACTTGTTATACAAAAAACATGTAGAGATAAAAACTTTAAAGTTATTTTTCTGTTATTTTCTTATTCATTCTATGAGAAATAAATTAATAATAATAAAGGGGAGAAAGATAGCCTTGGGAAGCGAATACTCTTCTAGAACAGAGCTCATCCAAAGTTAATGTGCAGGAACATTCCCTAGGGACTTTGTCAGCTGCCTGTTCTCTGATTCAGTGAGACTTTGTACTAGGTCCTGAAATTATAGTCCCTGTGATTCAGATATCTGGGCCTCTAGGGATGTCTATAGTAATCTTGAATGACCAAAAAAGCTCATTGGAGTCTTGTCTGACTAGAGTATTAGCAATGACTGAAGTTTTAGGAAAGAGGATTTGGGTAGAATACTAGGAAAAACTTTCTGTGAATTAATCACAGTGAAGTACAATTGGAGCTATCTTTCTGGAGGTATTATGAAAGCTTACGTCACTTTTTATTGGCATGTCACATTTTAAAATACAACTTTAAGGCAAATATAAAAATGAGGGGAAAGAACAAGATCAGGGGATGAGGGGTGTTGCTGCTCTGCAATAGAGCACTTGCCTAACAGGCATGCATTCCTGAACTCCATGCTCAGCATACAAAAAAAGATAAATTGTTCTGCTATATGGAAAATTACGCGAGGAAGTACATTTTGTACTTTATGCAGAAATGTTCTCTCTTTGTCATCATTTTAGAGAAGTGGTCATTGAGAAGGGCAGGTGGGTGAGTCTGCTCTCTTTTGGTCATAACAAAAATATGTAAACAGATTCTTGCTTTATAGAAAACCTGCTGACTCTCAGAATTCATACCCTTAGATTGACAATTGTGTGTTTTTTAATATTTATTGTAAAGGTGATGTACAGAAGGATTACAGTGACATAAGTCCAGTAAAGAGTACATTTCTTTTTGAACAGTGTCACTTATTCCCCCACTGTATTCCCCCATTTTCTCCTTTCCAACTCCCCTCTCCCACAAGTTATATAGTTCACTGTCAACACAGTGTCTAGTATAACTGCTACATTAGTTCACCCCTTGTCCCACCATTTTTGTACTCCCCCTTACATTCCCCAAAGTTCAGAAGTCAAAAACAGCAACAAAGAGGAAATTGAACCTTTGTGATCCCCTTCTAAGAATATCCTCCTTTGGTCTCAGTGTGTGAATGTTTAGAGCCCTGTTCAATTTATCATGTCCAAGTGTAACTTTTTGTCTTTTACAATTCATTATGTTTACTTTATAGGCACATTCTAATTACTACATATGGGGGAAACCATGTGATACATGTTTCTATGTCTCTGGCTTATTTCATTTAATATAATTTTAATATAATAATTTTAATATAATTTTTCCAAGTCTTTCCATTTCCTTAAAATGGGGCAATGTCATTCTTTCTGATGGAATCATAGAATTTCATTGTGTGTGTATACCACATTGCCTTGATCCAATCATCCACTGAGGGGCATCTGGGTTGACTCTGTTTTGGCTATGGTAAACAATGTGGCAATGAACATGGCTGTGCTGGCAGCTTTAGTGTGGCCTTGTTTGTGATTCTTTGGGTAAATGCCCAGGAGTGGAATTGCTGCATCAGAGGGAAATTCTACATTTAGTCTTTTGAGGAACCTCAATACTGCTTTCCAGAATGGTTGAATAAGCTTACATTCCCACCAGCAATGTAGTAGGATTCTCTTGGCCACATCCCCACCAGCATCCATTATTGTTAGATTTCTTAATAATTGCCATTTTAACTGGGGTGAGGTGGAATTTCAGTATTGTTTCGATTTGCATTTTTTTTTGTGGCCAGAGATGCTGAACATTTTTCATGTGTCTGCTGGCCATTCTCACTTCTTCTGAGAAGTCTCTCCTTAAATCTTTAGCCTACTTCTTAATTTGGGTTGTTTCTTTGAGGATTTTTGTTGTTGTTGTTGTTTTGGGGGGGGTAATTTTTTGAGCTCTAAGTATATTTTAGATATATGGTCCTTGTCTGGTGCATAGCTAGTAAACATCTTCTCTCATTCTGTGGGCTTTCTATTTATTTTATTATTTAATTATCTATATCAATCTATTTATTGCTAGCTATGTCCTTTGCCAAGAAGAAACTCTTCAGTTTGATGCTATACTATTTATCCAGTTTTTCTTTGATTTGTTGTAATTCTGTATCTTTACTTAGGAAATTTTGACCCAAGCCTAGGAGCCCTAGTGTTTTCCTCATTCCTTTCTGTAATATTTTCAGGGTATTTGGTCTTACATTGAGATCTTTGATGCATTTCAAATTGATTCTTGTGCAGATGATATATAAGGATCCAGCTTCATTTTTCTGCATGTATATTGCCAATTCTGCTAGTACACTTTGTTGAAGAGGCAATCATTCTTCCATCCTGAGGTTTTGGCCCCCTTATCAAATATTATGACAATTGGTTTTCTTAAGTTGACTTCTTTTTATCAATCTTATTTCCAGTCCATTTTACATGCATGGCTTCTATTTGTTGAGAAGAAATGTGTTTACAGATTCTCTGTAATTGCTTTGTCTTGAGGAAATTGCAGGTTGTTTTTTTTTTTTTTTTTTTTTTTTTTTTTTTTGCCAGTCCTGGGGCTTCAACTCAGGGCCTAAGCACTGCCCCTGGTTTCTTTTTGCTCAAGGCTAGCACTCTCCCACTTGAGCCATAGCACCACTTCCGGCTTTTTCTGTTTATGTGGTGCTGAGGAATTGAACCTAGGGCTTCATGTATGCTAGACAAGCACTCTACTACTAAGCCATATTCCCAGACCCAAAATTGCAGTTTTTGATTATTTTATCACTTGTAAATTGCAGGTGTTAAAGTTAGCTTTTTCAATACGGAAACAAAGATTAAGTAAAAATGTAGAAATGGAACTTTACAATTATTTTTCTAAGTGTCTGTCTCATTCATTCTACAAAAGTAATGTTCAGTTATTTCAGTATTTTATAGGTTCATATATTCTTATATAAATAATCTCTTCAATCAGGGGTTATTTAGTGTTATTATTACCTTGAATTACCTTAGAATTTTATATAGGTAGAAATGTTCCTGGTACTGATTAAATTTTTCTAAATTTATATTTATGATAGACATAAAAGCTCTTATTAGCCAACTTTATTTATTTTGAAAAGAGCTCTTTTAAATAATTAGCCTGCACAATAATGTGCCTATAATAAGTACTGAAAATACTGATATAAAATTGTAATGGAAAAGGTCCCATTTTTAGTACAAATAAGAGATTTCTCACAATGTTAAACACATCAGCATTTTTTTAAAGTTTATTGTAAAGGCAATGTACAGAGCGTTTATAATTACATAAGTAAGGCAGTAAGTACATTTCTCTTAGAATAGTATCACTCTCTCCCTCATTTTCTTCCAGTTTTTCCCCTCTTGACTACACCCTCCAAAGATGTATAGTTTATTTCTGACATAGTGTCTAGTGAATATAACTACTAAATTAGTTCTTCATCCCTTTTCCTACTGTTTCAGTGCTTCCCTTACTCCTCCCCAAATCAGATAAACTTATATACCAAACAAAGATCACAGAGATAAAAAACATGGGCCGAAGGGAATGAGTTAAAGAAAAAGAAAAAAAAGAATGCAAACAGTACAATAAAAGAAACACTCTAGTTTCCATTTCTTGGAGTTATGATCATATGCACATAGTTATTGAGCCTTTGTGATCCTCTCCTAAGACTATCTTCCTTTGGTCTTACTGTGGGAATGTTTAGAGTTACCAGCATTTCTTTGGCATGTACTCCAAAGTATACTTTGATTTGTTTCTATTATTGTTCTTAAACATTCTAATGTAAGGACAACAAAATCATTTCCTTGTGTATGAGTATCATTTGCCAGCAACTGGGCCCTATGATGGTCCTTATATTGGCAAAACTCACTAAGAGGTAGAAAGGAATCCTTCTCCCTGCACCAGGTGTCAGGACTATTGATTTTATACATTCCATTCAAATTTGTTTAAAATAGTACTATAGTCTCCATCACAATTAAAAGTAACTAAACACATAGCTCTTACACAAAAATCTACTTCTATAAATTCTTTTGAATTGGGATTATCAACAGTCCACTGATTGCTAAGGTTCCATTACTAGGCCCAGGAAGGATACTGTGCCAGATCTGAAACATTCCAGTGTATAAAACACATGTTTATAAAAAAGCAAAAATGGAGATGAATATGTAAATGAGTCAATAAAAACAATCATTTGGGAGATTTCACCTCACGGGAAACTGAATAATGTGTATTAGGTATGAAAGTAATGCCAAATGGCAGATTTTATGCCATACTGGCACCCTATTACATATTACATGTGTGTGCACGTGTGCATGTGCATGCACACCCAAGACTTGATCTCAAGACCTAGGTGCTATCCTTGAGGGTTTTTTTTTTGTTCATGACTGGCACTCTACACTGTGAACCATAGTTCCACTTCTGGCTTTTTTGGTGGCTAATTGAAGATAAGAGTGTCATAAACTTTCCTTCCAAGTGCTGGCTTCAAACTGCAATCCTCAGATCTCAGCCTCCTGAGTAACCAGGATTATAGGCACCAGGCTCACATGAAGTATGTGTATATACATTAAATCTTACAAGACATTCAACAGCTATTGTTACTCTGCCTCAAAGAAAACACTGCTGCCCCCAGCTATTGAAGAGTGTGAGTGTAGAAAATAAAATTATGACCATTATGCCCCTAACTGATCTATTTGAAAGTGTCTTGGCTCATAGAGTTGAGGAATTGAGTTCAGTCTGTCCAACACCCAACATCCTTACTACCTGATGTCAACACTTTACATGGAAGTTTACTCTTCGTGATGAACATTCTAGAGGCTTGGACAAATAATAATGACATATATCTACCACTGTACTATTATCAAGACTCATTTGACTGCCCTTGAGTACTGTGTACCTCTCTCTCTCTCTTTCTCTCTCTCTCTCTTCCTAAACCCCACCTCTGGCAGCCATTGGTCTTTCTACTAAAAATGGCTTTATCTCTTCCAATATGTTATATACTTTGAATCACATAGGACATAGCCCTTTCAAATTGGGTTCTTATGCTTATTAATACACATTTAATGTCCCTCCATGTCTTCATGTCTTCCCATGGTTTGGTAGCTCATTTATTTTTAATGCTGGATAATATTCTCCGAATATAGCATAATTTCTTCATTCATTTTTTTCCTACTGAAAAACAACTTCTTTGCCTTCAAGCCTGGTTAATTATAAATAAAACTGCTGTAAACATCCGGATACAGGTTTTGTGTGGCATTAAGTAGTCTGGGTTTCTTTATTTATTTTTTTGGTGGGGGGTAAGACACCCCAGAGCACAATTATTCCATCATTATATAAGAATATATTTTGAAATAACTGCTAGACTATCTTCTGCAGAGTCATACATTCGTATATTCCTAGCATCATTGAACGAGTTTCTCATGCTCTTTACCAGTATTTAGGGTTGTCATTTCTGAAGTTTGGCCATTCTAATTTGTATGTATACAAATACAATGTATCTCAGTGATTTTTATTTATAGTTCCTAAATAATATACAGTGCTGAACACAATTTCATGTAATTATTTGGCATTTCTGTAGTACTTTTTTCAGTGTAGTTGCTTTTGCCTATCTTATATAGGATTATTTGTTTCCTTCCTGTTGAATTTTAAGGGTTTTTGTACATTTTGGATAATAGGTCTTCATTAGTTATGTATTTTACATGTATTTCCTCCCAACCTGTTGTTTGTGTTCTTATCTGCTTAGTAAAAATACGTTGTTCAATGATCAAAGATACCAAATGACATTTCTTTAAAGTGATAGACTACTTATTGATTGCACTTATTCCAGTTGAAAGACTTATTTATACTTTGATATTCATAGCACTAGCATTTCTGAAATTAAACAATAATTGACAACAACAATAATAATAATCAAGCTTTTTGACTTACCATGCATATATTGTTGTTTTGTTTTGTTTGGAAGAGTGGGAATTGGACACAGGACAGTGCATGCCAGGCAAGTTCCTTATCAGTTAAGTGTCTCCCTTAGGCTGTGATCTATCATATACATATACATACACATATACATATACATATACATATACATATACATATTAAAACTGTGGTGTGACAAGAACACTATCCCAAAGCTCCTTATCAGGCACTGAAGGCAAAATGACAGGTTCTGGAGTATTTTTTAGCAAGAAGGAAGAGGAGGAGGAAGAAGAAAAAAGAAGGAAGAGGAGTGGGGGATGAGGAAGGGAGGAGAGAAAACATAAAGGAAGGGAGAAGAAAGAGAATGGGAAGGAGGAAGAGAAGGAATAGGAGGAGAAAACAAAGAAGGCAAAGACAAAGAGAACAGGAAGAAGAAAAAGAAAAAGGAAGAAGAAAAGAAATTATTAGTATATACTGAACATGTGTGAGTCTCAAATAGTTTTGATGACTAAAGAAATAGAAAATACTATAGAATTATGGAATTTTATACTGTGGTTTCCTGATGTGGAAAAGGCATAAAAAGTGGCAACCAAGAGGTACAAGAAAAGCATTTGGGTGATGGATATGTTTCTTATCGTGGTCTTGGTCATGGTATCCTTTGTTTTTGTTTTGGTTTGGTTTGGTTTGGTTTGGTTTGGTTTCAGTCCTGCTTTATTCATCCCCATGTTTCCTTTTCCCTACTGCTTGTATGGCCTGCTTGTTATTCTATTCAAGAACTACTAGCATATGATCTCAGCAACTTCAGCGATACTATTGGTGGTTATCTTCCACAGTTCTTGGTCTTTTATTTCTGTGGGGTTTTTTGAGATGTACATACCTATAGCCACTTCAGGAAAAGGGTTTGCCCAGGTTTTGTCCTAATACTATTGAGTCAAGTTCTCTACCTTAATTATTTGAAATGAAGGCTCTGAATATCAGGGCTGAGAATGCCAGTTTTTAAGTTAAGGTTCTGAAATTTCTAAGATTGACCAAAACAATATCCCAGGTCATGAATCTTTGTCTCTCATGCTTTTTTACTTCCCTGAGGAGAGACAGGGACAAATGTTAGACCTTTACTTGATTGTCTTATGCCTACCAGTAGAACACAGAAGAAACTTGAGCTCAAGCACATTGGGTAGAACTGACAGCACCTGATCATGAGTTTTTGTAGGTAAGGGAGGCAAGTAATACACACATAAGTTTGTCTATAATAAGTACTGCAGGGAAAGAGTGGAATAAGATGTCAAATTCTTGTGAGTATTTGGGACAAGAGCATTTTAGGCAGCAGTACCAGTAACTCCGAAGGTCCCATGGGGGGAATTGCATGCCATAAGGTCATTAGAAGACGAAGCCAAAGGTCAGGACTGCCCCTGAAGAAATGACATAAGAAGAAAAATAAGAAATAAGGTTGAGGAAAATACATGATAATAGGATGTGAATTGGAGAAGTGGTGTGCAAGAATGGTATAAGACCTCATAGGCCATTTAGGAACTTTTGGCTTTCACTAGGCAAGATAAGATGGAGTGCCACTTGAAGGGCTTTAGCAGATGAGTGATGTAATAGAATTTACATTATAGTACAGTATAGATGATGATTAGTGAAGTAGTAGTAGTAGTGGTAGTAAAAATATGGCAGCATTTAGTGTGACAGCATTTCATTACATTTACACATAAAAGTAAATGTCTGCTCTACAGAAATATTAGTCATTCATGGTATCCTTTGTATAGATAAGTCAAACTTATAAAATTATAAAACTTAAGTTATACAGGTTTTTTTAAACATGTCAATCAACTATGCTTCAGTAGAGCTATAAAAAGAAAACTTTGTTTCTAAATATATTGACAAATATATTTACAGATATTGATTTATATAGCCTTGGGCTTAATATTTGAAATGGAAAGCCATACAAAGGGAGAGATTTTTTTCAGAATAGCACTGAAAATATTATTCCCTTGTCACAAAGGGAATCTTAAAATATAATGCCACTTCAAAAATGTAAACAATTTCTGTTGGATGTGATGGCACTGTCCTATGACATCACTGGAGAGGCTGAAACAGGAAGATCATGAATTTGAGGCCAGCTTGCATCATATGGTGAAATCTTATCTGAAAACACAGGCTATAGATGGTCATCTATAATCTTAGCTAATCAGGAGGCTGAAATCTGAAGACTGCAGTCCAAAGCCTGATAAAATCTGTGACTTTTAGCTCCAGTTAATTCCCAGGAGACCGGAAGTAGACCTGTGGCTAAAGTAGTAGAGTGGAACCCTTGAGCACAACAGCTCAGGGACATCAACTAGGCCCTGAGTTCAAGCCCTAGAACTGGAGCACATGTACTCACACACACACACACACACACACACACACACACATACAAAACTGACAGGTTGCATGACAATTGTAATGAGGGTTTTTATTTTTCAATTCGGGCTACAATAAAATTCTACCCTTAAAGAAAAAGACAATGCAGTTTGTACTTGCTAATGAACAAAACAGTATTAGATTTATTTTACCTCTGTGATACCTTGAACTGGCTTGAGTTCACTTCAGCAGAGGTAGGAAACATTCATTCAAGCTTGGCCTTTGATAACAGTTATAAAAAATGTCTTTGTGCTTTGTGTGGCTGTGACTATTAAGGTTCATATTGTGTTTCTTGCAGTATATGGATGCCATACCACAACCACAGCCTTTGTTTCTTACACTTAAGGAATGAGGAAAGCAAGGCCTAGCTTTTATAAACTAGAAACAGGAACAACTGGCCACATATTTATTCCCTTTAGCTCACACACCTATGTACGCTGTGGAGACATCATAAATTCTTGCTGACTAACACTGATGAACTTAATTAACTTTCACACTTTACTTAACCAAAACAACAGCAAAAGAAGCAACAGATAGTACTTCAGATAGTACTTTGAATTCACTGGGTAGACACATTCTGCATGATCTACCATCCTTGGGGATTTAATAAACTGCTCTTGAGCAAACATACTTCATAAGTTGAGACTTGGAAGACACCCAGGAAGTGGTTATAGTCAACGTTTATTGCTGAACTTTGGCCCCACACTCTCAACTGATTGAGGTTGCTCTGGAATTCCTTAGCAAGCTGGGTGGAGGCAGGCACATCTCAGCAGAATAATTTAGTATTATTAACATGACATTTGGCACTAATGTCATCATAATCATGGGTCACTGTTTCTTGACTCAGAGAAATTACAAACAAGTGTTAAGAGAAGTTTCCTAAGATGTTAGTTAAAAATCAAAATATGAAATTGACTCTACCTAACCATGCACCAGTGCCTGAGGCACTGAAGTCTGAGTCTGAGGATCAGGATTTAAAGTCAGCCTGTGCAAGAAATTCTAAGATTTTTATCTCCAATTAACCACCATAAAGCCAGAAGAATAGGTGTGGTTCAAGTGGTAGAGGACTAGCCTGCAATAAAACAGCTCAGCGACAGCCCTCAAGCTCTGAGTTCAAGCCCCAGGCCTACCACACAAAACAAAACAAATCAAATGACTAGCTACATTTGTCTACTAAGCTGTGACTGCATGAAAGTAATGGTTATTGTAGTAAAAATAAGCTTTCTTGTGTTGTTTTCCTTTGGAGAACTGAGCTAGACTTAGTGTTGAGAAGATACAATGCTAGATGAATAAATTAGTGACTTCTTTGACCACATATTTATTGTTCCTATTGTGTATATGTGAAAAGTTAGAAATATTAGTTTTGAAATTGATTGTTTTCTTAACTGTATAACTATGAAAGGAAATAAAGCAGGGCTATAAATTTTTATTTTGGTCTTCACTCTGTAAGTCATAGAGAAAGAAGATCTAGACATCACTAGAACTCTATACCAAAGGAAGCTAATTTTTAATTTTCTTAGCCTTTTAGAGGCACCACAGAAGATAGATTGACACAGGAAACTGCATTCTAGTTTACAAACAGGACTAATATAACCCATCATCCTTCAAAATCCTTCAGCTGTTTAGAAACTTTTATAAATGTCAAGTGTATGCTTTTTTAAAACACAGACTAGGGCTGGGGATATAGCCTAGCGGCAAGAGTGCCTGCCTCGGATACACGAGGCCCTAGGTTCGATTCCCCAGCACCACATATACAGAAAACGGCCAGAAGTGGCGCTGTGGCTCAAGTGGCAGAGTGCTAGCCTTGAGCGGGAAGAAGCCAGGGACAGTGCTCAGGCCCTGAGTCCAAGGCCCAGGACTGGCAAAAAAAAAAAAAAAAAAAAAACACACAGACTAAAAGGCTGAAAATTAGATGGTAGTTCACTGAGTTTTAAAAAACAATGTTTCGCTTCTTGTTTTTAGGTGACATTGATTTCCCTTGACTTACCAGAAATCCAAGGAGGCAAATCGACTCTTGGCTGTACCCTACATCCTAGATGAAACTTACCTACAATAAATTCTAGACCACTATTAGTCTTGAGGAGAATAAGCTATATGAATACAAATGAGTTCCACAAAGGTGTTTAGGTTCATTTTGGTGTATTTTCCAGACTACTTTTTAAACGAAATGCTCCTATACTCCTGACATATACATTTATTTACAACATGCCTATTGGTCAAATTCATCCTACCTGTATTATTTCTCCATACATTTTTGTCACCACTTGTTTCTTTGTTGTTTGTTTGTTTCAGGACTGGTGCCTGTTGCACAACAGCCTGTTTACTGTGCTTCAAAGCATGGCATAATTGGATTCACCCGCTCAGCTGCGGTGAGAAAATGATAAACACTGTATCTTTTTTCTTCTCTTTGCTTACTTATATATGAAACACAAACTTATAAAGTAGAAGTAAATAAGTCCCAAAGTTAATACATCTGCATTTTACTTCTATCTTTAAAAATAAAGTGAGACACCTTGTAAAACTGACAAAGATCAAGCTTGAACTGAGCCTAGTCAGCAAGGGAAAAGTACTAGGAATTTAAGCAGGAGCCAGACTAAGAATGTGACCTTGGATTTTTACACTGATTTCAGCTCCCCGTAGGCTTTGAAACACAAAAGTGACAAGATCAGACTTCCACTTTAAGAAAACCATTCTGCCTGATATTTGGACAATGTCTTATAAAGTGTAAGTGTAGAAAAGGAAAGAACAGATGAATGGGTTCTTGGTGGCATGTCTAGGTGACACAGAAAGGAGATAGGGAAGTGGAGTTTTATATTAACGAGGCAAAATACTAGAGGACAGAAAAACAGGTGTGTCAATATTAATGTTCAATCAAAACAAAATACGAAGTCTTCAGGCTCTAAGGTTGATTAGAAATTACCATTTCATTGGCAAAATATTAACTCAAAGCCAAGAATTTTACTGCAAAGCCAAATAACTCTTCAAGATCAGAAAAGTTAGGCTTAAAATTAGTAAGACTAGAAAATTCCCCAGTCCTCATTGTTCACAAGGTTTATGTTCTATTAAGTTACTTCAGAACACTTGAATTAGTCACTATTGATCTTTCCACTTCTCACAAAAACAAAGGAGTAAGTTTCTCCTAAGAATCAGGTCACACAATAGTTTGAGAAACCACTCAATAACTCATCTTGTTTTATGTAAATCTTAATATAAATATAAAGAAATTCATGTACTATATATTATGTGAACGTTGAACTTGGGACAAACAGCACTAGTAACTTATGCCTGAATAAAGTCTCATCTAACATACAATTTTCTCCAACACAAGGATATGACACAACACTTCTGAACTGTGCATGAGAGGAATTGTAAACAGCAAAATCACCCCCCCCCAAAAAATTAAAGGACTCCCCTGTGTATGTCCACAAATGACCATAAAAGCTGGGGTTATAATTAAGTTTTAGCAACAGGGCAAGTACAAACCTCGAATCTATTTGTTTACATGTTGATTATATATTACAAATCATATATAATAAATCATATATATTATATATCATATATTTATTATGAAGATCAAATGTATTTTGTTTTATAAATAAAATGCAAAAATATTAAGTTGAATATATAGAAAATAAATGTGTGTCTTAAATGCTCATATTATCTTCCAGACGGAAAAGATTATTGAGTCATTTGAGAGTCAGTTAAGATCCAAAACTTTTCCATTAAAAGTATTAAAGCACATGTGGTCTGATATGGTTATCACATCTCTTCCTGAAAGAAAACTTGAGATATCTGTTCTAAGCTTCAACTTCTTAGGCTCAGCTTCCTCAAAAGTTCAGTAGAGAAGAGCAATTTATATACCTAAAGGTTTTCAGGATTTGTCCAGTAACCTTGGTTTCTCAAAAAATCAACTAGGTGGAATTTTGAAGAATTGATGTATTGCTTTGAGTACTGTTCTTTTACTATTTTTATGCTCACTAGTCATTATTATAAAATAGAAAGAATATCTGATTCATGTGTTTTATATTTGTTTCCAAACTAACCTTTAATTTCAGTTTATCCTACTGTATGTTGCAAGGCTGCTGATACCTACAACTTTCTATTTCTGATTTGCAGATGGCTGCGAACCTTATGAACAGTGGCGTAAGGTTGAATGCCATTTGTCCAGGCTTTGTCAACACCCCCATCCTCAAATCTATTGAGAAAGAAGAAAACATGGGACAATATATAGAATATACAGATCATATCAAGGATATGATGAAATACTTTGGAATTTTGGAGTAAGTAATTTTGAGCAAAATGTCTTCTTGTCAAACAGCAAAAGAGCTAATAATTTTATGCTAATAAGTTTAAGGAAATAATGCAAGCTTCAAAGTTTTGGTTAACAAATTTTGAAATTAAAAAATCAGGGGGCAATTTCTGAATACAATTCCTTCATACATTATTAATTCTGTTTGGAAATACAGACAATGACTTCAGCCATAATTAGATTCCTGGTATATTAAAAATGATATTTTGAGTCATGTTCAAATTATAACTTTGGTGAAATTGTGTATGGTCCCATGACAGCTATTTCCATATAAATATTTTACACACACACACACACACACACAAATACAAACACAAATACACTCACACTTAGGGAATTGTGTCTTAGTTTAGGTAACTAAGACATTCACAACACAGGAACGTGCCTCTCAAGTTGAAGAACCAGACTTGGGGAATCCAATCCAGCTCCAAACTGCCCCTGACATTGTCTATCCAACCTCTAAAAGCATAAGTAAAGAGTAAATAAATAAGATGTCCAAGAAATGTTATTATTTTCTGTACCAGAAATTGAATTCAAGTCCTTGAATATGCTAGTCAGGTGCTATAACTCTGAGCTTACATTGACATTCCAATAAATGCTATTTTTACTTTATTTCTCCTCTCATAACATTTGTCTCATCAATCTATGGTGTATTGATTTGATAAAGATAAGGAAATGATTGTTTTCTCAATGTAAGTAATGACTATCAATATGTCTTCAAGTGACAGAAGGGTAGACCTGAAAATCTACTGCTAACATTATTATCATATTTTTTACTTAATGTTATTCATTGATTAAAAACTGGATATAACAACAGGTTAATGACATACAGTCCTCTATTACTTATTCAAGCCTACAGACTTCCAATTATAATGTAAAATGATAATATACCTTGTCCTTTGCTTTTAATGTATTTTTTAAATTTTAGCCCATCAATGATTGCCAATGGATTAATAACCCTTATTGAAGATGATGCTTTAAACGGTGCTATTATGAAGATCACACCTTCCAAAGGAATTCATTTTCAGGACTATGACTCACCTCCATCTCTTGCAGTCATAACCGAAAATAAGCACAAATGACTTAAATTCTGGCCATATCTTCATCTTAATGTCGCTTTTTCAGTGAAATATTACACTCTGAATCTTTCCTTCATGTATTTGATGTTAATTTTTTCTAATAATTAGTGAAGCCTCTGAATTAAAATTTATGATACATTATCATCAAAAATAGAATGCAAAACAAACGTAGATTGTGAATAATGTTTAAAACAAAGGCTATTCAATAGTCAAGGAATACTCTTCCTTTCTGGAAAATGTTTTCCAGAAATTCATTCTAAAGGAGATACTTGAATTGTTATTTAAATCAAAACATGTTTATTGAAACTTATTTTGTTTCTATGTTTGAACATCACAGCAGAAAGCATGTACATGAGAAATGTTAGTACCAGTAGTTGTGAGTTGTGTATCATCTTTAAGTTTGAATAGTTCTGTGCTTAAAGAGGGCCAGTAGTTAAGTAATCAATTACAGTGTTACTACATCCAGAGTGAAAAATGGGTTTATGGAAAAATGACTGAAAGTAATTAAGTCTTATTTCACAGCTTAATCTCAAACCAATGTAAAATATTTCTGTCCACTTTGCTTCTAACTTGAATAACTTTGAAGTCCAAAAAAATCTCAGGAATGCACCTTTTAACAGATATTGCAAAAAAATTCATGTTCCTAAAAAAATTATATGTAATATATCCTCATTTTAAATAATACAGATTGTATATTTTCCTCAGATTACTTCCTTGTTGATTTGTACTAATTTTGAAAGTGCCTACCTTTCAATAAAATCCCATTTTTCTAATCTTTATAAATTACCCAGAATGTGTGTGTGTGTGTGTGTGTGTGTGTGTGTGTGTGTGTGTGTAGCCATGGAAATAAAACCAATTCTTCCACAAGCACCACTGAAAAATGGTTTATTATATCACAAAAACACAGAGGTAATACTTGTACTTTTATCCTTGTTTGTGAGGTGTTTTAAGATAGGATGATTAATTAATCAACTTTGGGTAATGTTCTTTGCAAGTGGTAGCTAGTATAGTAAGAATCACAGTACAAGATTTCCAACCTAATCATTTTCCTCTAAGAAATACCACATGATTGAATCACCATGCCTGAAAATTTCAGACTTCCTAGCTTGGAGCAAAATTTATCCCTAGGGCTTGATAGGATTTCTAAGAGATACTAGAGTGTTTGTCTTTCTCTATTTTACTTCTGCAATAATGAACTATGCCTTCATTTTTTAAGGAGTACTTTGAATATCAAGTCTAGTCTAGAGCTATATCTAGCATATTTGTCATAAGCTCATAAAATAACCTTAAGGAACATCTGAAAAAGATAAATTAAGCCCAACTGTGTTTGCATATTCTATCTCTGAGCAATATTGCTGAATGACAGAATTCTATGAGGCATCACTCATCATACTGTAATTCTCACTGTAGTGTAAAGTTATGCTTAAAGTTTTAATTTAGAGATAATAACAACAGTCGCTATACTTTGTGCTTTGGATTTACTTTTCTTTCAAGTCAGTAAACTATACAGATATTTAAAATTAAATAGTGTCTGTACATAAAATGTGTTACCTGTGTTAAAAACTCATTTTAATGTTCATATAAATCGTTTTACATACATATATAATGTTACAGAATACATCTTCCTATTGATTGAAAATAATAATGAAGTTGAGGTCAGTGCACATTGCTCAGTGATGGAGTACTTGCTAAGTATGTGCAAGGCATTGGGTTGGATGCCAGAACTGCAAGTGAAAATTATCAAGTTGAATGGGGAAGGGGGTGGAAGTACTGCTTTTCTTGCATTTTTCAATAGAAATACTAATGCAAATAATATAACTCTTTTCAAATGTACTTTTCCAGTAAATAGTACACACACTCGCACATACACACACACACAAAAAGACTTGAAATCAATCAACAGGCTTAAATTTTTCACACACAAATCATTTTACATAAAATAGGGACTATTTTCAATAGCTATACCCTTATGATCACATAAGATGATGCTAAGTGAAATGAACTCCATTTTATGGAAATGATTGTTATATCACAGTTGTAACTATTTTCAACATCTCAGGGTATCTGTAGCTTCTACTATTGATGATGGTCTTGTATCACCTTCTTGTGATTGTATCTACACTATCTCTGTAATCTTATCTGAGTATATTGGAAACCGTCTATACTGGTATTAGAAATAGGAAATTGAAACGGAATACTAAATTGAGAGACACAGAGTAAAAAAAGAGAAACAACTACAAAAGAAATACTTGCAAAACTATTTGGTGTAAGTGAACTGAACACCTCAGGGGGGGAAAGGGTAAGGGGGAGGGGGGAGGGGGGTATGAGGGACAAGGTAACAAACAGTACAAGAAATGTATCCAATGCCTAACGTATGAAACTGTAACCACTCTGTACATCAGTTTTATAATAAAAACTTTAAAAAAATAAAATAGGGACTATTTAAACACTAGCACTGAGATAACATGTTGCAAACCATCGCAAGCGCCTTGTCCTGCTGCAGCAGGGAGCAAGGCCAGGAGCAAAGCAATGATGGAGACTGGACTGTGGAATTTATTTTAGGGGTACCAGGGGACCTGCAGCCTCTCTCCAGCAACAGATGCCTCTGGTCCCATGGACAGGGACCAGATTCATCATCAAACAAGACTACATGCAGGAAGGTCGCTACATCAAAGAGACTACTTCAATAAGGGCAAAAAAGGTGGCTACATCAAAGAGAATACTTCAAAGAGGTAAGGGTGTCAGTTGGGGGGGAATAATTCTAGGATTGGCAATTACCAGTAAACAAGAAAACCAATGTGCACAGGTCACCTGCCGGCTCCACAGTCTTGTTATGATTAAAGGAGGGTGAGACTGTGGCCATTGTAATGCTAAGCACAGTAGGGCTGCCCTCAGCATTCTCAGGGACAGAGAATGGCATTCCAATTCTCTAAAGCCAACCTATGGCTTTACATTTACTGTTTCCCACAACAACGTAACTGTCGATTTGGTAACCCAGGTGGTTTCTGAGTGTCTAGTGGATGGGTAGTGTTTAAGGTATGAATACACTATACAAAGAGATGGTTCTTGCCCTCAGCAGGCCACTGTGAGAAGGCACAGCTCTGCCGGTGCTTCTCAGAATGACACATAGTTTAAAGGGTATGAACTCTTTCAAGAACTTTTCATTTAATTTTTTCCAGACCACAGTGGACTAGAAATAACTGAAACCATAGAAAGCAAAACTCCTGGATGAAAGGGGATGACTGCTACACTGTAAGAATTAGAGCCCCCACATTTCAGGGGCCTAACAATATAGAAATGTGTTTCTTTCTGACAAAAGAACTCAGTGCAGGTACAAAGTGAGCAGCATTCAAGGCAATAATTCAATAACAAAGATTCCTTTTCTTTTTTTTCCCACCATTATTCAGTGTCAGGGTCTACTCAAGACAAGGCCCAGCTACTTAACAACCTCATGCTGTGCTGTATCACTGAGAGAACAACTATGATGGCCTCTCTTACATGCAAGGATAGGAATATAGTGTTGGAAACTGGAATTGAACTGGAATTGATGGATTGAATTTGATGAATTAAGAGCTATATCTGCCCTTTACCTCTCTCATGGTTTAAATATAATACAAGTTTAATCCTTAGCAATTTACTTTGTGTTAACTTTTATGGCATTGTGACACATACCTGAGAAAGGCAGCTTAAGAGGAGGAATGCTACATTGTGGTGTACAGTCTCAGAATTTCATCCAGAATCAAGGTGGCTTGTTGCTTTGGACCTGTGGCAAGGTGGAAAAACATTGCAAGGAGCGCATGGTGGAACAGAGCTGCTCACCTTATGGTGGCCAGGAACCAAAGAGAGATGGTAGAAAGGAATTAATGTCCCAGTAACCTCTTCAAGATTATTCTTCCAATGACCCAACTTCCTCCAAGAAGGCTCCACCTTCTAAGTGTTTCACCATCTTCCATTAGTGTCACAGAGTAAGCATCAAGCCTTTTGAGCTTTCAGGAATCGTTTTAGATCCAAACTGTACCACATTAACATTAGCTTTTTAGGATTATTCAATTGGAAATAATATACACATGTTTCTTCTGATTATTATTATTATCATTTTTGAGTCATTGTACAAAGGGGTTTCCACTTAACAAAGCACTTTATGAATATAATATATATTGATCGATGTCAGTTCTTTTGACATTCTCACTCACATTTAATACACCTTATCATCTGCTTTAAAATTCAAAACCAAACTTCTCTTGAAAAATTGGGACTTTTATGCTGTCCTCTTTTTCTTATTGAACTCATATTTACCTCCTCTCCAGAATTTTATCATAAGCAATTGTTTCCTGGGGATTATTGTGTAGCCACAATTCTCTATAAGCATTCACACATAAATTTAATTTTAAATTACATTTTCTCATAAAGTCAAAGTACTAAACAACTTCTCCTGGATTTGATATAATTAAAATTATTTTAAAAATACACAATTGATAAAATTGACATACTAAAATAACATGGTTTTTAGAATAAACATTTTAAAGAAATCAAAAATGCATGCTTACTAAGGTGAGATGTTTTGTTTTGTTTTGTTTTCCTCACCTAATCCATGTATTCAAAGATAGGTACTATTGGTTGGTAAGGATCACTCCCATCTTATTCCTATACTAAGTTTTAAGAAACCTCACTAACTGAAAAAGAAGAGTTTTGTTGCAAGCATGGTACTAAGTTCTTAAAACTGCCCTCTAACATATGTCAAAAGCATATAGTAATCTTAAATTTAGGTGTCTGTTTTCAGTTTTTCAAAGCAATGGATTGGAAGTCAGTTTTCTTGTGAGAAGATTTATTATTCTGCCCTTTGAGTCTAAATGTTTCTCAAGTCTTGGAAAGTACAATGAAATGGCTTGCCAAAGTATGTTGACTATGTCCAGCTAACACCCTAGATTCACTCCTTAAAAAGAAAACAAGATCTTTTCTGGCATATGTGTGCCAGGTAAAAAGACTGGCTACTCCTTTGCCTTTCAGCACCTAATTTGCTTGAGTCAGTCAGGGCCTCTCTGAAGAGACTGGAGTAGTGGCAGAAAGTAGTGCTAAGAATATTTTCCGCTAGCTTTCTTCCTTAATTGCTTGTATCCACATTTGTGAAGTATATAGCTACTTGCTGTGTTCTGGTTACAAGTCCTTCCTTTGCTGTTCCAGGTGATATACCTAAAGTTAGTCACCTGCCACACCCCATCCCTACCAGTTCTTCGCAGATAACATAAATAATTGCTTCACCAAAGTATCTTCCAATTGTTTAGTCTGACAGTGCCATTGGCTTCTTGATGGAACTACCCATATTACACAAGAATTTATCTAATGTGTGTAAATAGCATTTACTCTTTCATCCAGAAGTACCTGACATGAGGCACTGGTGGCTCATGCCTGTAATCCTAGCTACACAAGAGGCTGAGTTCTAATAATGGCAATTCCAAGTCAGCCCAAGAAAGGCGAGATGCTCATCTCCTATTGATCACCATAAACCCGGAAGTGGAGCTGTGTCTCAGGTAGTAGGGCACTAGCTTTGAGCAAAAAAAGCTCAAGGTCAGTGCCCAGACCCTGAGTTAAAGCCTCAAGACTGCTTCCTCAACCCACATATACAAAGAAGTAGTTGACAAAATGGGTCAATTGTGGATGGAACTGGGATATAATACTTCACACTATTAAAAATAAAAGGAGAATCGTAAGTAATTACATGGCTTCAGGAATAAAAATGGTATAGTATAATAATGCAATATAGTATAATAACATTATACTATAATAAAGGATAGTATAATTATTTATTAGATCAAATACCTAGAAAAAGATAACTTACTAAAATTGGCACAAGAAGAAACCTAAAATCAGATTTGTCCAATAATAAATAGATTGCAATCTAAATATGTATTTAATATATCATGAAACACTTGTGCAAAAGATAATTCCTTACTCAGATAATTTGACTGTTGTTTATGCCAAACTTTTTTTTTAATAATTTCAACTTCACTTTGACTCCCCAAAGTACAGACATCACAATAATAAAACTTTTATTACAAAACTTGACAAGTTAGTAAAGAGAAAAAAAGAAGTCATGCCAATGTCATTTTTCAAATATAAGCATCAATTTTAAAATTCTAAGAAATTAGCACCATATTTCTGTACTAAATTTTTTTTTTTTTTTTTTTTTTGGCCAGTCCTGGGCCTTGGACTCAGGGCCTGAGCACTATTCCTGGCTTCTTTTTGCCCAAGGATAGCACTCTACCACTTGAGCCACAGCGCCACTTCTGGCCATTTTCTATATATGTGGTGCTAAGGAATCGAACCCAGGGCTTCATGTATATGTGGCAAGCACTCTACCGCTAGGCCATATTCCCAGCTCCCTAAGAGGTTTTTGTTTGTTTGTTTGTTTTTTGTTTTTTCCTAAATGCAAAAACAAGGCAAGACTTTATTCAAGCGAGCCACGGCTCGGGCCTTGTCCTACCCACCGACACAGCGGAGGTTAGGAGGAAGCCTCCAGCTGCGATTGCACAGAGCATGTAAAGGCAAAAGACAAAGTTATAGCAATCAGGTGTTTAAGCAAGCAAGATTACGGGTACAAATCTGATTGGCTCAGGGTTCGAGGCATTCTAGGGGCGGTTAGAGTTAAGCATTCCCAGGCGGTTAGAGTTATTGACCGGCTGGGCCCTAATAAGCTTGCCCTGGGTTTGCTCAGACAACAAAACGGGGGCTGTCTGAAAATGGGGTTTACTTCAACTTCTTCATTCCCCCTTCATTCCCCCCTTCTGATAGGTAACTCGAGAACCAATCGTGGTTCTCCTTGCTTATTAGTTTGATTCTGGCTGAGAATCGGTAGGAATAGATTGGTATTGTGCCCGCAATACCATAAGTTGTTGGTGGCGCTTTACTCAGTTGGTAGCAGGTGTGGCTCAGGAGGAGGTCCAGTCTCATAAAGGGCCTTTAGCTTGAGCCAGGTCTCTTGGTGGACTTGCTATAGGGCTCTGAGGGGGCGATAAAAGCTCATAACAAATGTGATTACAAGTTACAAATAACATTTAGATGACATCACACAAGTACCTTAGCCCTGCAGATACAGGTACAGATAAACATAGTTTATCTGTTTAAAAGATTTTTAATGCACAAGTTTAATTCAAATCTAATCAGAAAGATATCATAGTAACAGAAAAAAGGAACATTCATATGACCATAGAAAAAGCACTTGATAAAATCCAGTATCTATTCTTAGTAACAACAAAAATTTGCTGAACACTTGTAATGGAAAGGAAATTGCCTAGTACCAAATATATATATATATATATATATATATTTCTACATATACATGCACATGTATATACATGTATGTATATATGTGTAAATACATTTATATGCATGTGTGTATATAGTGTATACATATATGTATATATATGCATGTTCATGGCAATCATTAAGCTTCATGATAAAATATTAACAAAAAAGTCTTTCTATAATTGGGGGAAAGCCCAGAAGGTGCCCATCTGCACTTTTACTCAATTGTATTATGTAGTCTAGTGAAATAATAAAGTAAATATCGGTACAAACTTAGAAAGGAAAAAGCAGAACCATTGTTATTTGTACTGGATACAACTATCAATGTAGGAAGGTCCTGAATCTTCCCCAAATTACCAGACAGAATAACAATTTTAGATATATCTCAGAGATGTTGTGGATTCTATTCCAAACCACCTTATTAAAAACAGTATTGCAATAAAGAAAATCACATTATTTTTTTTTTGGTTTGCTACTACATACAAAAGTAACATGTATGGTATATTGGGGTTTATTAAATGGGCAATACTATAACCTATAAAAAATTAATACTCAGATTAAAAATACTTTATAGACACAAAATACTAACAACCACTTGTGCTTTCAGTGAGTCCTAATGTTTTTGCTGGTGAGAGGTCTTGCTTAGAAGTTGATGCTGCTGACTGATCTGATGAGTGGTTGCAAAGGTTGGAGTGGCACGGAAAATTTCTTAAAATTAGGCAGCATTGTAATTTGCTTCATTGACTTCCTTTCCTTTTCCCAAATTTTTTTTTCTGTAGCATTTAGTATTTACCCAAAGTAAACTTCTTTCGAAATTGGAGTCAGTCCTCCCAATTCCTGCTCAGAGTGTCAGATATGCTTCTATGATATTCAAAATCATTTTTTTGTTATTTTAGCAATGTTCATAGCATCATAGAATCAGATTTCTTCTCAAGAACATGCCACTCCCTGTCTGTTCAAATTCACTGACCACTGAGAAAATTGTGGCAAATAATGCCTATTAGCTACCTATTACTTTCTTACACTCAGCATTTCTGGATAAATGAGAAATATTTTAACTTTGTTTCTATTCTACAAAACAAAAGTAATATCTTTGATATTTGGTTTATACAACTTAAGTGTCATCCAGGATGATACTTTCTTTAATAGTAAGCAGTCTTCATATTCATTTTATATCTGGTATTCTTGTCCAGGTTTGCTTTCTTCCCAACTTTTTTAATATCTTGTGTCTTAAAGAGCAGACACTCGACCCTTGAGCATTTGAGGTTCACATCAAGTCAGAAAGTCAGATATTTCTAGATTAAATTATTTTACTTTTTTTCTATCTCTTTTTGTCTGACCTATTTCCATTGGACCAAACTCTCATAATATCTTTTATGTCTAATTTATTTTTGTCATAAGC
This sequence comes from Perognathus longimembris pacificus, assembly GCF_023159225.1. NCBI lineage: Eukaryota > Metazoa > Chordata > Mammalia > Rodentia > Heteromyidae > Perognathus > Perognathus longimembris. The sequence goes on along the minus strand of NC_063181.1, from coordinate 17,828,528 downwards.
CTTGTTGTTCTGTCCTAGTCAATTAACTTATCTAATACTGTTTATCTAATCCAGGTCACTCTCTAACTCTTTTGTCTCCTATTTCCACAGGCATGCTGGCAACTCTTCCAGCCAGACATACCAAGACTTCCACAATCAGATCATAATCCAGCATCCTAGCCCTACCTGAGCTATTCCTTATCAAACTATAAGCTTCTCCAGCTCCCCAGCTGAGTTCCGCTTTCACTGTTCCCTTCATCTGTAAATCTTCCCTGTACTGAAAAGAAAAAAGGTATGAGAACATAGTTAGAAGAAAAAATAAAACAAGAGTTTAGAGGATATGAGGATTTTAAGGTAAAGACACTATAAAGAGAATTGGATATATCTTAGAGGAATATGCTGTTGTTATTTAGTCTTGTATTTTTTAAAAAAGCATAAGGAATAGATCTCTGAATTCAATTTTCTGGATACAGATGTTTATAATCACTGTTGATTCTGACTCAATTGAATAATGAATAAGCTTTTCATATTATAATCATAGCACTTAAGATGGAGAAGCAGACCTTTCCAGCATTCCCAGGCCCACAGAAAACATGGTGATGCATATTACGTGTCAGTTGATTTGAACCATGTAGTAGTGAGAGTTTGTGAATCCCTGATCTGAAATGTCACATTCTGTCATTCAATTATTTTCTTCTAGTGTTCTGAAACATGCCAAGTCATGCCTCAGGGCACTGGGCTGACTCCATGCAGCAGTATCATTCCATGCCCCTCACCGCAAAGCACGAACCAGTGATCTCTGCTTCCCATTATCTCACTCATCTCTTATAAGTTGTGCTGAGTGACTAATGACAATGATGAACTCCAAGCAATCCTGCTTTTTGTCATTTTTTAAAATATTAGAATCCTGATGAAGAAAACCAAGCAGAATAACATGATTCAGAGAACTCTTCAAACACATGTTCAGACAGACATGAAAGCATAACTTGTAAAGAAAGAAAAAAACCCACCAAAATGGGCAGAAATGGCAATATCTGGTCAAATTTACTACTTTTCTTTAAATATTGCTTAAGCAAGGTATAAATCAAAATGTGTTCACTTGTTTGTTTCTGTTTGTTTTCCAAGAACAATCTCGTCTCAAGTATCTTAAAATAGTAGGAAGAAGTTGAGATATGCTCATGGCATCCAGTCAGCATATTCCATGACTTCATTCCTTTACATCTACCCTTTCCCTCTACATGAAAGCAAAAAAGCTTATCTTAGCTGGAACAAAACTTACTTGTTTTCTAACCCTCATGTAAAAAAATAAAGAAATGAAAAGATTTGAGGGCTCTTCCCAGTTCTACTAGCTAAAGAAAGGAATAAGTTTGCTTTACTTAAAGTGACTACTTTGCTATTGTCCAAAACAGTTCCTTTGGGGCTGGGGATATAGCCTAGTGGCAAGAGTGCCTGCCTCGGATACACGAGGCCCTAGGTTCGATTCCCCAGCACCACATATACAGAAAACGGCCAGAAGTGGCGCTGTGGCTCAAGTGGCAGAGTGCTAGCCTTGAGCGGGAAGAAGCCAGGGACAGTGCTCAGGCCCTGAGTCCAAGGCCCAGGACGGGCCAAAAAAAAAAAAAAAAACAAACAAAAAACAGTTCCTTTTCTTCAATATAATAGAATTTTGTGAGGAAAGTGAAATATTCTTCTTTGCTTTCATGAGCAGAACCTTCCAAGTAAATTTCTTTTTTTTTAAGTTTTTATTATAAAACTGATGTACAGAGAGGTTACAGTTTCATACGTTAGGCATTGGATACATTTCTTGTACTGTTTGTTACCTTGTCCCTCATACCCCCCTCCCCCTTTCCCCCCTGAGGTGTTCAGTTCACGTACACCAAACAGTTTTGCAAGTATTGCTTTTGTTGTTGTTTCTCTTATTTTACCCTTTGTCTCTCAATTTTGGTATTCCCTTTCAATTTCCTAATTCTAATACCTGTATACACGGTTTCCAATATACTCAGATAAGATTACAGAGATAGTGTAGATACAATCACATGAAGGTGATACAAGAACATCATCAATAGTAGAAACTACAGATACACATGGGATGTTGAAAGTAGTTACAACTATGATATAACAATCATTTCCATAAAATAGAGTTCATTTCACTTAGCATCATCTTATGTGATCATAAGGGTATAACTATTGGGCTCTTGTGATCCTCTGCTGTGCCTTGCCTAAACCTGTGCTAATTATTCCCAATAAGGGAGACCATACAGTCCATGTTTCTTTGGGTCTGGCTCACTTCACTTAGTATAATTTTTTCCAAGTCCTTCCATTTCCTTACAAATGGGGCAATGTCATTCTTTCTGATAGAGGCATAAAATTCCATTGTGTATATGTACCACATTTTCCTGATCCATTCATCTACTGAGGGGCATCTGGGTTGGTTCCAAATTCTCGCTATGACAAATTGCGCTGCAATGAACATTGTTGTGCTGGTGGCTTTACTGTGATTTTGTTTGTGGTTTTTTGGATAAATACCCAAAAGTGGGGTTGCTGGGTCATAGGGGAGTTCTACATTTAGCCTTCTGAGGAATTTCCATACTGCTTGCCAGAGTGGCTGAACCAGTTTACATTCCCACCAACAATGAAGTAGGGTTCCCTTTTGGCCACATCCCCTCCAACAACTGTTATTGTTAGTTTTCTTGATTTTGGACAAATGGAGAGACAAAGGGTAATAGGTGAACCAGTGCAACAGCAATACTCACAAGACAATATGCTGTAAACCAATGGTACAACTTGGGGGAGGGTAAGGAGGGAACCAGGAAGGCGGGAAGTTGGTTAAAAAAAAAGGAGGAGGTACCAAGTTTGATAAGAAATAGACTTACTACCTTATGTATGTAACTGTAACCCCTCTGTACATTACTTTAACAATAAATTTTAAAAATGAAAAAAGAAATATGGAAATAAAATCAATCTCCAGTCCTCCCCCAAGTTGGAAGATTGTGAATTCTAAGAACATCCATACATCTGCCTTTACTTTGTCATATACACATAGAATAGCTACCCAGACCTAGCATACTATTAGACCCAAAGATGAAAATCCAGTGGTCTGCATTCAGTGAACTCACAAATACATTTGGACCACAAACACATAAGTGGGGAAAAAACATAATTCCAAGTTATAAAGACTATGGTTTATTTATTCATAATGTGAAGGGCAAATTACAATCCAAACTCTAAGTGGATCTAGAAAGAGAAAACTTACCTCACTAAAATCTCTGTGGAAATAAAAAAGGTGTGGCCTTCAGAGAATTGCCAAACAAGGATCTGGGAGACTATGCAACTTAAAAGCAGACCTTTCCCCAATCCCAATTAAGTCTTTAGATGAAATTGTAGCTTTGACCAATATTTTCAGATGTTAACATGTTAAGGAGTAGGCATTCTATCAATAAAAGTATTATAAAGCTCTAGTCAGTCCAGTTCAAGTGTGGTAGTTACAAAGGAGAAAGCCAACAAGAGACCATCATCCATGAGAATGAAGGGAAAGGTTTATTCAGACAATACCCCCAAGCTACTAGAGCTAATCCAAAACTTTGGCAAAGTTACAGGATATAAAATAAACCCTCAAAAATCGACGGCCTTTCTCTATACCAACAACCCAAAGACCGAGGCGGAAATAAGGAAAGCAACTCCTTTTGCAATAGCCCCCCAAAACATAAAATACCTAGGAATAACCTTAACTAAAGAAGTGAAAGACCTCTTTGAGGAGAACTTTAAAAGCTTGAAAAATGAAATTATGTCAGAACTAAGAAAATGGAAAAACCTCCCATCCTCCTGGATTGGGAGGATTAATATAATCAAAATGGCAATATTGCCAAAGGCTATCTACAAATTCATTGTAATACCCATTAATATCCCAACACCATTTTTTAATGAAATAGAGGAAGCAATCCAGAAATTCATATGGAACAATAAAAGACCTAGAATAGCAAAAACAATCCTAAGCAGAAAGAACAGTGCTGGAGGAATTACAATACCCAACTTCAAGCTGTATTATAAAGCTATAGTAATAAAAACAGCTTGGTATTGGCAGCGGAACAGGCCTGAAGACCAATGGAACAGAATTGAAGACCCAGAAATGAACCCACAGAACTACGCCTACTTAATCTTTTATAAAGGAGCTAAAACAATAGTTTGGAAGAAAGCCTCTTTAACAAATGGTGCTGGCAAAACTGGCTCAACACATGCAACAAACTAAAACTAGATCCTTCTATATCACCCTGCACCAAAATCAATTTCAAATGGATCACAGACCTCGAAATCAAAACAGACACCCTGAAAACACTAAAGGAAGGAGTAGGAGAAACACTTCGGCTCCTTGACACAGGACGAAACTTCCTTAACAATGACCCAGAAAGGCTACAAATCAAAGAAAGGTTGGACAAATGGGAATGCATCAAACTGCAGAGCTTCTGCACAGCAAAGGACATAGCTCGCAAGATAAAACAGAAAGCCCACAGACTGGGAGAAGACCTTTACTGGCCATTCAATGGATAAAGGCCTCATATCTAAAATATATGAAGAACTAAAAAAATTACCTTCTTCCAAAACAAAACTTCAAAGAACCAATAGCCCCCTCATCAAGTGAGCTAAAGACTTACAAAGAGACTTCTCTGATGAGGAAATGAGAATGGCCAAGAGACATATGAAAAAGTGCTCTACATCACTGGCCATAAAAGAAATGCAAATCAAAACAACAGTGAGATTCCATCTCATCCCAGTAAGAATGTCCTATATCAAGAAAACTAACAATAACAATTGTTGGAGGGGATGTGGCCAAAAGGAAACCGTACTTCATTGTTGGTGGGAATGTAAACTGGTTCAGCCACTATGGCAAGCAGTATGTAGATTCCTCAGAAGGCTAAATATAGAACTCCCCTATGACCCAGCAGCCCCACTTTTGGGTGTCTATCCAAAAGACCACAAACAAAATCACAGTAATGCCACCAGCACAACAATGTTCATTGCAGCGCAATTTGTCATAGCTAGAATCTGTAACCAACCCAGATGCCCCTCAGTATACGAATGGATCAGGAAAATGTGGTACATATACACAATGGAATTTTATGCCTCTATCAGAAAGAATGACATTGCCCCATTTGTAAGGAAATGGAAAGACTTGGAAAAAATTATACTAAGTGAAGTGAGCCAGACCCAAAGAAACATGAACTCTATGGTCTCCCTTATTGGGAATAATTAGTACAGGTTTAGGCAAGTCATAGCAGAGCATTACAAGAGCCCAATAGCTATACCCTTATGATCACATAAGATGATACTAAGTGAAATGAACTCCATGTTATGGAAACGATTGTTATATCACAGTTGTAACTACTTTCAAAGTCCTATGTGTATCTGTAGCTTCTATTATTGATGATGTTCTTGTATCACCTTCCCGTGGTTGTACCTACACTATCTCTGTAAACTTATCTGACTTATATTGGAAACCGTGTATACTGGTATTAGAATTAGGAAATTGAAAGGGAATACCAAATTTGAGAGACACAGGGTAAAAAAAGACAAACAACTACAAAAGCAATACTTGCAAAACTGTTTGGTGAAAGTGAACTGAACACCTCAGGGAGGGAAAGGGAAAGGGGGAGAGGAAGGGGGGTATGAGGGACAAGGTAACAAAGAGTACAAGAATTGTATCAAATGCCTAACGTATGAAACTGTAACCTCTCTGTACATCAGTTTGATAATAAAAATTTGAAAAAAAAAAAGATTTCCAATACATTGGAATTAAACATGGAAGTAAATTCAGACTGCTTTTAGCTTTACCTGATAATCTTTATTCTCCTCTTTAATAAGGAAAATTTTGCTGGTAATTTTGTTTTCTTTTCTTTTGACCTCTGTAAACCTATCCTTTCTGATTAGCAAGTAAGGTTCCATGAGATTTGATTTTTTAATGAAGAAGAATAAAAACAAACAAAAACAACCCGAATCACAAAATTAAGGGTCTGTGCTATCCATTCCTAAACTTAACACAATGGTTAAATCCACATATTATTAGCTGGAAATATTAGCTCTTTAAAGGCTCTTAAAAGCATCTTTTGGGGACAAGATCTAAAAGCAAATACAGGATGATTATTAGGTATCATATGAAGGTTGAGATATTTTTAGATATGGAAGCTCTGGTAGCCATAAAATTAGGGGTTGGATCATGTCTGCTCTAGGCCTATATATCATTACACAACAAGGAAATAATTCCCTGATGCTTTCTGCCATTTGAGTTGCCCAGTTTAAATGTTATCATTTATATATAAATATTGTCACTGAAGCATAAAGATAATTGAAGGCAGATTTTTTTTCTAATTGTTTCATTTGTTTAAAACAAAGCATAACAATGAGGGACTTACAGGACATCAACATCAAATTCATAACTATAATTGTTAAAAGACATGGAACAATGATTTAAAATGAAGGATAAAGGAAATTGACTACAGAAAACAACTGAGTTTAGTTCTTCTTCAAAATTCTATATATTTTTGAAAAAATCTATGTTCTTACATGCTCTGTCTTTAGTTTCAATATGTATAGTAAACTTTGGACAAATCATGTGGAATACAAAAATTTGGCTGATATTGTAATCCTCTTACTCTTAAATTTAACCATATGAAGAATTTCAGAACTTTTCATGTATAGGAGATGATAGTACTACATTTCATTATATTTTTAAATTTTTTGTACAGTTACTCATATGTATTCAGTTCTAAGAAATTAGTAAGAATTTGGTTATTATAGAGAAAACTTTCTTTGCCAAAAAAAGTCACATTTAATTTCTGTTTCCCAAACAATGAAATCTATGCCTCTGTTTTTCTTTATACCTTTTAGACATTGAAAACTCTACCTAAAACAAAAGGTTAAATAATGTTCATTTGGGAACTCAGAATTTATTCCACTTTTAGCAACTGTAATCAGATTTTCCTTTGGAAACATCTTTTCCATATCGCACTTTAGCCATGAATTTTCAGAGAAGTGATTCCATTGAAGTCTTCAAGATTTATTGTTTTCCACTTCTTAAAACAAAGATAATTCAGTAGGGCTTTTACCTAAACACAGATAAATCTGCCTTTGGCTTCTTCCTGGCTACCATGATTGGATCAGTCAGCCTACTCAACCTCAAGATGTTTTGTCCAGCAATTATAGAACAAGACCCCTTCTCTCTCTCCTGAGATATGAACCAAATAATATGTTGCTCTGGTTAGCTACTATTGGCAACCACTTTGTGACTATGATAGCTGGCTTAGGGATAAATCAGAACACAAAAGAAAGTTCAGACAGCAGAGGGAGAAAGGAAGGAAGATTAAGGAGTTATAATACAGGAGGTGAATTTCTTTTTTAAAAAATAATGTACAGAAGTAGGAAATTCAAAGGGAATACCAAATTTGAGAGACACAGGGTAAACAAAGAGAAACAACTACAAAAGCAATACTTGCAAAACTGTTTGGTGTAAGTGAACTGAACACCTCCGGGGGGGTGGGGAAGGGAAAGGGGGGGGAGGGAGGGGGGTATGAGGGACAAGGTAACAAACAGTACAAGAAATGTATCCAATGCCTAACGTATGAAACTGTAACCTCTCTGTACATCAGTTTGATAATAAAAATTTGAAGAAAAAAAAGATTAAAATCGATAGTAAAAATCATAAAAGAAAAAAAATGCTGTACACATTTATGGAATTACCACAATAAAATCTCCTTGCACTCTTGGTGTATACTAATAAAAAATGAAATAATTTCAAATTGAAGAGCCAATTTAATGAAGGCCAAGTACAAATTTGATATTCCATATATGTAATAGTTAATTCAAATGCTCTTTATAAATATTTGGCTGAAAGTACAGTTAGAAATATGCCCAGAAAGAGGAATGAGTAATTTGAACACTGCTTATAAATGGGACGTTGAAATATCTAAACATTCAAAAACTACAATCTTAGAATGAAGTAAAAGAGAAGCTAGTATTTGTTACTAAACAACAGTAGAGGACATTAGCTTATCTGATTAGCTCCACAGAGATAAGTCCCCTTCAGATAATTGAACACACATTTTATTAGGCAGAGAAAGGTTGGGGAAAACTTGTTCTAGCACATAATATTCTAGGAGAAGCAGATTCAGTTTGACCATATCATAAGCACAAGCAGTGATAAGCAAAGGGCTGTCAACTGGCAAAAATGATGACCAAATCAACTTCACTGACAGTAATTTTCCCCAATTCTAGTCCTTGGTCATGCCAAGAACGCTAATAGATTATGTTTCAATGTTTGTTCCAGTTATTTATATGAGTATAAACTCTGACACACAGAAAATCTGGCAAAGTAGTAAGAACATGTTCTAGAACTAGAAGTGGCTTCAGGCCAGAAACAATCTGAATCGATGCCACATTTTTACACCTCACAACTTGCTGACCTCACTACCTTTCCTGACCCCTTACGACCCAGCCTTTGCTTATCAACCTGTCCTTGTAAGTTATTTGCATGATTTCTTTGCTGCATTAGACATCCAAATGGGAAAAGAGCCAGCTTGCAAAACCTTCTATTTGTCTCTCTGGAAAACAAAACAAAACAACAATGATTCAGAATTAGAATTCCTTTAAACATAACTAATGATGATTCAATTTTTAGCTCCATAAACAGTGATTTTTTTTTTCAAGAAAATTGAGACCCTTCTTTGTTGTTCCATTGTTACCCATCCACTATGTCTCTGCGTGCATTTCTCAGGTACAAATGAAAGATTATTTGACTAAAGGGCTTCTAATATTCACAATATAGCTTAAAAGAAAATTTTCTTTGAAATTTATTAAGCAAAGATATTTGTTTCTAAAATAAAAGTCTTAAAAATGTATTAGTATTCCTTCTTAAAAATGTATTAGTGGGGCTGGGGATATGGTCTAGTGGCAAGAGTGCTTGCCTCGCATACATGAAGCCCTGGGTTCGATTCCTCAGCACCACATATATAGAAAAACCAGGCCAGAAGTGGCTCTGTGGCTCAAGTGGTAGAGTGCCAGCCTTGAGCAAAAAGAAGCCAAGGAGAGTGCTCAGGCCCTGAGTCCAAGGCCCAGGACTGGCAAAAAAAAAAAAAAAAAAAAAGTATTCGTGTTCCTGGCCCAAGCACCAAAAAAAAAAAAAAGTGTGTGTGTGTGTGTGTGTGTGTGTGTGTGCACAGCCCTAAGACTTGAATTCAGGGCCTGAATGCTGTCTCTGAGCTTCTTTTGCTCAGTGCTAGGGCTCTGCCACTGAACTACAGCTCCATGTCTTCTTTTTGGTGATTTATTGGAAATAAGAGTCTCATGGACATTCTTGCCCAGGGTAGCTTCAAACCATGATTCTCAGATCTCAGCCTCCATAGTAGCTAGGAGTACAGATGTGTACTACCACAGAGCCAGCCTAGGTTTTAGTTGTGTTACAAAAGAAAAATGAGGAAGACACATACTACATTACTATTAAAAACTACCAGTTAACATTGACCTAATATTTCATTTCAAATATGCAATATTAAGCAAATATTTTGATGTATAAAACTACAACGTTAAGGAAAAGTAATGCTGCATACAATGTTAAGGAAAAGTACAATGCTTAGAAATGAAAAATACTGCTCTATAAGACTGATTCATGGTTTTATTTCAGGAAGAAAAGATTCACTTGATCTAATTCTATTCAAGATTCACTTGAACCAATTTCCCAGTATATTGAGTTCAAATGCTTCTATTTATAAGAATTTGACCTTTTCGTTTTATTTTGTTTCATGAGGAAACACTGTAAGTTATACCATTCAGGCATCTATGTTTCAGATCAGCTCATTTACCACCAGCCTTCCCTCCACATTTGTGAATCTGGCAGGAAAAGATTAACCCTGGTAAATATCAAAGTTTATGAAGCCCACAGTAACTACAAAATCTTAATTTTCCTTATTACCCCATCCCACATCTCCACTTTCTTCCTACAAATCAGTAATGCAATCCAGAAAAAGAAATTGAACTTGCTGAATCAAACCAAGTATAGCACAGAATGCTAGATTCAACAAAGACCAACTTAAATATATGGATCTATAATAAATTATTCATAACTATAATGGCAAAAAATTAAAATTCAGAGTGTCTGCTTGCATACACACACAAGTCACCATTTGTATTGTGGTACTACGGCTAGTTAAAAAATTATACCTAAAATGAACTGAACAACTCTTGGGGGGGAAAGGGAAAGGGGGAGGGGGAGGGGGGAATGAGGGAGGAGGTAACAAACAGTAAAAGAAATGTATCCAATGCCTAACGTATGAAACTGTAACCTCTCTGTACATCAGTTTGAAAATTTTAAAAAAGTCAAAAAAATTATACCTAATTTTTAAAAGCAGCTTCTATAAGACATGCGGAATAGTTTTCAGAAAGAAGAGAAAATGACAAGAGATAAATCCAGATCTTACTTTTTTATTTCCTTCTAATGATTTCCACCTTAAATACAGAAGCTTTGATTATATAGTTAACAAACTTATAACTTAAGAGAAAAAAGTTTTAACCTATAGTATATTGGCAAATTTCCTAAAAGAAAGGCAAACTTGCAGAAAACAAATGTCCTAACACTTCACAGGGGGAATAAAGTATTAATCAATTCATATTTCTTAGAATAATTGGTTATAATGTTAAAATGTGTTTTATTCTGCCTATCTTTCTAGCTACCCAAACACTCGTAGACAATTATTAAGTGGGAGACAAAATTTTGAACAGTATATTTTGCTAGATTAAGGATTTACCTGTGAAATGAATAATGAAATGCATTCATAATGTATCATTTTCCTTTTTCATGGAACAGCTTTTTGATGATCCATAAACTTATATTCTACTTCCCTACTTCTCCTGCACAAGTTCAAAGACAGTGACAAAATTCTTCAAATATTGGGAATATTATATGATAAAGTAAATATTCCAAAACCATAACATGGATTTTATCTTTCTTTTAAAGCATTGAGCATGTTGTTTTTGATTTTTGGTTTTTATTGCTCACAGATTGCCTGATCTCATGAAATACTTAAAATTCATTTAACTCACAAAAAGAGCTAAAACTACAACCTAAACTTTTGGCTTATATTTCCAAAATTCATTGCACTAAGTTATTTATTGACTAACTCCTATAACATTCATATCAAAGTTGAAAGGCCTCTGAATAACCACAAAAGGTCATAGCAGTTAAGGTAATTTTCCCTCTGAGTACAAGCTCTGTTTCTTTGTGGTAGAGCCAATTTTGACCTTTAAACTTAGTTCTTTACTCTTTCCTACCTGAGGAAATAAGTGCTGCCTTCAGTTTTAACATTATGTTTCCTCAATGGCCTACTTGACCCTTATCAGGTTTTAGTATATTTCTCCCAACAAAGCTAAGAAAGAGAACCCTATCAAACCCTGAGGCAGGAAGTCAGTCTTTGTGGCAATGAGTAGTCAGATATTCATTTACTATATGCCACTAACTTCTTTTGCATTTGTATTTTAAGACAATAATTGGAAACATAACCAAACAGCAATTACTGAAATACAGAAAAAAATACAGCTAAAGAAAAGTTTATAAATTAATTTAGAAAGTACTCAATTTTACTTTACACTTTTTTTCAAACTTGGATTGTTTTATTTCTATTTTTATCTGAACTCTATTTATACATCTCTCAGATCTAATAGTAAGTTCAGAAATATCTCCCAGAGCCTGCAACCAGTGGCTCACACCTGTAATTCTTGCTACTCAGGTGGGTGAAGTCTGAGGATTGCAGTTCAAAGCCAGCTCTGGCAGGAAAGTCTGTGAGACTCTTACCTCCAATAAACTACTCAGAAAAAGCTGAAAGTGGCACTGTGGCTAAAGTAGTAGACCACTAGTCTTGAGCACAAAGAGCATTAGGAACAGCACCCAGATCCTGAGTTCAAGCTCCAGGATCAGCAAAACAGAAGAGGGGGGTAAGGGGGAAGGAAGGGAGGGAGGGAGGGAGGGAGGGAGGGGAGGGAGGGAGGGAGGGAGGGGAGGGAGGGAGGGAGGGAGGGAGGGAAGGGAGGGAGGGAGGGAGGGGGGGAAGAAAGAAAGAAAGAAAGAAAGAAAGAAAGAAAGAAAGAAAGAAAGAAAGAAAGAAAGAAGAAAGAAAGAAAGAAAGAAAGAAAGAAAGAAAGAAAGAAAGAAGAGAAAGAAAGAAGGAGAGAGAAAGAGAGAGAAGGGAGAGAGGGAGGCAAGGAAGGAGGGAGGGAGGGAGGGAGGGAGGGAGGGAGAGAAAGAAAGGAGAGAGGAAGGGAGGGAGGGAGGGAGGGAGGGAGGCAGACAAGAAGCTCCCAGGTCTTTGCTTCTACTTTTATTCTCTTCATCCTAAAATAATGATCGGAGAAATTCAGTAGATGCTACCAGATTTAGCCAAGGCTGAATTTATCTGAAAAAGTTGGTTCTTCATAAGTATCTGTGAACTATTGCTAAAAGTTCACTCACGTGAACTTTTCAATTCAGAATATATTTTCATGTTCAATGAATATGTATGTGTTCATGTATTTATTTCTGTATATAGTACACAGTCATTCTCTTACTGTGATTTCATGTTTGGCTTTTCTATTTATAATGGCATGGGGAAAAATGTAGTCAGTAGAAACTGTGCTGTGAAGTTTGAAATTTGATTCTTTCCCATACTAGTGACTATGTGGTAAAATACTCTCTCATCATGTTGGACACCCAATCCCAGCTCCTAGTGCGCGCGCGTGTGATCATCAAGGTAAGCAACTGACTGCATAGTACCCTGGATTGCTAAGGTAGGCTGTTTAATTAGGGCATGTGTATTACATGCATTTTTGACTTACCGTCTTTTCAATCTGTGATGGATTGATTAGACCATAACTTCATCATAAGTCAAAAGTCATCAAATACTAGGAACATTTAATAACAATATGATACATTTCTTAGAATTTTTACACACAATAGATTCTTATTAAGAGGAATGAAGCATTTGTTTCATAGGTCAAAAAGATTCCCTTTCAATATTTTTGTTGTTGGGGGCTGGGAATATGGCCTAGTGGTAAAGTGCTCACCTCATATACCTGAAGCCCTGGGTTCGATTCCTCAGCACCACATATGTAGAAAAAAGCCAGAAGTGGTGCTGTGGCTCAAGAGGTAGAGTGCTAGCCTAGAGAAAAAAGAAGCCAGGGACGGTGCTCAGGCCCTGAGTCCATGCCCCAGGACTAGCAACAAAAACAAAACAAATATACAAAAATCAATATTTTTGTTGTTGTTTATAGTTTCACCTCAGTTCATTGTGGATAATTGTAAGCTACAACCTGAAAGTTGCTTTGGCAGGGCATACACATTAACTGTGGCCTTTGCTCTGAGCCATTTTCTTCTGGACTCACATTGCAATCATCTCCAGGAAGGACAGGATTTAACACCAATAATCATCTTTGTGGCAAAAGGCAGACGTCTCTAAGCCAGGCAGTGTTTTCTTGTTATCTTGAAGAGAACAGCCAGGAGTTACAGGCCACTGTCAGGCCTTCAGTATTAAAACCCAAAATAATGACTACTCAGGTCAGGCTTATAACATGAGAATGTTTTCATTACTTTTCTCACCCTGGTCCCCCCCAATTCTCCCTATTTAACCTAAGGAAAATGTCTGCATCCCCAAAGAGGACTGAAGATGCCCTGAAGTGCTGTGTTCAATGCAATAAATCTTTCTCTGCCCTTCATCATATCTCTTTACTTAGCATATAGAAACAAGAGGCCAGATTTAATGTAGGATTCCTGCAGACTGAGCGTAGGGTCTAAAAACCTGGATTCATGATTCTGAATCGTTTAAGCCTTCATTTCAAATCTGTATCTTTAATATTTTTTATTAGTTCTTTATTGTCAAATTTATAGCCAAGATCAAACTAGAAAATATTAAGCCAAGAACTCAGTCTTTCTTTTAAAGGTGAACATCACAGAAGAAAAGATCAAGTCTGTGAGCTAAAAATATACACATTTGAACTAAGATAAAATCAGGAGACATTTTAAAATGCTGAAATGCATACTAAAAAGGAAAGTTTTCACATTAAGGGTTAAAGAGGTTTTTGTAAATGTAAAGCAAGTATGATATAAATGATATGAACATGGATGTTGATGAAAATCTGCCTATTGGTAAAACTTCATAGACTTAACTTGATTTTTTCATAGCATTTCTTTTTCCTTTAGTTTTTACTCAAAACATGTTATTCTCTGTGTGTTACGGAGTACGAATTTTCAACAATAGTTTTTTGCAAATATATTGGAGTTGAAGTTACCTCAGAGGCTAGAGCTATGTATAAACTCAGACTGTGGTAAATTATATAAACACTGCAGCCTTTGTTTAAAAACTTTTCTTTTTATTATATGCCTTTTTTTCTGGGCAATGTGCCTCTACCTGTTCTGTCTTCTGCTTTATCAGTCTTTTATTTACATAGCAGTCTCTTTTAACTTGTAACTTACAGGTTGGCTTGACATGAAGCTGTTTCTTTCTGGATCACAAAAAGAAAATATGTCACATTTTATTATTCTTTCTTGTTTTTAAACTTAAACCATCTGGACATCTGGAAGTAGATCCCAAACCTGTCAGGTTCTTATGATATAAAACAAAGTACATTACTGTATAGAGAAAAGTAAAACAGAGGTGTTCTTTTCTTATCTCTCTAACTTCATAGGAAGAAGTTCTATTTATGGAACTTCTTTCTGTGGAAGTAAGTCAGTATCCGGGGGAAAAAAAACAGCATAGCAGTTATCTACAAAAAGAAGAGAAAAGGAAAGCAATAAAACTCAAGAGTTCAGTACAATGTGATCAAACACCTTCCAGAACTTTGAAAGTTTACCCTCCAGCTCCATCCAGATGTTGGCAGAAATTGAAAAGAATGAGCTTCCTCATCAAAATATCCATAATCCACAGCAACTAGGGGGCAAAAATGGCAAGTTATTTTCTCAATTATTCAGTAGTTTGTGTTGTAAAAATTTCAAGTGCTTATACCATTCAAAGGCTACAGGAATGTAAGCAAAGTATTCAAGCCACCTTGTTGCCTTTTCTAATTTGTCCTCTCAAATTAACATTCCTGAACTCAGCCTGTACTCTTGCTTCTAAACAAGTAAGTGTAATAGATCAATTTAAATTACATTTTCAGTAAGCTGCTTTACACAACTGAAAAAAATGCACTTGTGAGCAATTTGAGATTCAAAGGGGAATAACATGTATTAATCATTTACTCCACTGAATCCACAGGTATTAAAAGCCCATCTATTATAAACCAGAAAAAGGAGCTAAAATAGCTAGTGCCTTTGGCCCTCTGTCTTGACATGAATTATTTTCTACCAAATCACTATATACAATACTGAAAGTACAGGATGTTTGATGTAAGGCTAATGCTCCCAACCTGTCAATGGTATTTTCCTAAACAATAAAAGAGAATTGTTTTGCTTTATACAAAGAAATATATTTGTCTAGAAAGCATTAATATCCAAAATTCTACCAATCATTGACAGTGGTTTGATACCTACCAATCT
The DNA here is from genome assembly GCF_023159225.1 of Perognathus longimembris pacificus. Taxonomy (NCBI): domain Eukaryota; kingdom Metazoa; phylum Chordata; class Mammalia; order Rodentia; family Heteromyidae; genus Perognathus; species Perognathus longimembris. The sequence continues at coordinate 17,813,011 of NC_063181.1, read as the reverse complement.
TCTAGAAAATACCATTATGCCGTGCTTATCTGCTCTACTTTTTGATTCTCAGAGTTGAAACAGAATTTTTATTCTGATAGATAACCCGTTATTTACCCAGATTTTATTAGTACATACAAAACCCTTCCTTGAGGTTTTTAGCTAGAATCTTAGAACACAAAGCCTTCCTTAAATATTCTGTGTTCCAAGGTGGGCATTGGTGGCTCATGCCTGTAATCCTAGCTACTCATGAAGCTGAGATCTGAGGGGAACTGTTTGAAGTCAGCTCTGGCAGAAAAGCCCCTATGAGACTCTTTTCTCCCAATTAACCACTGTGGCTCAAAGTGGTAGAACAGTAGCCTTGAGCAAAAGAGTTCAGGAACAGTGCCTAGGCCCCATGTTCAAGCCCTACAACCAACAAAGACCAGAAAAAAATAATGCTGTCTTCCCTTCATTACTCTCCATGGATGGATAGTCTTCTTGTTTGTTCTCCAAATTCACCTTCCTAGAGAGATTAGCTTCCATAGTTCATATTCCACATGTAATGGCACTTCAAGACTTGGTTGTGCTACAAAAGCAAGACTCTAGTTTAGGAAATTCTATCCTATATGAAAACTGACATTTCTCTCAGCAATATTTTAGTTTTTCCACATTGTCTATAGGTTTTTTTTCTCCATAGTTGGGCCCATGCCCAAGCTTGGTCTTGCCAAAACTATGAGATATTTTAGATTCCCTTAGGCTAGTTTTCTGGAATTGGAGATAATTTTGAATGAGCGATTTCTTTGATCTAAGAACAAACTAACTGAATGTCCTGTTATAACTATCTCAAGGGTGCCTTTAATACAACAAAGCCAACATGTTTTTAAACCCTAAGAAAAATATGGGCATTTTTAAAAATTGAATATAGTTCCTGTACAGCCCAATTCTTTTCATTGGCAGAATTCTTTGGATTGTTTATAGAACTTTCTAAAGATATTTCTTTTAAGCCCCAGGTTGATAAGTTTTTATTTAAATGAAGGCTTCCCACATATGATTCTAGAGTAAGGCTTCCCATTATTGTTGGCCTTTTGCACCCCAAAATAAATTTGGTTTTTTGAGCCACACCTTTTTGCAAGGTTGATAGAAGGAGGCAGCCGGATTTGGAAAGTTATGAGTTCTGCAATGAAACTTGATTCATGGCTTCTAATAAAGATATTTTGGTGCTCCTGCCAAGTTCAGCCACAGACTTGCCAGAACACAGAATCTCAAGTAAGACTACTCCTTAATCTTGTGTGAGAAAAGAAAACAGGCCCAACAGCAGCAAAGAGCTGGATATGAGAGTCTGTCTCTGAGTTTAGATCTTTTAGTAAAGGTCAACTTCATCATCACCTTCCAAACAAGATGATAGTATCTGGTAGTGGTCAGAGCATTCAGCAGGAAGGAAACTTCTGAGCAATTATTAATCTACATAGAAAAGCCCCGGAATGGGCTCATTCTTGGAATTAAACAGAGACAGCTTCTGATTACTCAAGGTGAGCTAAGAAGGATGGACAAGAGAGTAAAATCAATAAAAGTGGGAGGGAATGAAAAATCCAACGGTGACTGTTTTTCCATTTTGTTTTTGTGTTTGAGATAAGGGTGTGCAGGGGATCCTGGGAATTTGCACTTTCCGGCAAAATAATCAAAGCAGATGGTAAGAGACCTGACTCAGCAAAGCGAGAAAATTATTTTACTGCTCAACTGCTGGGGTGCAGATAAATATCTCCACTATTCCTAAAGTTACTTACCTGACTTAATTAAGCAGAATGGAGCCTTTGTTGTTGTTTCTCTAAACAAAAATGAAAGCCAGATTTTCCAGAAAAAGGTTATGTAAAGCAATGATGAGTTACTCTTTCCTAAGAAACTCAGGAGAATGAAATTTGCTTTCTTCATTGGAAATAGAAACTTGTTATACATTTTCGTTGAGCTTAGCTGTTTTTCCTTTGTTTATACTTCTGGAATTTTTACCCACCTTTTGTTTGTCTATATACTAACAACCTCCTCCCAAATGAACACAAACACACACACACACACACACACACACACACACACACACACACACATCCCACATCTTTAAGGAAATTAAGGCATGAGGTGATCTAAGGAGTGGTACAGAATGGAAATCCAAGAAACACCTGGAATAATATGTTACTGATAAAGGCACTGGAGAGAGACAACCCAAGCTTCCTCTTCGCTGGAAAAGGACCTTATATGCAAGTGATTGTACACAACACCAAGAATATTTTTCAATTTACTTAATCTATATGTTTTTCCATTTCCAAAGACATAACTATACATGTCAAGTTAATAAAGTGGGAAAGGTACTGCCAAGTAATGTAGCTGCCTAAAAAATAAAGTTTGAGTACAAATGATTGTGAAGTTTTGTAATCACTTACTCAAAGCCAAATCCCTTGCATTACTGTGATTAAATCAAAACAGATGCATTAAAACCCAGAAAGAAGTTGTTGAGCAGAAAACGTTCCATCGCATCGAGCATTGTCCCAGGAACAATGACATCTTTAAACAATACTAATCCAGGGACTTGGCTAATTTATCAAATATGAAAACTAGGGAACTTTTTACCAAGTTTCAGTGATTTTTTTGTACAATATGTAGTTAAATTAAATATATGTTAAATCAAAGTATTACATATTATACAAATTAAATTCTAAAATTATCTAATGACAGAATAATTTAAATTAAATTAGAAATTCTTTCCTTTAAAAAAACAAAGGTGGGGGGCTGGGAATATGGCCTAGTGGTAAATTGCTCACCTTGTATACATGAAGCCCTGGGTTCAATTCCTCAGCGCCACATATATAGAAAAAAACAGAAATGGTGCTGTGGCTCAAATGGCAGACTGCTGGCCTTGAGCAAAAAGAAATCAGGGACAGTGCTCAGACCCTGATTCCAAGCCCCAGGACTGGCAATAATAATAATAAATAAATAAAATAAAGATGGAGTCCAGGAGCCAGTGGCTCATGCTTGTAATCCTAGCTACTCAGGAGGTTGAGATATGAGGATGACAGTTCAAAGCCAGATCAGGTAGAAGTCTATGAGCCTCTTTTTTTTTTTTTTTTTTTTACTGATCTCAAGATTTATTATATATATATATATTATTCTCAAACTGAATTACAGAGAGATTACAGTTTCCTACATTAGGCATTGGATACATTTCTTGTACTGTTTGTTACCTCGTCCCTCATTCCCCCCTCCCTCCTCCCCCCTCTCCTTTTCACTTACCCCCCCCAATGAGTTTTTCAGTTCATTTACACCAAACAGTTTTGGAAGTATTGCTTTTGTAGTTGTTTGTCTTTTTTTTACCCTGTGTCTCTCGATTTTGGTATTCCCTTCCAATTTCCTAGTTCTAATACCAGTATACACGGTTTCCAATATACTCAGGTAAGATACAGAGAAGGTGTAGGTACAACCACAGGAAAGGGATACAAGAACATCATCAATAATAGAGGCTACAGTTACATATGGAATGTTGAAAGTAGTTACAACTATGATGTAACAATCGTTTCCATAACATGGAGTTCATTTCACTTAGTATTATCTTATGTGTCCGTGAGGGTATAGCTATTGGGCTCCTGTGATCCTCTGCTGGGACTTGCCTAAACCTGTGCTAATTATTCCTTATAGACCATAGAGTCCATATTTTTTGGGGTCTTGCTCACTTCACTTAGTATAACTTTTTCCAAGTCCTTCCATTTCCTTACAACTGGGGCAATGTCATTCTTTCTGATAGAGGCATAAAATTCCATTGTGTATAAGTACCACATTTTCCTGATCCATTCTTCTACTGAGGGGCATCTGGGTTGGTTCCAGATTCTAGCTATGACAAATTGTGCTGCGATGAACATTGTTGTGCTGGTGGCTTTAGTGTGATTATGTTTGTGGTCTTTAGAAATGAACCCACAGAACTATGCCTACTTAATCTTTGATAAAGGAGCTAAAACAATAGTCTGGAAGAAAGGTAGCCTCTTTAACAAATGGTGCTGGCAAAGCAGGTTCAACACATGCAACAAACTAAAACTAGATCCTTATATATCACCCTGCACCAAAATCAATTCCAAATGGATCACAGACCTAGAAATCAAAACAGACACCATGAAAAAATTAATTGAAGGTGTAGGAGAAACACTTGGGCTCCTTGGTACAGGGCAGAACTTTCTTAACAAAGACCCAGAAAGGCTACAAATCAAAGAAAGGTTAGACAGATGGGACTGCATCAAACTGCAGAGCTTCTGCAGGGCAAAGGACATAGCTCGCAAGATAAACAGAAAGCCCACAGATTGGGAGAAGATCTTTACTGGCCATTCAATGGACAAAGGCCTCATATCTAAAATATATGCAGAACTAAAAAAATTACCTTCCTCTAAAAGAAAACCACAAAAACCAATAGCCCCCTCATCAAGTGGGCCAGAGACTTAAAAAGAGACTTCTCTGATGAGGAAATGAGAATGGCCAAGAGACATATGAAAAAGTGCTCTACATCACTACTGGCCATAAAAGAAATGCAAATCTAAACAACATTGAGATTCCATCTCATCCCAGTACGAATGTCCTATATCAAGAAAACTAACAATAACAACTGTTGGAAGGGATGTGGCCAAAAGGGAACCCTACTTCATTGTTGGTGGGAATGTGAACTGGTTCAGCCACTCTGGCAAGTAGTATGGAGATTCCTCAGAAGACTAAACATAGAACTCCCCTATGACCCAGCAGCCCCACTTTTGGGTGTCTATCCAAAAGACCACAAACATAATCACACTAAAGTCTATGAGCCTCTTACTGCCAATTAGCCACAACAAAAGCTAGAAGTTGAGCTGTGGCTCAAATGGTAGAGTACAGGTTTTGAGCAAAAAGGACCAGGAACAATGCCCAGGACCTGAGTTCAAGCACCAGGAGCAGTACATATACACACACCTGAGTTCAAGCCCCAAGAACAGTACACACACACACACACACACACACACACACACACACACACACACAAGTCATAGCATTTCTCAAGAGAAAGACAGCCTCTTTATACCAGGAAAGGAAAAACATTATCATCTCTGAAATTAGTAGTTAACACCAAAATGAAGCTGTACAGAATAAAAATAAAAACTAAAACAATAGCAAAAATAACCTGTGCTGGCTACATTGCATCTGTTCCATTTTACCCAAGGAAGTTAAATGTTCACTTAAAGATATCGGTCTACAAGTCTAGGTGACAGAAATTGCTAGTAATGTTACCATCCATGCCTAAAGCCATATATAAAAAATTATCTAGGTGAATAATTAAATACTCATATATTTTAATTAAGTTTACAAGATGAGTTGATCTTTTAAGCTTTAAACTGATCAAGATATAAAATGGAGTAAGAATCAGGTAATAGAACCAAGGAGAAAACTTCACAAAAAACAAAAGACAGAGAATAGATGATAACTTTAAGAGTCTGAGCGTAAGCTTTCACAGGCTTTCTTTCAAAAGCAGTAGTCATACTATTTTATCATTATAGAACTTTAATATTTAAAAATTGTGGTATATGAAGACTCCAGTTCCTTATTCAACAGCAACTAAACTCTAGGTATAGCTAAGATATGTTCAAAGTTATGAAAATGAAATTTGATGTATGGAGTTTAACTACATGAAACTAAGCTCATGACCATTAATGGTCTTAAAAATGCAATTACCTATGGCCCAACCTAATAGATTTTAAGGAGAGTATTTTTTTAAGATCTGGCTATAACCACACAGTTCATGTTGGTGAAGAAAAAGTTGGATAGTGATTGAACACCTGTCAATCCTCTTCATTGAGGACATTAAAGAAACACTGGCTTAGCCTTTAAGGCTAAATTGCAATAAAGAATCTCTGAGAATAAGAGATGCATTTGCTGGAATGAGCCATTATTTATAGCATTTTAAGCACGACTAAATATTTTTGTGGGAAATGTATTTTAAAGAAAATTATATGAAATGTTAGTCTTTTTAAAAGGATTACATATCTGGAATATACAGTAAATGGTGGCACGAAAGGAAAAACTAGAACATCTAATTCCAGAGAATCTTATTACATTTAAGGGAGTTCATCTTTGCTCTTGTCATTTATGGCCTTTTGTATGTTAGCCCCATTTGTGTTGTCTTTACAGAAAACATTTAAAGTGATATACAAAAGGCAATTAGAATTACTTAAGGTCCTAATATATTGTTCTATCAGTAAGCCACTACCTAACTCCCTACTGCTGCAGATTTTACCTATTCAAAGTGTGTGCTTGAAAAAAAAAATCAATCAGATTTGAACTCAGCAATCATTTTTACCATTTGTCCTAGAGGAAGGTTTGCATTAGTTCTTTATTCCTCAGTTTTTTTTTTTTTTGTACCATTCCTGGGGCCTGAACTCAGGGCTTGAGTGTAGTACCTGAACTTTTCTGCTCAAGTCTAGTATTCTATCACTTGAGCCACAGATCCATTTTCAGCTTTTCTTGTTGATTAATTGGAGATAAGAGTCTCATGGACTTTGCTATCAAGGATAGCTTCAAACTATGATACTCAGACCTCAGCCACCTGAGTTGATAGGATTAGAGTTAGCAGTTGCCCATAACTGACTATTCCTCAAATTTAGTAGAAGTTTTTCTATACCCAGACTAGCAAATTTATGTAAATCTATTGACTTTAAGTTTTATTCCTTGCTTTTTTAATATATGCATTTTAACTTTTTTTATTTTGGCTATTTCCCCTTTATTTTATGGCAAAGAAATGAAGAAAGACAAAAAAGAAGCAAAGAAGGAAAGAAAGAAGAGAGACAGAGAAAGAGAGAGAGAAAGAAGGAAGGAATGCAGGAAGGAAGGAAGGAAGGAAGGAAGGAAGGAAGGAAGGAAGGAAGGAAGGAAGGGAGGGAGGGAGGGAGGGAGGGAGAGAGGGAGGAAGAGAGGGAGGGAGGGAGAGAGGGAGGGAGGAGAAGAAAGAGAGGGAAATATGCGGAGAGGAAGGAAGCCCATTACTTGTCCTAAGAATTCCTATTCAACAGCCTCCTTCTCACCATTATATTATGAATTATCTCTTAAATATGAAATAAGTTCCTCTCTAAGTAGTTCCAAGTAATTCCAAGCAAACTCATTCTCCTGGTTTATTCTCTATCTCCTTCACAAGTGTTATTTTAGATATTTCAATGAGGAACTTCTCTTAGAAATTGTTGCCTTGGTATCTCATTTCAGTATCTTGGTCCCTTAATGTTCTAAACAGCATACTTTAAGTGTTTCTGCATCAGTTGCTAGGGTCATTACATTGAGTTTTGTTAGAGAAAAGGATGGTTTTCTTTGCCAGACCAAGAAAGAGGAAAAACATAAAATATCACCTCAAGATACAATATCTTCACAAATTTATGTTCAGGTTTTCCAATTTGTCTTATGTCAGTTTTGGTAATTTGTGTCATACAAGAAAGTGTCTCTGTTAAAAAAAATTACAATGTACATTGGCATCACATCATTAATATTCTCTCATTATTCTTTCATTGTTGGTAGGATCTAGAATGATGAGTTTTTCGTGAAAGTGGTAATTTTCTATCTTCTCTTTTCAATTAATCTTCTTAATGAGGTCTCTATCATTTGGAACTTGGGAACTTCTCACACTTGTGTGAGTTCTGCAAATTTACCGTCTTCTTTTTAGTACTTTTCCTGTCTTCACACTATCATTCCATTAATATGAACCCTGGAACTTAGCAACACACTTGAACACCTGTGCAAGTTTCAATAGCTCATTATCTACATAGCTCCTTCCCCAGTGGTATTTTGCTTGCATAAACTGTAGCACTTCATATGCATCCATGAATTCTGAGTCTGGCTCTTTGTTGGAATCTGAGTAAACCACACTTTTGCTTACAGACCTTCACACAGAAGCAATCCAGAAAGAATGATTGTGGGACTCACCTTATTTGTTCCCTTTCTGTCAAGCACAAGCCCATATTGCACATTACCCAATGTGTGAAAACATTTGTTTAGTATGGATTACCAGTGGATGGTTCGATAAATCCATCAGTGCAACAGAATTCCTTTAAACCAAAGTACTCTTGAGGTATGCTCTTTCTATCACCTATAGCTATCTTGCCCAAACTTTTCTTAGTTTAAATTTTATTATAAAGGTATTGTGCAAAAGACTTACAGTTACATAAGTCAGGTAATGAGTACATTTCTTTTTTTAACATTGTGATCCCCTGCCTCATGTTCTCCCACTTTTTCTCCTCCCAATCCCCCTCCCCTCTAAGTTGTACAGTTCATTTCCAACATAGTGTCTAGTGAGGATCACTGTTTAATTGGTTCACCCTTCATTCCATTTCTGTGATTCCCCCTCAAATCAAATAACCTTATATAAAAGAAAAAGGGTGGGGGGCTGGAAATATGGCCTAGTGGCAAGAGTGCTTGCCTCATATTCATGAAGCCCTAGGTTTGATTCCCCAGCACCACATATATAGAAAATGGCCAGAGGTGGCGCTGTGGCTCAAGTGGCAGAGTGCTAGCCTTGAGCAAAAAGAAGCCAGGGACCGTGCTCAGCCCTGAGTCCAAGGCCCAGGACTGGCAAAAAAAAGAAAAAAGAAAAGAAAAAGGTGGGGCTGGGAATATGGCCTAGTGGCAAGACTGCTTGCCTTGTACATACAAAGCCCTGGGTTCAATTCCTCAGCACCACATAAACAGAAAAAAACCAGAAGTGGCGCTGTGGCTCAAGAGGTAGAGTGCTAGCCTTGAGCAAAAAGAAGCCAGTAACAGTGCTCAGGCCCTGAGTTCAAGCCCCAGGACTGGCAAAAAAAAAAAAAAGGAAAAAAAGCAACAAAAAATAAAATAAAATAAAGAAACGGAAAAGGGAATAGAAATAAAAACAATGACAACAGTAAACAAATCAAAGGGGAAAAAATAAAATAAAACACCAAACAGTACAAAAAAAGCCCTCTTGTTTACATTTCTTGGAGTTCATTTAGATAAGCATCATTTTATATAATCATATGCAAATTGCTGTTGAGCCATTTTGATCCTCTCCTAAGACTATCTCCCCCTTTGTTCACAAGATGCAAATGTTTAATTAATCATGTTCAAGTGTAATTATTTGCCTTTCATTATCCATTGACTTAACTTGTATATATTATAGTTATTACAAATAAGGGAAACTATGACCTTGTTGCCATATTTCTTTCCCCCAAGGTCAAAACTTGACCACATGGGGAAGTGGAAAAAAGGAAGCCTGTGGCACTGTTGGTGGAGATGCAAACTAATACAGCCACACCAGACAGCAGTCTGGAGGTTCCTCAAACAACAAAGCACAGATATTCCCTATGACCCAGCCATACCACTCCTGAGCATCTACCCCCAACACAAGCCAGGATTCTATAAAGACACTTGACCATCCATGTTTTTTGCTGGACTATTCACAATATTTTGTGGAAACTGCCCAAATGCCCCACCATAGATGAATGGATCCAAAAAGTATGGTACGTATACCTAATGAAATTTTACAAAGCCATTAGAAAGAATATTATGTCATTTGCAGAGAAATGAGTGAACCCAGAATAAATCATATTAAGTGATGAAGCTGAACTCAAAGAGTAAAGACACATGTTTTTCCTCATATGCAGAAACTAGATCTAAAATATACCATGACTGATAAATTATACAGGACTCATGACAGTCACATATAGTGAGATCAGAGGATACTCTTAGTGGAGGAACTCAAAGGTACAATACCTCTGATCATATAAAATAAAATGTATTGAAATGAATTTCAGAAAGTGTAAACAATGGTTTAGGGTTTTTGTTTGTTTGTTTCTGCTGTTGTTGGTGATCATGGCATTGTCTGTTTTTGCTTTTTGGTGTTGTATCTTTCTTGGCTTTTTTTTGTCCTGTTTGTTCAGTCTTTGGGTGGGGGTAAGGCTGGCATAGAAATAGAGGGACAATTAGTGAACAAATGCAGCCACGATATTCAGTAGGCATATGTTAAAAACTATACAATTTGTATAGTTCAAATTGGGACGGAAGGTAAAAGCTGGGACAGAAGGAAGGAGGGGATGATATTGCCTTAAAAAATGTACTTATCACCAGACTTATAGAATGCTAACTTCTCTGTACATCACCTTTATAATAGCAATAAAAACACATTCTAGGGGCTGGGAATATGGCCTAGTGGTAGAGTGCTTGCCTTACATACATGAAGCCCTGGGTTTGATTCCTCAGTACCACATATACAGAAAAAGCCACAAGCAGCTCTATGGCTCAAGTGGTAGAGTGCTGGCCCTGAGTAAAAAGAAGCCAGGAGCAGTGCTCAGGCCCTGTGCTCAAGGCCCAGGACTGGCCAAAAAAAAGTTCTATGATCCTTATTTACAAAATAGGCAGCCAAAATGTTTCCCTTAGGAGCAGTGGAAGGCCCCTAGGAACAGACTGTAGAAAAGGAAAATTAGGTCTGATATCATAGCTTGAACTTTAGCAAGCCCCTTTGAATTTCCCTCTCTGTGAAACAAATCAGCTTTGCTCTTCACAAGTCACACTGAGGTCACCTAAACCTCTCATCTCCAGGTAGCCATGAAGATATAGGGAGGTTGGCAAAATAAGTGAGGGATAAACTGAAGAAATAGGCTGCAAAAGCCAAAGGAGGAAACCATACAAATATCTTAGGAAATAAGAAATGAATACTCCCATAGCTATTAAATTTTAAGTCAAATAAGAATTAAGGAATTGCTATGGAGAGAATCTAAGTTGCTACTTTCTAGTCCCATGATTCCAAGAAGCCAGGTATTAGCACCTACATTTTTATTCTCTGTTGTCTTATGGATATAGTCATCCAACATGGTTTCTGTGATTATTCTATTACTAATGTAATATATGTAAATTCACTCAATAATAATATATATTCAACTTTACGCAGTAAGATTAAGAAGGAAAGTTCTTAATGTATTCTGTATTTAGTAGGCATAGTTCAACATGGATTGATACTAATATAAACAAGCTGGGCTGTTTCTACTTATCTTATTAAGCATAATAACATTGTAGAGGACTACATTTCAGAGCTACCTGTCATGTTTTACATATGTCTGTGGAAAGAAATCTATTGAAAAAACGTATAGTGGCCACAGCAAACAATATGGTAATAACTAGGTTTTGTGTCTTAATATTTTCCACCTTTCATTTCTGAAAGTTGTCTTCTCTATGTCTGTAATTTGTACAGTATGATTGGAACCACAAAATTATTTTGTATTAAGATTGAAATTAATTGGGAGAAAACAGAAGCTTGTAAAAGTAGAAGAGAAGAACAAAAAGAAGAGGGAGAGGGGAAAGGAATTAAAGAGTAACTAGAGTAAGAGTTCTTTTATGTGCCATTTTAGCATATTCCTAGAAAGTCTAGAGTTAAAACAGTAGAAGTATAACATTCCATCTTCTACCTCAACTGTACAGATTCATAATTTTTTCTAGAAACTTCTAAATTCTTCCATTGTCTTTGCTTCTTGTTTTAATCAGGAAAATTATGTGATCTAGAAACAAAGTTACTTCTTTACAGTAATGTTTTCAGGTTAGAAACAAAATGCTTTTACAGGTAAATCCTCTTTACAGAACTTCATAGCACTCATTGTCAGAACTATAAAAATTGTAAAGGCATAGAATTTGTTCTTTGAGATTGGTCTCCACTAGTAGAAGGTAAGACAAGCACAAAAACATGGTTTTGGACCTGAATCTGTGCTACAAATACTTCATGTTTACAACTATGGATATATCCAATAGGAATGATGTGGTAAGAAAAAAGAATTGTTAAGAAAGCAGAAATCCTTAGGACAATATTTAGACTGAAATAGGAAATCAGGAAAGTGGGTGTTACTGTAATCATTAGACAATTACATATAAAACAACATCATCAACAACAAAAACAAAATAAAATATTGGGAAAAATGTGGCACAAGCGAAATTTTGAATCAGTAATTAACAATACAGCACAATCATTCTAGCACTGGTCAATTAAGTTGCTTGGGAATCTGGAAAATTGTAAAAGAAAACAGACAATAATAGAAAATGGTACACTCTACTATGCTCTGTAATAATAAAAAAAAAAAGATAAGTACTCTGAACAATAAGTCAACATGCCCCTCAATTCTATTTTTCCATCTCACTCTGTAACTTAATATCTGTTATGCATTTACATTGAGCTATTCATAGTAGACATTCTGGGGCTGAAAAACAATTAACTTAGGAATTAATTGACCTGTCCCTGCCTGCCAACTGGATTGCCAGCCATTCATTTCATGACCTTTTCCTTGCTATGTTTTCTCATGATAAAAACTCTCCAGTTAGCCTAAAACAGACAAGTTCCAAGTGCCTCACTGGCAACCACTGAGAAAATGGAAGTATTAAGAAATGTAGAGGAAACTCCCGTATTTCATGCCAACCTACCACTCCCCCAGCAATATATAGCTTCTCAGATTATTTCATGATTTCAATATGATGCAGGTATCTATATTGGGATAGCATACTGGAGAAAGTGAGCATTTTGGAGATAGTTTGCATATTAGAGAAAGGTAGATTCTCATATGGTAGGAAAGTGGAAACTTGAAAGGATCCTAGGAAATCTATCCTTGCAAATTAAGTGATTCAACAATTCCTCAGTAGTTCTCATAGAAGAAGTCAAGTAATAAAAAATAATCTGAAGTAAGCAAAGACTAAGACTTTAAAATTATCAGAATCCCACATTAAGTTGCTCTTTCTAATTTATTTCTGTTTATTTATTCATTCATTTGTCCATTCATTTTTATTTGACCTCAAAACACAATTTTCCTTTTGTGTGGGTATGTGCTACCAGGGACTAAATCCAGAACCTCTTATGCATGCTAAGTGACCTAATATTTAAGGCATGTCTTCAATTTTCCCATTCATATTTATTTACATCACTCTGAAGGTGGCTTTGATTCTATTTGTTTCAAAATTCTATAACTATTAATTTTGAAATTGAAATCAGTTTCAATCAACATTGAAATTTCACTGTGCTTGTCTTATTCTATATCACATCTCATCCTAAATTTACTTTGAAACATGGATATTAAGTCACTTAAGGCCTTTGAAATTATATGTTCTAATTTGTCTACTTGCTTTTTGCCAGTGATTTCTTTAAAATCTCAGACTTCTTTGAAAAATCTGTTACTATCTCTAAGCCCTCTGATCATAATACTGTGTATTACTCATAATTAGTCAGAAACTTAGGAAATTTGTCCACTCCATGAGACCCTCTCAAGAGAATAGTATGAGAGGGAGAATAAGTTCTGTAAACCACAGGTCAACTATTTCAGATGTGCCCTCCATACCTGCCTTAACTGCAAAGGAAGAAATAAAAAGGCTAAGAATTGACTTCCTGAAAAAAGCCACAACAATTGAGTAACACAAGCAACAGTGGAAACCAGATTTTCATGATCCTGTATGGTTCCATTACTTTCTGGGAATGTAAATAATCACTGTATATTAAAATAAATAATCACAAATAAACAAGATTTATATATCTTCCTCCCTTTTCACCCCAAACATCCTGCCAAGCTATATAGTCGTAGTGACAAGATAATACAGTCATATGGTGGAGAAACCTAGTTTTACTTCTATTTGATAGACTGATTACTGCTATTGCATAGCAGAACACAAATCTGTTGTCTCCAGTAATCTCCATAGCTGTAAAGTATAATTACTTCAAGCGAATTCTAGCTGATTATAAATATGGAAGGAATAAATGATATAACGTCTATAATGTGTGAACATAAAATCAAAAGCATTTAGCTTTAAATGAAGGAAGAGCATGGAACTGGTGGCATAAGCCTGTCTTCATCACAGCACTTGAGAAGGTGAGGCAGACGAATCTCTTGCTCCAGGACAACAGTGGGGTAGGGGTGAAGTCTCTCAAGAGACACATTAAAATAGAATCACAAATGGATCAGGAAAATGTGGTACATATACACAATGGAATTTTATGCCCCTATCAGAAAGAATGGCATTGCCCCATTAGTAAGAAAATGGAAGGACTTGGAAAAAATTATACTAAGTGAAGTGAGCCAGACCCAAAGAAACATGGACTCTATGGTCTCCCTCATAGGGAATAATTAGCACAGGCTTAGGCTAGTCACAGCAGAGGATCACAAGAGCCTAATAGCTATGCCCTTATGATAACATAAGATGATGCTAAGTGAAATGAACTCCATGTTATGGAAGCAACTGTTATATCACTGTTGTAATTACTTTCAACATGCCATGTGAAACCATAGCTTCTATTGTTGATGATCCTCTTGTATCCCTTCCTGTGGTTGTACCCATGCTATCACTGTATCTCATCTGAGTACACTGAAAACTGTATATACTAGTATTAGAAGTACAGAAGTGAAAGGAAATATCAAAATCGAGAGACAAAGGATAAAAAGACAACTCCAAAAGCAATACTTGCAAAACCATTTTGTGTAAACCAACTGAACAACTCATGGGGGGAGAGGGAAAGGGCGAAAGAGGAGGGGGGAATGAAGGAGGAGGTAACAAACAGTACAAGAAATGTACCCAAGGCCTAACGTATTAAACTGTAACCCCTCTGTACATTACTTTGACAATAAGTAAGAAAAAAATAAATTAAATAAAATAGAATCACCTATATTTTCCAGGACATTATAATCTAAGAAGAAAATTGATATCATAATTTTATTGACCAGTTGTTCTGATTCTCACATTCACTAGAAAAAAAATGAGGGAACATCATGCTGTTAGGACTAAAAATCTCAAGCTACGTTCCGTGTCTGCCATAAACAAAGCCTTCTGAGCTGTTACACTTCTCTCTTCCTCTGGCTTCAGCCTCTGGTGTCTGCCAAGCTGCCTTGTCATTGCTACTGCTGCTTCTCTTGCTGTAGCTGCTGCTGCTGCTGCTGCTGCAACTGATGATGATGATGATGATGATGAAGAAGAAGAAGACGATGATGATGATGATGATAATGATGATGAAGATGATGATGATGGCTTTCCTCACCTTCTACCATCATCAGTGTACCTACTGGCTATTGTATTGAATTGGCATCTCTGCAGTTCCAATTTCTATTCAATGTAATTAAGAAAGTTTGTTGAATAGATTATTGTGTACATTTTAAACCTGGCTTTATTCTAGTAGAGACATTGTAGATATTTTTACTCTGTATTGTAGCACTTTTAGACCAAAATTTATAACTGAAAAAGTACAGTGGCGATTTCAAAAGTCAATAAAGCCTTGAACAACTCAAGACAGACAAGGGAAGACACAAAATTATCAGGATCCCACACTAGATTGTCCTGCCTAATTTATTTATTTATATGTTTATTTATGTATTCATACATTCATTCTTTCATTTTGGTTTGATCTCAAAACAAAATTTCCTTCTCTCTCTCTCTCTCTCTCTCTCTCTCTCCTCTCTCTCTCTCTCTCTGTCTCTCTGTGTGTGTATGTGTTACTAAATTGAACCCAGGACCTCTTATGCACACTAGCTAAGTGCTCTACCACTTGAGCCACTCCTTCAGTTTTCCCGTTCATTTGTATTCACATTACTCTGAAGATTGTTTTTGTTTCATTTGTTTGAAATTCTACAGCTATCAATACTTTGAAATCTCACTGGGCTTGTCTTATTCCATATTACATTTAATCCTAAATTTACTTTAAGACACAGATATTAAATCAATTAGTGAAAGGATTTAGAAGGAATATTTTGAATTTCCTTTCATGTTTTCTTAATTGCGGTAAACATGTTCAAAAAAAGAATTTGAATTGAGTTACATCGCTGATTTTGCCAGTCCTCACTAAAACGTGTACTCATTTATGAAACAAATATATACCTACTTTGTGTTGACTTTATTGTACACAGAACATAGCTCTGAATAAACAAGATAAAAAGCACACTATCAAACTACAGTAACATAGCAAGTAAGGACACAGAACACATAAAGGCAGTGATCTCATGACAAATGTTAGGATTGTACCTGATACGACGAGGAGGAAGTACCAGCTAAAATTAAAAGAGGGTTGATATGAGATAAAGGAAGAGGATGTTTAAAGAGGAGAGAACAGAGTGTACAGTGAGCCAGAATGGTGAGAGAATGGGATGTTCAAGGAAGTCAGATCAATTCAGCTTGACTAAAATGAAGAATGTGGGGTGGGATATTAACTGGAAGTGAAGCTGAACAAGTAATTGGTTGGGCATAAAGAGTAACAATTATCTTAATATTCCTCTTGAGAAATTTATTTTCAGGTTGAGTACTGGTGGCTCAGGCCTGTAATCCTATCTATCCAGGAGGCTGGAATTTGAGAATTGTGGTTCAAAGCCAACTTGGGGGAAAATGTCCATGAGACTCTTATTTCCACTTAAAAACCAAAATGTTGGAAGTAGAGCTATTGCTCAAGTGGTAGAGTGCTAGCTTTCAGCAAACAAAGCTCAGGGACAGTGCTCAGGCCCTGAATTCAAGCCCCAGCACCAAAAAAAAAAAAAAGTATTTTGGAAAAGTTGAACTCATTGGAATGGTAGAAGAAAGAAGGAGGAGGAGGAGGAGAAGGAGGAGGAGGAGAACCCCATTTAGGTACTTTTCATACAGAATTTGTCAGCCAGCAAAGGGAAGAGAGAACAGTGGAATATTTACTAAGCATGATATTTTCTAGTAATCCTTAATGAAGCATAAAAAAAGAACAAAAGACCCATCCTTCTTGCAAAATTTCTCTGTTGTTCAAGTCTTTTCCCCTAATGGCTTTCGTGCTCTGTCTTTTGTCTGATACCTGGAATCACAGAAGCATAGAACTGAAGAAACTCTAACCATCCAAGGTCCCTCTCATACCACCACCCTGATACAGGTATCATATAACTAATCAGAAACTGTATTTTTCCCTTTGCTCAGCAATCATTGAAATAATGCTTTGTACATATATCCCAATTACCTCACTATGGTCATTTATGGATGACATGCCTTCTATGGCTGTATGTTGAAGGTGAAATCACTGCTAATCTCTCAACAAGGGCCCAATATGTCCAGGGAAGTAGTCACTGGCTCTCTGGCAACAGCTGTTTCAAGATGGCTTACTTATAAGGTAGAATAGATATTCATTTAATCTTGAAAAGATCAAAATTTGAGACAATAAAAACTGTGCATTCATGTTTGAATATTCTTTTTTAACTCTCAAGTTACTTAGGCCGAGTAAGAAGTTACATGTCTGTAATCCCATCAACTGGTAACTGGTAGGACAAACTAGGCAACTGTTCTATCACTTAAGCCACATATTCTGCCCTTTTATTTTTGTTTTTGTTTTTTGTTGTTGTTGTTGTTGTTGTTGTTGTTCAGATTACCATCAGATCATGATCTTCCTACCTCCTTCTCAATAGCTAAGATCATAGTCATGTACTACCACACTTGGCTTGTTCTTTGAGACAAATTATCACTAACATTCTTTTTTTGCGGGGGGGGGAGGGGTTGCAGACTGTTTTCAAACTATGAGACTCCCATCTTTGCCCCCAAAGCATCTGGAATTACAGCCATGAGCTACTGTGCCCAATCATGAAATATAATTTAAAGAGGAAAAAACTCATTTTTTTATGAAGTTCAAATATATAAGCTTTGGCTTAAGTCAAATACGTTCAGAAACCTAGGGACTTTCTGAAATGATTAAAAATGATTCTTTGGGTCAGACAGCTGTGGCCAAAGATTTAGTCTAGGAGTTGTCAGCCTGCAATAGCTGCCGAATTTCTCATCTTTTAATGATACTCATGGCTAACAGAAAATGCTTTATTCAAAAAAAAACTATCCAAAGCCTTATGCTTATATTATCATAGTTAACATTCAGAAGGACCATAGTAAGTTAAATCTATTTCTATTTCCTTCCCTATGTCACACCTTAGAAATCTAGGGCTCAGAAAAGTTTTGTACATTTTCACAGGTCTTGTAGTAGAATTGCTAGGATTAAAACTCACAAATTTCATCAACTATAGTCTTAATAGTACCCAATGCTATTAGGTACTAATAAGTACTTGAACATTGTTCAAGATGGATTGAGCATTATAGAATGGAAATATTAATAATTTAAACTTCAGTATGCAACCTGCCACTCTTGCCAGCCCCTGAGCTTTCCTTATCTATAGAATCAGATTGTAAGCCTTTGCATGAAAATGTTGTTGTGTCCTTCAAGATAAATTCAGTGCTCCAGATGAGTTCCATTTGTTTCTGTTCATGCCTGTAACTACATCAACCAGACTTCCTCTCTTGACTTTAATGCTCCTATGTTATCACTCTAGTTTCTTTTTTTGTATGTATTCAACCCTTAAGTATTGGACTGTTTCACAAACCCTTTATCTTCTTCTCTATTTGCTTTAAAACATGTAGCAGCCACCTCAAATATAATATATTGCAAGGTAATAATTCTTTTTAAACCAGTTCCTCATACAACCTTCCCCTATTCAGTAACTTCCTGATTGTTTTCAGTTTCCCAGTCAGAATTCTTAAGCAGATTGGCTTCACTTTCTACCTTTCACATGTGACTTCCTACTGGCTCTTTCTTCAATATAGAGATACAGGAGCCAAAACTTTTAGTGTTGCTAATTTTACTTTTGTAGCTACCTTTACTGCCACCACACAGAACCATACAATATGTTTGTGGTCCAGAACCATACAATATGTTTGCCAACTTACTATAATGTTGATCCACTTACCACAACCCCTATCCCTAGCTCCACTCCTAAGAGCAGCCAAAATTATCCTGATGGATATAAAATAAGATCAGCTACCTCCTCTACTCAAAACTGTCCTAGGCCTCTCATCTTAAGCAGAATATAAGCTGAAACTCTTACAGTCACCCCCAAGGCCCTACAAGGTTTAGCCCCATTACCTAGCTGACTTTATGTTATACTACTCCTGTTTCTTTTTGTTTTATGTATCTTTTCCCATTGAATGTTCCCTTGGATTCATCGATCAAAGTCTCATCTCAGGGTCTTTGCACTCGGCATTTCCTCTACCTGAAACGTTCTTAGCTCAGATGTATGCATTACACAATGTTCGACAAGAAATGTACTCATTGCCTTACTTACGTAACTGTAACCCCCTCTACAACACATTTGCAATAATTTTTAAATAAAAAAAAACCCACACAATTAGTTTGAGTTTATCTGGTCATCCTATTTAAGGTATGGCTCATAATCTTCACAAGCTCCATGCCTGGATAGAATTTAGGATCTGTTTTACACACACACACACACACACACACACACACACACACACACACACACACACACACACACCAGAGCTTTCTTTTAATGGAGCTTAGAAGACACACCCCTTAACAAGTAGCCTAAACCAAAGTTTGGGGAGTTAGGTCTGTGAAAAAAAAAAAAAAAAAAGACGGGCTGGGGATATGGCCTAGTGGCAAGAGTGCCTGCCTCGGATACAAGAGGCCCTAGGTTCGATTCCCCAACACCACATATACAGAAAACGGCCAGAAGCGGCGCTGTGGCTCAAGTGGCAGAGTGCTAGCCTTGAGCGGGAAGAAGCCAGGGACAGTGCTCAGGCCCTGAGTCCAAGGCCCAGGACTGGCAAAAAATAAAAAATAAAAAAAGATAGAGAAAGAGATTTTTCTGGATCTAATTTGCAAAGACAAAGATGCTAAAAAGAAACCCTGAAATTGAAGTTAGAGCTATTATTTTAATAGGCATGGACAAATCTCAGAAGAGGAGATGCCAATTAGTAGCTGGTCGGCAGAAACAAAACATACAGCAAGACTTGTGTGATGGAAGAGAAACGACTGCAGAAATTCATGGGTGAATTGAGGTTTCTGCAAACGATACAGAGAACAATCCTCTAATGTGCTACTTGTTTTGTAGGCCTGTTGATACAATCTACAGTCTGAAACATGATATCACGTCTGATATCAGTGGGAAGTAATCACTTAAAAAGTCTTGAATGGGTTCAGCTTCAGAGTAGATCCTATCCAGGCTTTCTCTCCCTTAATCCTCTCGCCAGCACCTTAAGATGTGTTATGCTATTATGTTGCCTGTCACCATTGTATACATAAAATAACTAAGGTTTGATTTGTCATGAAGTGATTTGTGTGAGTTTTCAAAACTGGCACATGCAAAGACTTGCAAATTCTTTTTTTCTCTATTTGACTTTTCTAAAGAATACAAGTCTAGGTTCTGCTTGCTTTTGCAATCTAATTCAATAAAGCGACTTGTAATCCCTGACCCAAAGCAGGAAGTGATCCTTGACATCATGTACTTCATTCTCCTGGTTTTGTAGATGAGGAAACAATTCAGAAGTTGTCCAAATTGAGTGGAATTTAATTTCTGTTATCTCCATAAATGAAAGCTAGCAGAATGGTAGGAGAAAATAATAAGGAGAAATAACAGAGACAGCTAATGATGCTGGGTGCTGGCAGCTCAGGTCTGTAATTCTAGCTACTCAAGAAGCTGAGATCTGATTATTGCGGTTCGAGGCCAGCCCAGAGAAGGAAAGTCTATAAGACTCCTATCTCCAAATAACCACCAGAAAAGTGGAAGTGGAGCTGTGGCTCAAAGTGATAGAGCACTAGCTTTGACAGATTTATGAAAAAATTGACTGGGAATGTGGCTTAGTAGTAGAATGCTTGCTTAGCATGCATGAAGCTCTGGGTTCAATTCCTTGGTACCATATAAACAAAAAAAAAAACAAACATAAAGTTAGAATAAATTTTTAAAAACATAATCCCTGAATATAGATAAATGTAAACAGAGATTTATTAAAGTCCCTCAGAGTTTCTTTTTCTTTATTTTTGGTGGTGATAGTCCTGGTGCTTGAACTCGGGGCCTGGGAGCTATCCCTGAGTCTGTACTCAAAGCCTAGTGCTCTATGACTTGAGCCATAGCACCACTTCTGGCTTTTCTTCTGAGTAGCTTATTAGAGATAAGAGTTTCATGGTTTTTCATGCCAGGGCTGGCTTCAAACCATGATCCTCAGATATGAGGAGTAGCTGGGTTTATAGTCGTGAGCCACTGGCACCTAGCTTTGAGACATTTTTAATATATTCATGATAGAATCAAACTACCTCTGAGTAACTAAATCTTTTGCAGATTATTTAAGCCAAAAATATGTATATTGTTCTCAAAATATTTTGTGAATTTTTGATAAATTCAGCTATCCTTATAATGACCAAGTGTTTATAATGATGTAAAAAATTACAAACTAACACAATCAAGTTATTTCATGGTTATCATTATAGTTTTTGCTATGATATTTATTTTTATGTCTTCATTTGGTATTAAGAGGTGCACCTTCATTTTACCCTTCAGATTCTGAGCTTAAAATTCCTGCAACACAGACCACAAATTGAGTATGTATTCCTGCCAAGTTTAGTGCTAGAAACGTTACATATGTCATGTTATTTTGCTCCAAAAGTCACTTGTTTTTTATCCATTTATGAATAAACTGAGAAACAAAGAAGATAACTAGCCAATATCATATGATTTATAAATTTGGTCAAAAAATTCGAAAGCTAGAACATTTTCTAGTATTCTATGTAGTGTAATTAGTAATTTAGCATGTTCATTAGTCTGTTTTGGGATTTTGCCAAACTTCTCAGGAGACAATACTTTGAATCATCATCTATTAAAATGAGACTGAGTCCTTGGTATCTAGATGATAGCTAGCTTATCATTCAGTTCCATTACGACATCATTGGACTCTATTCTGACAATAGGACATACCTATATTGAAAAATAATCTTAGATATACTTTTACTATATATAAGAACCTGCAATATAAGGAATCTTTTCAAGAAACTACAATATAAGGAATCTTAAATGAATAATATTAATTTGTTTTTCAATTAAAAGAAGAGAATTGGACAGATGCTAGAGCCTTACACCTGTAATGTTAGCTACTCAGAAGACTGAGGTTTGAGGATCATGATTCAAAGCCAGCCCGCACAGTAAAGTCTATGAGACTCTTATCTCCAATTAACTGCAAGAAAACTGGAAGTGGCACTGTGGTTCACAGTGACAGGGCATTAGCCTTGAGCAAAAGAGTTCAGGAACAGAGTCTAGGCCCTGAGTTCAAGCCCCATGATTGACCTCTCCACCCCCCACCCTTCAAAAAAAAGAGAATTGGAGAGCAATAAGCCTCCTATTACAAAATACCTTAATTTTTAATTTTAGGCTTTTATTCTACCTTAATTATAAATCTCACAGAAATAAAATTAAAAAGTGAAATCTTTGCAAGCATTCTTTGTTTAGAAATCCTGTAACACAAATTTCCACGTTTAGCTGTCAAGATGTTATCAAACTGCCCATTAACTTTACACACAGTAGCTCTGTTTACACAGTCACTGCCAACACATGAGTCACTAAGGCAGAATGCAATATGGCTACTGCATGTTATGCTATTTAATTCAATGTTTCTGGAAACATGAAAACAAATACACTTTCTCTAAATTAATCATGTTAGCAGGGTTCTCTTTGAACATACTCTAGGATACATGACAGACGCAAGTTTTTTTCAAAGAACTATATTTCTTCAGAATCATCTAATCTAGCAGGATATGCAATTTTTGTTGTATTTACCTCTATAGGTATCAAAATCAAGAGAAAACCTGAGAAAACATAAGAGTGTTCTGTTGTCTTTCTCTACTAGCTCTAATGCCAAATTTCTCTAAACAAAACAGAAAATTCTACTTCTTTAAATATTCCACATAATATACTCAAATTTTTTTGCATGTGAAGATCACATTTTGGAAAGAAACAACATACTGAAGGAATTTGTTTCCCCTCCCTTCTGTCTATCCTAAAAAAAATCTGGCAAACTGCCCTACAGAAAGTTCTCAAAATAAGAAATACAACTTGTGTTATTCACATTGCAATCTTTAGTATACACTCATTCCGGTGACTCACAAATAAAACCATGAATCACAATTAAAACTGAAAAAGCGGATTTTGATGAAATAAGATTCAGTCAAAATGTAAGATCACGTTTTATGGAGTAGTATTTGGCTTCTACTTAATCTTTCTTTTTTCCCTGTCCTCCCTCCTTCATTGCTTCCTGCTTTGTTCTCTCCTTTTCCCTTGCCTGCCAGGGCTAACAGTAGTTTTAGATTTACCTGAGGTTTACAAGTAAAATATTGTATAATGGAATAAAAGCTATTGCTGTATCTTCCTGTTATTTCAGGAAATTTTTCAATAGCAACTCAAGTAAGTATAACTTATATGTATTATTACATTTATGCAATGTATAAACCTAACATATCATGGAGTTCATTTTACTTAGCATCATCTTACGCATTCATAAGGGCATAGCTTTTAGGCTGTTGTGATCCTCTGCTGTGACTAATCTAAACCTGTGCTAATTATTCCCAATAAGGGAGACCATAGAGTCCATGTTTCTTTGGGTCTGGCTCACTTCACTTAGTATAATTTTTTCCAAGTCCTTCCATTTCCTTACTAATGGGGCAATGCCATTCTTTCTGATAGAGGCATAAAATTCCATTGTGTATATGTACCACATTTTCCTGATCCATTCTTCTACTGAGGGGCATCTGGGTTTGTTCCATATTTTAGCTATGACAAATTGTGCTGCGATGAACATTGTTGTGCTGGTGGCTTTAATGTGTTCTTGTTGTGGTCTTTTGGGTAGATGCCCAAAAGTAGGGCTGCTGGGTCATAGGGGAGCTCTATATTTAGCCTTCTGAGGAATCTCCATGCTGTTTTCCAGAGTGTCTGAACCAGTTTACATTCCCACCGACAATGAAGTAGGGTTCCTTTTTGGCCACATCCCCTCCAACATTTATTATTGTTAGTTTTCTTGATAAAGGACATTCTTACTGAGGTGAGGTGGAATCTCAATGTTGCTTTGATCTCCAATTCTTTTGTGGCCAGTGATATAGAGCGATTTTTCACATGTCTCTTGGTCATTCTCATTTCCTCATTAGAGAAGTCTCTTTTTAAGTCTTTAGCCCACTTGTTGATGGGACTGTTGGTTCTTTGCAGTTTTGTTTTGGAAGAATTTGTATCCCCTTCCTGTGGTTGTACTCGGGTTATCACTGTATCTCATCTGAGTTCCCTAGATACTGTATATACTGATATTAGAACTAGGGAAGTGAAAGGGAATATCAAAATCAAGAGACAAAAGATAAAAAGAGAAACGACCCCAAAAGCAATACTTGCAAAAACATTTGGTGTAAACCAACTGAACACCTCATGAGGGGAGAGGGAGAGCAGGAGGGGGAACTGTGGGAGGAGTTAACAAACAATACAAGAAATATACCCAAGGCCTAAGGTATGAAACTGTAACCTCTCTGTGCATCACTTTGACAATAAGTAATAAAAAAAACCCTAACATATCTGTACAGTCCTCACCATTTTATGAATGTTATGGCTTGGACCTTAAATATCCACCAAAAGGTTATATGTTAAAGCTTAATCCTCAGATGATGGCACCACTGGGAGGAGGGGAAAAGAAACACTTGAAGAGGTGGGGCCTACATGGGAGGAAGCAAGCTATTGATGGCAGATCAATAAAATCAAGTAACCACTGACTTAATTCTCTGATTGAAACCATAAGACAAGATACATCTTTTCTCCTTATAAATCAATCACCTCAGGTATTTTGTCAGAGACAGGAGCTGAAAAACACCATGAAGATCATGGAACAGATCAATAAAATAGTTTGATTCAACATTCATTTTCAGAAGTAACTCTCCTCTTATCATTAAATATTTGTTTTGCTTTTATTTTTTTCCTCCAAGGTTTTAGCTGTGATTCTGATGCTTAAAATTCTTTCTTCCATGGATTGTCATAATTTTATTTGGCTAAGTAAGCTTTAATTGTACTAAATATCATCATAAAGTCTTTGAATGAAACATTCTCCATGTGGACATATTTCTAATTTTCATAAATTTAATCTACTACAATCTAAAACTACCTGAAAAATTTTCACTGCCAAGTATTTGGAAACAATCATAAATAATATGTCAGTGAATAGTCAAGATTGTATCCTTACAATACTTTAAATAAAATTAAAAAAATAGGTAGTGGGTACATTTATCTAACGGGCTAGAATTTACCTTCTCTGTATTGAAGGCTTTCCCATTTCAACTTGGTGAGACTGTTATCACAGCTTTTTCTCTCATTAGATTGAAAAAAATTGTCATTTCCTATTTTAGTTTCTGGAATAATTTCCACAACTCTATTACTGGGGGTGAGGGGAATGTGTGGACAAAAATCAAAGTGACATTGAGTCCTCTTTTTCTAATAATCCCATAGGATTTCTCTATGTTCTCTACATTTTTTGTGTATCATTTTACTGAATATTTTTAACCAACATGGCCTTCCTCATCAAATGCACATCCTCTGTGGAATTTGTCACTTCTTGAGCTCTTCATTGGTGGTCCCTGAGTTTTCAGTCTTGTTTTCTAGATATTTCTAAAATCCCAGAATTGATTCAACCTGGAGAGTCACTGAGCTTTCCACTCTAGTCCCTCTGTGAGGCAGGATCTGTCCAAGTCCCTCATTTTCCTGGCCCTTCCTATTCTCAGGAATGATTATCTTTTGTTTTCCTGATGAAACTCTCCATGTGTGGTAGAGAATATATCTCACATTTCTCCACACCTGCCAGAAATGTGTCAAGGCTAATTTTGTTCTCTTTGCTACAACATATCGTATTAATTTATACAAAACCTGAGTTACTCTCCATGGAATGGGACATTTGCATAGCCTTGCACTTTAAATGTGCAACATAAATATCCCACACTGTTACTCAGAGAATTAACAAAACTTTTACCGTGAAATGTGTAACAACTGTATGGCTGTGCTCCAAAATGTCTGATTTCAAACATCTTGCCAATTAGAAAATCCAAACCAGGTTTATTTAAGGATATTATGAGTCAAAATTAATTTTATGCAATATTTTACAAACAATGGAAACTGCATGAATATTTTTAAAACCTGTTGCAATACTTACTTCCTAATATTTGATTTTACTCAAATTATTAGAAAATCAGATGGTTCTAGAATTAAAGACGTACATTTTCTTCAATTATTTCAGTGTTATCAAAAACTCATTGGCTGGGGGCTGGGGATATGGCCTAGTGGCAAGAGTGCTTGCCTCGTATACATGAGGCCCTGGGTTCGATTCCCCAGCACCACATATACAGAAAATGGCCGGAAGGGGCGCTGTGGCTCAAGTGGCAGAGTGCTAGCCTTGAGCAAGAAGAAGCCAGGGACAGTGCTCAAGCCCTGAGTCCAAGCCCCAGGACTGGCCAAAAAAAAAAAAAAAAAAAACTCATTGGCTAATTTTAGTACATATGACACAGGCTGAAACATCTTTATTCTTTAAAAGAAAATGCACAGGTTTATTGCACATGCACTTAAAGCTATGCTTCTGCCTTTCTTTCTCTTCAACTAAGTTTTCAAAATGAGTGACATGTCTATATGAAGTTCCATTTCCTCTTCCTCCACTCCTCCCACCCAGCTTCCTACCTAGTCTTGCCACTAAAACTGGTCTTCGATGAAGTCAGTGGTTAATGTTTTCTTCTAATAGACCAACTTAGGAATTTTGACCATTTACTGTCCACTTGTCCCTTACAACTGCATGTGTTTTGCCAGTATCAGGGCTTGAATCCCAGGCCTTAAAACATGTTAGGCTTTCTTGCTCATGGTTAGTGCTCTACAACTTGAGCCACAATTCCATACTATTTTGCTGGTTCATTGGAGATCAAGTCTCATTGATGTCCCTGAAGAGTGTAGCTCTTCCCAGAGGCTGGGAATATAGCCTAGTGATAGAGTGCTTGCTTCGTATATATGAAGCCCTGTTTTTGATTCCTCAGTACCACATGTGTAGAAAAAGCCAGATATGGTGCTGTGGCTCAAGTGGTAGTGTGCTATCCTTGAGCAAAAAGAAAAAAAGAGAAGGAGGAGGAGGAGGAGGAGGAGGAGGAGGAGGAGGAGGAAGAGGAAGAGGAGGAGGAGGAGGAGGAGGAGGAGGCAGGGACAGTGCTCAGGCCCTGAGTTCAAGCACCAGGACTGGCAAAAAAAAAAATTCTTTCTCCCAGTAATTGGCATAATTTTGATCTCATTCCTCCTCAGAATTTTTTTTATAGATCCTCTTCTTCTGTTTGCCTTTTAAATATGAAATACTTTCTCATGGTTAAGGCCCAAGCCTTAACTTCTCTGACAGTGATGTAGTGTCAACTTCCACAGTAACAAATCTCAGTATCTAAACTAGAATCTCTGTTGAGCCCTAGGCATGTGTGCATACCAACCAACCTATTAGACATGGCCACTTCATTACCTTCTGAACATTTTAAGCATAGTATGTCCCAAACTGAACTTCCCTTTACCTCTCATCTAGCCATCTTCTTTTCCTAGGAGTTATCTTTGTTTGTGAATGACATAAATATTAAGCTAGTAGCCAAGTCAAAACTTGAAAAATTTTCCTTAACTCCAAGATTTGAGGCTGGGGCAGAGGTCAGTGATTGAGTGTTTGCATAGCATGCATAGATTCCTATGCTTGGTCATCTTAATTAGTTACCTCTATCATATTCTAAATTTCTTGCATTTTATTTTCTTAGTAAATCTCTACAATATAACAAAATGTTTCTGTAATCAACTGAAGTCAAGTTTCTAAAGCATCAATGGCTTTTTGACTCTCCTGAGAGTTCAGAAGTGGCTCATGAAATCCTTCACCAGTACCATCCATAAATATAATTACAGTGGAACTGTTTTAATGTATCTCTTTTGCTAAAAACATTTTAGCTGTCTATATTACTAGTGTATTAGTACTTCTATAATGTAGATACACTGATATAAAAGCTCTGATAAATATCACATCTGCCAGAAATTGTAGTCTCATCCCACCCCATGAATATCTAGACTTGCTAGATGTTCATATGACCTCCCATATCATCATTATTTTTTCTCAACTTCTCTAAGTTTTGGCTTAATTTTTCATTTTTCCTACTAAATATTAAGCTCCATTTTAGTCAGAGGACATTATTTCTTTGCCCATATAAATAAAAAGGAAATTTTGGATTAGTGTGAAATAATATCATTTAAAAATAGATGTTAAATGAATAGATTAAATAATGACACATTTGAGGAAAAGTGTATGAAACAAGATAAAGTTTGTTGAAACAATCCATATTACATATGCCATTTATATCTTTTGTTCTTTCTCTCTTAGATTTTTTTCTTTTTCCTTTTTTTTTTTTTGTGCCAGTCCTGGGGCTTGAACTCAGGGCCTGAGCACTGTCTCTGGCTTCTTTTTGCTCAAGATTAGCACTCTGCCACTTGAGCCACAGCGCCACTTCTGGCCATTTTCTTTATATGTAGTGCCGGGGAATCGAACCCTGGGCTTCATGTATGGGAGGCAAGCACTCTTGCCACTAGGCCATATTCTCAACCCCACTCTCTTAGATTTTTTTAATGGAAGGGGAAAATCACAAGGGAAATATAATCACCAGATAATATTGCTAGGTGAGTTGAAATATTTAATGGACATCTTATATTTTGTTATTTAAACTAGAATTGAGTTGAAATCAGGTTAGACAAAATTTAAATTTTTAACAAAATAAAAATAAATATACAATGCTTGGGAAACCTTTGGATACCTGTAAATGTCAATTTTGAGTGGTTATTTCCATTCCAGACTGCTTTGTTCTGAGTATCCAGAATTCCATCTTTAAACTCAAAACAACCAATTAAAGTGGCACATGACAGTAATCCTAGTTACTCTGGTGACTCATGCAGGAGGTTTTGAAGTTTGATGCCAGCCCAGAAAACTTAGTGAAACCTTGTGTCATAATAAAAAAATTATATATGTATGTGTGTATATATAAACACACACATATATATATAGTATAACTCAGTTATAGAGCACATGTCAAACATATATGGTTCCCTGCATTTAATTCCCCATCCCCCAACACACACACACACACACACACACACACACACACACACACACACACACGCATACCAGAAGCTAGAAACAAGACAATAATTTATTTCGATCTATTTTCCATTTTCTCTCAAATAAGATAAGATATTTCGTGGTTTTCATGTTTCTGGAAAATGTCCATAGAAGAACTAGCCCTCTTTAGTTGGCTCCCCTAAAGGCTGACCATGATGTTTGATAACACCTACAAAAACATAAATTGTGATGGGCAAAAATCCTGTCTTCTGTGACACCTCTAGGGCAGCAACTATTCATTTAAGAACTGCAAAAGAAAGACACTTGAGAAGGTCTGTGATCATCAAAGGAACTCTTGCAGGGAAACAGGGACAGGATCAGAAAACAGCAAACAAGTAACTTGTTTTTGTCTGTACCACATCCTGTGTTTCCTTGGGATCAAAAGAATGAGTGATAGACAAGTAGCCAAACTCTCAGAAATGCCTGGGGAGAACAGTCACAGACTGCCTCCACCATACGCATTACAATATTACACTAAGAACACCACATTTTTCAAAACCTTCTATGTAACAGAATAAAGTGAAAGCTAGTTGTGCACACACACACAAAAAAGCTGCATGTTGCATGACTCAACACTCTAATCAGTTTACTTATCTAATACACGATTGCCAATTTCTCATTAACTTCCAAAATACTAAGGTCAGTGAATCCCAGAAACAAGTGTTTGGCAAGAGCTTTTTTTTTTTTTTTCCTAATGTGAGATTACAAGAGAGACTCCACTTTTTAGGATCACGATGTGATGAAAACCCTTGATCAACTATTGATCATACTATTAAATGCTTTTGTCTTTCTATACTCATTTAAGGCAAACGAGATTGTATAAAGTTTTCACCATGGGAGATGGGGTAAGTCCTGAAGTTGTTCCTCAGAGATGTAGCCATAAATAACTCCAGTGATTACTGATGACATCTCCAGTGACATAATGATGATATCTTACCAGAAAAGTAATTCTCCAAATAAAACTTTCTTTCTTTTTTTTTTTCAAATTTTTATTATCAAACTGATGTACAGAGAGGTTACAGTTTCATACGTTAGGCATTGGATACATTACTTGTACTGTTTGTTACCTCATCCCTCATACCCCCTCACCCTCCTCCCCCTTTCCCTTTCCCCCCATGATGTGTTCAGTTCACTTACACCAAACAGTTTTGCAAGTATTGCTTTTGTAGTTGTTTGTCTTTTTTTACCCTGTGTCTCTCAATTTTGGTATTCCCTTTCAATTTCCTAGTTCTAATACCAGTATACATGGTTTCCAATATACTCAGATAAGATGACAGAGAGAGTGTAGGTACAACCACAGGAAGGTGATACAAGAACCTCGTCAATAATAGTAGCTACAGATACACATGGGACGTTGAAAGTAGTTACAACTGTGATATAACAATCATTTCCATAACATGGAGTTCATTTCACTTAGCATCATCTTAGGTGTTCATAAGGGTATAGCTATTGGGCCTTGTGATGCTCTGCTATGACTTGCCTAAACCTTACTAATTATTCCCAATAAGGGAGACCATACAGTCCATGTTTCTTTGGGTCTGGCTCACTTCACTTAGTATAACTTTTTCCAAGTCCTTCCATTTCCTTACAAATGGGACAATGTCATTCTTTCTGATAGAGGCATAAAATTCCATTGTGTATATGTACCACATTTTCCTGATCCATTCATCTACTGAGGGGCAGCTGGGTTGGTTCCAGATTCTAGCTATGACAAATTGTGCTGCGATGAACATAGTTGTGCTAGTGGCTTTAGTGTGATTATGTTTGTGGTCTTTTGGATAGATACCCAAAAGTGGGGCTGCTGGGTCATAGGAGAGTTCTATATTTAGCCTTCTGAGGAATCTCCATACTGCTTGCCAGAGTGGTTGAACCAGTTTACATTCCCACCAACAATGAAGTAGGGTTCCCTTTTGGCCACATCCCCTCCAACAGTTGTTATTTTTAGTTTTCTTGATATAAGACATTCTTACTGGGGTGAGATGGAATCTCAATGTTGTTTTGATTTGCATTTCTTTTATGGCCAGTGATGTAGAGCACTTTTTCATATGTCTCTTGGCCATTCTCATTTCCTCATCAGAGAAGTCTCTTTGTAAGTCTTTAGCCCACTTGATGAGGGGGCTATTGGTTCTTTGCGGTTTTGTTTTGGAGGAAGGTAATCCAAATAAAACTTTCAAGATACACTCAGTTTACTTGGCAGTTCAAGTGTACAGCCTTAAGCCTCCTTCCCATTTCTTCCTTGAGAGCTTCCTCTAACATCTCTGCTGTCTATCTACTCATCAATACCACCACCACAGCCCAATTTCCTGGTTAGGGGAGATTGTAAACAAATGCCTCCTAGTTTAATTTAATGGTTGCGTGTACATGATCTCATTAGAAAGTTTTCATTCACGAATATCCAGCATCAAGGTGGCAGTCGTTTTAATTTTTGCTTTGTCCCTTGAATGAACATGCTCAATCTAAAACATTTGTTCCTTTTTATCCTCCTCCCTTCTTACGATCCCTTTGTTTCAGACTGAGACATTAAATATTTTTTAAACTTCTAAGCACTCTTACCAGTTGATACAGTAAAAGGAGAATTAAAAACTTCCCTGCTGACTTTGCAAGTTTTTATATTATTTAGGACCATAGTCACCACTTTTTATGATCTTCTGGCACAATCACTAGTGGATAAAAGTTATATTAGTAGCGTCTAACATCACTAGCAATATGGCTTGGAAATTTATAGTATCAACCCTTAAACCTATTTTGGCAGAAATTCATCTCAGAAAATGTGGTCTTAATGATGTTTGTAAAACATCTCCGAAAGATAGCTTTGTTATGATGAATTAAACATTCTTCTCTGAGGTCTTATAAACAAATATTTGAAAGACACAAAGATAATGAAGAGTTTTATCAAATATCAGTCACACCCATGTTTCTGGGCTTTGTCCTTGTCTTTCAGTATAAATTTCCGCAAGCAAGCTCTATTTCAAATTATTTATTTCTTAGAATGATAAAGTAAATGGGACTTTCCTGCCATGATTGTAATTTCACAACTTGTTCCTAGGATTCATTGTTGACTAAAAAGTAATTTGTTTTGAGCTTTGCAATTGTTTTTGTTATTATAGATACATAGGGAACATTTATCAAAGAATTCTTAAGTTTGGGGGATCATAATATGTCAGATAATTTTCTATGTCAACATTGCTAGATAATATAAGTACAGTAAACAAATAGCCAAAGTTAATATTCCTTCTGTCTTTAGTCAATTTCGCAATCACTCATTAATCCTAAACAACTTGAATCTAAGTAAAGGCCACCCTGATTTCTGAAGAAATAAACCATCTTGACTCAAACTCCCAATTTCATAGTTCCCCCAGGTCAAAGCCAAGGAATTTTCAGGGAACTGCCTAGCCAGGTACTTTAAAAAGACAGCTGGATATCTCCCTCAAATGAATTCTCATATCATTTATAAGGAATCATGTTTTAACTGGGATCTTTCATATGACTATTACAAGTTTCTACAAGAAAAATTTTGAAAACATTAAAATTTTAGGAAAACATTTCATGTAATAAAAAATCTCTTCGATATACAAATCACAGAGATTAAGTTTTATTTGATCTATTTCTGAGTTCATCCCCCTGTATAACAATTCTCTTTTCTCCACAAGGAAGAACTTTTCAATCCTACAATATAGATTCCTATACTGACAAGGAAAACCATTATCCAAACTAGGCTCAGCCTGATAGTGCTAGAACAAGCATTCAAGCAATTATCAAGGAACTGTAACCATTGGGGTAAACCAAAACTCAAAATGCCTGTGTTCTACAGCTAAAGAGATGATGATAGAATCCTTTCCAACCTAATTCTTTCCTTCAGGTAAGCCAACAGGCACTTTGTATGTGATGGGTGCCTATGGCTCATGTCTGTAATCCTAGCAACTCAGAGACTGAGATCTGAGGCTCCAGTTCAAAGCCAGCCCAGGTATGAAAGTCCCTGAAACTTTTACCTCTAATGAACCGGAAAAAGCCAGAAGTGGAGGTGTAGCTCAGTTGGTAGAGTGCCAGACTCGAGAGGGGTGACATTGATCAAGGCTCATTGTACTCATAAATTGACATAGTTGAGTTGAAATTCTTTTGTACAATTATTCAAAGATCACATAATTTTTTTTATTGGTGACAGCTGTGGTCATCATTGTGGGTCTTGAACTCAGGGCCTGGGCACTGTCCATAAGCTCTTTTGCTCAGGCCTAATGCTCTACCACTTTGAGCCACAGCTCCACTTTTGGGTCTCCAGTGGTTAGAGATAAGTCTCACAGACTTTCCTGCCCATGACTGGTGTCAAACCACCATCTTCAGATCCCAGCTTCCTGAATAGCAATGATTACAGGCATGAGCCACCAGCACCTGGCTAAATAGATAGATTATTTTAATAAAAACAATAAGGAATTATGCTTCTTTAAAAAACAATAAAAGCTTGTGCTTGAATCAAAACTGAAACCCAGAACCCAAGTCTAGAAGGATGATAAGCCTTGCTATCTGTCTATCAGGGTTCATACTTTGGAGCAGGAACTGCTCTGGGCCTACCAGAATAATAAACCTGAGTCCTCCAACACTCTGAATGCTACTTCTTCCCAGAGTATTTTGCAAAATATTTTGAAGTATAACACCATAATAACAGAGTGAGTACTGCTACCACACAGAGAGAAGGAATCACAACAGAACACGAACCATCCCTGTATTAAAAGAAAAAGGCTTTGCAGCTCTACAACTCAGCAAAGGCCTAGGTCAACATCGCAGAACAACCAAATGGAGCTTGCCATACTCATGTAAAGTGTCGGTACTTCCAGGCACAGCCTTTACTTCATTTTCCTCTATTAAAATATTCTTTCCAGGCTGGGAATATGGCTTAGTGGTAGAATGCTGCCTAGAATGCATGAAGCCCTGGGTTCAATTCCTCAGTACCACATAAACTGAAAAAGCCAAAAGTGGCACTGTGGCTCATGTGGTAGAGTACTAGCCTTGAGCAAAAGAAGCTCAGGGACAGTGTCAGGCCCTGAGTTCAAGCCCCAAGACTGGCAAAAATAAATAAACAAACAAACAAATAAATAAATAAAATATTCATTCCTTTCATCAGTGCTACCTCTGTCAGTCCTTCCTCAAAACACACCATCTCTGTGAGACTACTCTGGTTTGATATAAAAGGTGCTTGGTTTCCAGGTAGAGGTATTGTTTGGGGAGGTGATGGAAGCTTCAAGAGGTTAGTCTCAATGGAAGAAATGAGTCAGGAGTGTGTACCTTTGAAGTCTGTGTTGGGCTTTACTCTTATTCTGTCTGTCTGTCTGTCTGTCTGTCTATCTGTGACCTGCTTCATCATGCCTCTCTGACATTATGGATTGAAACCTCTGAAACTGAGACCTAAAATCTTTCCCCTTGAAGTTAGCTGTTCGTGTCAGTGATTCTGTCATAGCAAAACAAATTCTGGCTGATAAAAAGGCCCACCTTTATCGCACTGAAAGTTTAGTCTCGCCTACCCTTGCCATCCCAATCTCCCTTATTCTGCTCTCATTGCTTTTGTAATCACAATTGCAGATACATTACTCATTCTTATGTAAGTTATTCAGTGAGGTTATCTCAGAATGCTAGCCTTGAGCAAAGAAAAAATTAAAAGGAAGCTCAGGGACATTGCCCAGGCCCTGAGTTCAAGCCCCAAGACTGGCCAAAAATAAAATAAAATAATCTCATGGGAACTTTTCTACCCAGGCTGGCTTTGAACCAGGATCATCAGATCTGGGCCTCCTAAGTAGCTAGGATTACAGGTGTGAGCCACCAGCATCCGGCTTCTAATCAAGATTGTTAAATTTAGTATTTCACATTGTCTCACATTACCCATCTTGACCTTCCCAGCCTAATTTTTAGTACCTCAATCTCTCTAACTCATTAGAGAGAATGGACCACTAGATTCACCACTTAAATGTTCTATCCCTTTGTCCCTATTACTTTCCTGAGCTTATTCAAGAGTAGTAGAAGAGTCTTGAGGAAATATTTTTTTCAATATTCTCTTTAGTCAAGTAAAATGACTGAAACAATTGTCTCCAAAAAAAAAAAGAATGAGAACTCGAGGCTTTGGTGGTTTGTGGTCTACTAGGAAGGAATCTCTTCTCTAGTCTCACTTCTATAAATAATTGGCTTTGTAACATTTGCAGATCTGTTAAACCTGAATCTTACATAACTTCTAGCTGTGTGTATAATAAGACATTTCAACACATTTGTCTCTAAAGTCCCTCAAACAATTTCTTATTGATCTATGATTCATCAATACCTCCTGCAAGATTTCATTACTACATAGCAAAACAATCCATTATGTAAAAACAAGTCATTCCTTAACTTACCCACCAAAATGGCTCTTTCTACTACATCATTAGCATTAAGTGACCATGTACCAGATTTCTCCAGATCTATTGGCCAGTTTTCAGAAGATAGCCTGGATGAAAGCCTGACATAAGCAGAGTTCTTGCAAGGACAAAAGAGGAAGTTTTGATCTAACCTGGACAGAGATTTGATGAGTTGCTACCTCCTTTGCTGCAGAAGCTGGGGCCTCAGAGCCCCTCTGCTCAGGAAGAGTCTCACCCAATTCACAGATTTCTTGAGAGAGATTCTCGACATACTTCTTACCAATATCTCTCTACACTCCTCTAACCTCTCACCCAGGGGACTTCCTGATGCTTCTCAAATGAGAGAAGACCCAAGATGATAAGAAGACCCAAGAAGACAAGATGATAATTACATAAACCCTACTTCTGACACTCTACAAACAAGAAAAAGATTGTGGTCATCATTATTTTTAGGCTTTATACATCTACACATAAAATTATTAAACAAGTTTGTAAAAGAATGCTGGTTAAATTACACATGATGAAAATGAACAGGATGTTAAGAATTGTCAGCTCCTTTAACATGAAGAGCGATTATTTTCAACTGGAGAAAAATGCAAGAAAAATCATAACTATGGGTTTTGATTCCTTAAATTTTTAAATTATTCTGCAGTATCTATAAATAGGATATATTTATGTTCAAAACACAAAATGATATTTTCAAAAATAGAGAATATTTAAATGATCTTATATCATAACATACCTTTAAAACACAAGCAACTGTGTAATGCATGTCAAAGCCATAAACGAGTCAAAAAATGTTCTTCGCTTCTAATCCAAGTATTACAACACTTGAGTATGTGACTGGAGAAAACTATCTCTTTGATGTAAGAATTATCTTTTCTGCAAAGAACTGAATAATCTTATATCCAGAACCCTGAAATATCCAAGTCTATGTTTCATTTTCTTGAGTGATTGTGGTGTAAGTCTTATGATGCCTATCCACTTTGACTTTTGAAAGTAAGAACATGGAAGGATTGTTTAGAAACTCTGTGGTCAGGAATAGCCTCATAGAGAATTGGAGAATAATTTGTTTTCATCAATTCTTGTTGGAAGGCAAGAGTTATATTTAATATGGAGGTGAATGAGTGAGTTATACCCTGCAGTACTGTCTTGGATTGACAGGTTTTTAAGAATTCTTTATAATGATACTTACTAAAGAGTTACAAATTAGAATTAAAGTGTTTATGATCTTAGTATTCTAGAAGTTAAGAAGGGATTCGTGGTCTGTAATAAGTAGATAGTGCTAATAAAATACCAAATTCCTTGGAGTTATATATACTAAAATAAAACCAAGTCAGTATGAAGCAATGCCAGAGATATTTTAACACAGTTTTCCTTGTGTCCTGAACAAATTTTCAAGAACTCATATCAGACTTGTGGAGAAATTCAAAATGATGGAACCTGCTGATTTTAAATGACCCTATGAGTGAGATTAGCTGGAATTGTTCATGGCAGCTAAATAAAGTCAAAACTCACAGTTTGGTCAGCGACTTAGGCAGAAAAGTAAACTTCCAAAAGTGAACATATCCTTATCCAAAGAAACTGTGATGGTACATTATGTTATAATGCAGGGGTTAAGATTACAGGGGGAATTAAGATTGCCAATAAATTGATGAAAAGATGAAGAACCTATCTGGGGTTGGCTAGGTGATTCTTCACAGTGAAAGGAGTTGAGTAGAATTAGGTATGATAGTCTGGACTTGTCTCTGCTCGTTACAAAGATAGAAGATGGCCTCTAAAAGCTGAGACCTGTAAGAAGTGAATTCCAGAAAGAAACATACCCCAGCCAATGCCTTGCTAAAAGGCAAGTTGAAATGGATTTTGACTTTGGGCCTGAATTTGGAGCTGTATGACAAGAGATTTGTAATATTCTAATCTCCTAAATGTGTGGTAATTTGTTACAGCAATAGAAAACTACTGAAATCAGTACATGTATTCAATTTTGAGTTGTATTTTCTTTTTACTATTATGTAAGACGTGAACTCCATTTATGTATTCATTTAACTCAGTTTACATAATCATTTACAAACATTGCTACATGTAATCAGGAACAAGGATCATGACTTACCTGGCTTTGTAGCCTTAACAACTAATGTATGTCCACATTCATAGAAGTTAAGTAGACGTCAAAATTCCTATGGCAATAATGCACTGTAAAGCAATTGATAATCACTGACAGCTTTAAACAAGGAGAACTAGACAACTGATAAGGAAGAATTCATTGTAATAATTCTTCTCAAGCATTACTTTGTCTAGTTTTTAACTCTAACATTTTAGAGATGGACAATTTCAAATTGTATCCACTATATTATTAATTGCAGATCGTGGGACCAAACCTAGGTCCTTGCACAAGTATTCTAGTGCTCTCCCACTGAGCAATCCCAAACCAAAATTTAGATATATCTCAGACTAGTATATTATCCTGTCTATCTTATCCACCATTAGATCCAGAATCAATCTTACTTCAAAACAAAATTCTAGGGCTGGGAATATGGCCTAGAGGAAAGTGCTCACCTAGATACATGAAGCCCTGGGTTTGATTCCTCAGCACCACATATATAGAAAAAACCAGAAGTGGCACTATGGTTCAAGTGGAAGAGTGCTAGCCTTGAGCAAAAAGAAGCCAGGGTCAGTGCTCAGGCCCTGAGTTCAAACCCCAGGACTGGCAACAAAAACAAAAACAAACAAAACAAAATTCTATGCAGTCATAATTGTCTTGATTGACAAGTGAGAGAACAACAAAAACAATATTCTCAGAACAAACCACCAAAGTGACTTGGAAAGTATTCATAAAAGCACAATCTTTTTATTAAAAAAAAAAAGTCCCTTGTGAGGAGGGAAGGGGCAATCTTTTTAATACAGTGCCATTTGCTTAGAATATTTTAACAAAGAATAAGACTAAAAGGATATTGTACGTTATTTGGTTATACGTAACAAAACAGTTTGCATGTTGTTAGCATTTCCCCTGCCTCAGGTTCTCAGCTCCTCCCATTAGCCCCCAGATCCACCCATACCTAATGGGCCACTCCTACTCACCATTAAGACCTACTTACTTCCCCCTTAGCCCCAGAGAAATTGCCACCAGGATAAGGTGCAAACGCCATGTTGCTCCCTCTCCCATGGGAGATATGGCCCCACTAATAAACCTCTTTATGAACCTTCTTCTCCTGTCTGTGACTATCTCCGCATCGTCCCCTGGGATGGCTGGGATATATCCTTTCACACATGATTTGATATAAAACCTTTTATTTTCAAATTTACTCTGCTACTTATGCTAATCCAGTCTTCAAACTGGAAAAACAAAAATTATTTTCAAATGTTTGGCTGCTTGCCAGTGAACAATTAAAAGACAACAGGATGTGTAAGGTTAGCATCAGCAAAATGTTTTCAAGCTGAAATGTCCCATCATAATAAACATCACATAGAACCTTCTTATTCTGATATTTCTAAGAAATCTAAAATTCAAAGTCTCAAAGACTTTGCTGACCAGGCTAGCTTGGAACCATGATCCTCAGATCTCAGCCTCTTGAGTAGCTAGGATTACAGGTGTGAGCCACTCACACTTAGCTTCTATTTTCATATAACTATTGACTGCTGTGTTGTTGTGATCACTTCCCTTTGAATGGAGTAAACAACAGTTTGCCATATTTTATTGTTGTTGTTGTTTTATTTGTCTGTTTTTGTTGCCAGTCCTCGGGCGTGGACTCAGGGCCTGAGCACTGGCCCTGGCTTCTTTTTGCTCAAGGCTAGCACTCTACCTCTTGAGCCACAGCGCCACTTCGGGCTTTTTCCTACATATATGGTGCTGAGGAATCGAACCCAGGGCTTCATGTATACGAGGCAAGCACTTTACCACTAGGCCATATTCCCAGCCCCAGTTTGCCATATTTTATGACATCTAAATATTGAAGTTATTTATAGATGCATCAAAAACAAATAAATTCTACCAAATTTCAGATAGACAGCATCTCTATATCTTAACAAGAATCAAGATATTTTGAGTTAATTCAACAGAGGGAGAGAGCAAAGTCTAATAGATTAAAATAGAGAATGCAGTTTGGGAGCTATCAAAGTCATCTTGTCAGACACACTGAAGCGTATTTTTAAAACTAAGGTTGATAAAATTTAAATGAGGAGCTAAAAGCTATTAAATTAGTCAGAAGCAAAATGAGACTGAACTCATTACTCTCAGATCAAGGAATACTGAGGACAGACTGTTAATTGTGGTCTGCTGTTGTGCCTGATTTCATGAAGCACTGGACACAGGGAGATAAAATTCCAGTCCTCCAGAATATAACTTCAGAGGCAAACATCATAGTGTCAGCACAATCTTATTATCTTAAAATAATATCCATTAGAACCAAATAAGAAGACTGGCAAGCTGGTATCTTGTATAGAGAGAAATGCAAGTTCGAACTTTATGACTCAGTGGTACCCGGTGGAGGGCGGAGGCCCATAGAGAGCAGAGGCCCATGGAGAGCAGAGGCCCACGGAAAGCCGCGTGGAAAGTGGAGTCCCTAAAAGAAGAGAGAGTCCTATGAAGAACATAGGCCTGTGGAGAACAAGAGAGGCCTGTGGACAGGAGAAGCCTGTGGAAAGGAAAAACGGAAAGAAACTCTCACTCTGGAGGCCGCAACTGCTCCTAGCTCTGGGCTAGCCCAGGGCAAGGCAGTTGCAAACTGACTAATAAAACTCATTTGTCACCTTTAACAGTGCTTGGTGGATTTTCTCGCTCCCCAGAATACAACAGTGGGAAATGGATCAGCCCATGTATGTGTAAGCATGTATTCATATACAGATTGGAGTGGACTTGGAGAGTCCCTGTGAATTGTTCCCAACTACAGTAACAGGAAACATGCTAAATGACTGGTCACTGGAGCTATGACTCTGGCTACCAAGAGATCAGAAGACAAACCATTTATACCCATTTATTTCCAGTGGAAGGACAGGAGACAGTCTCTTTGGTTTGACCCAAGTTTTCTCCTCATCCAGGTTCTGATAATGAGCATAAAATATAAAACATGCAGTTATTTTTACTTTGAAGGGACAGATAATGGCTATTTCTAACTTATGAAAATCTAGGTCAAGGGGGATTGACCTTATAACTTACTATTGCTACCTTTTAGGATTTAAAAAAAAAACTTTTTTCACGTCTGTGTGGAAAAGTGAATAAATATGCTTATACCAACAACAGCTATAATCTCAAACAATTAGAATATAAAAAAGGAAAGTGGAAGAAAATGAGAATAAGTTGGGAACCAGTAGGTCACACCTGTAATTCTAGCTACTGAAGAGGCTGAGATCTGAGGACCTCAGTTCCAAGCTAGCCCTAGAAGATTCTTTTTTTTTTTTTTAAATTTTTATTGTCAAACTGATGTACAGAGAGGTTACAGTTTCATACGTTAGGCATTGGATACATTTCTTGTACTGTTTGTTACCTTGTCTCTCATACCCCCCCACCCTCCTCCCCCTTTCCCTTCCCCCCACCCCGGAGGTGTTCAGTTCACTTACACCAGTTTTGCAAGTATTGCTTTTGTAGTTGTTTGTCTTTTTTTACCCTGTGTCTCTCAAATTTGGTATTCCCTTTCAACTTCCTACTTCTAATACCAGTATACACAGTTTCCAATATACTCAGATAAGATTACAGAGATAGTGTAGGTACAACCACAGGAAGGTGATACAAGAACATCATCAATAATAGAAGCTACAGACACACATGGGACGTTGAAAGTAGTTACAACTGTGATATAACAATTGTTTCCATAACATGGAGTTCATTTCACTTAGCATCATCTTATGTGTTCATAAGGGTATAGCTATTGGGCCTTGTGATGCTCTGCTATGACTTGCCTAAACCTGTACTAATTATTCCCAATAAGGGAGACCATAGAGTCCATGTTTCTTTGCATCTGGTTCACTTCACTTAGTATAATTTTTTCCAAGTCCTTCCATTTCCTTACAAATGGGACAATGTCATTCTTTCTGATAGAGGCATAAAATTCCATTGTGTATATGTGCCACATTTTCCTGATCCATTCGTCTACTGAGGGGCATCTGGGTTGGTTCCAGATTCTCGCTATGACAAATTGTGCTGCTATGCCTAGAAGATTCTTGTTTCCAATTAACCAGTAAAAATGCCAACTGGAGGCTCAAGTGATATAGTGCCATGAGCAGACAAAGCCAAGCTCCAGAATTAGTGCAATTAGCGCAGAGAGGGAAAGAGAGAGACACAGAGACACAAAAACACAGAAACACAGACAGACAGACAGACAGACAGACAGAGACAGAGAAAGAGAGGAGAGGAAGAAGAAAAGGAGGAGGAGGAAGGAGAGGAGGAGGAGGAGAAGGAAAAGGAGGAAGAAGAGTAGGAGGAAGAACAGGAACAGAAATAGGAGCAGGAGGAAGAGAAGAGATAAATTCATTTAATTTCATATATGTGAGCCTGTTCACCATTTCAAGAAATGGTCTAGTCCTACAGGTATCAACTTGATTGATTCTAATAGACCTAATATTGTTATAGACAAATATATACAGCCCAATTTCACTTACCTAAAATTTACCAT
Source organism: Perognathus longimembris pacificus (assembly GCF_023159225.1). Classification (NCBI taxonomy): domain Eukaryota; kingdom Metazoa; phylum Chordata; class Mammalia; order Rodentia; family Heteromyidae; genus Perognathus; species Perognathus longimembris. The sequence goes on along the minus strand of NC_063181.1, from coordinate 17,771,073 downwards.
GAGCAAAAGTTGACAAACACACTTCACAGAATTGATAAGGTATTCTTTTGATTCCTAAATAGAATCATCTAGACATAAGTATTCATTTTATTTTCTATATTGTTTGGTATGATTTACATAATTAATTTCCTCTAGATTATATATTGGTACATCGGAAATACGTAAGCATTTATATATTATTTTATAACATGTATTTGAAATAGAGTAAAACATTTCAAGATTTGAATTCATTTTAACAATTATTGCCATGTTTTCAAACCAGAGAAGCATCCTGGAAAGAAAACTGCACTTTCCAGAAACCTTTAAATTATAATGCTCATTCTAGACATGTAAGATTGACTTTTCCACCATGTATTTATAATCACTACCAGAGCAGTTATACCAACTGATGAGCTATAAATTTGTTGCTGTCAGCATATTGCTACATGGGTTTACCTGCTGAATTGTTTGCACCAACTGATCTTCTGAGAATCCAGGACACTCATAACACAGGTCTAAAGAGGAAAGAACTAGCAATTTCCTGTTTCAGCATTTCTTTCCCATAATTTGGTCATTAACTTATCTGCATTGTATTTTGCTGTCAGATCTCTAGGAGCAAGGTGATTACTAGATGTTTCTTTCATGTAAGCTCAAGTCAGCATCTAGGCAAAGAAAATTTTTTTAAGTGATCGCAATTCTCTGCTAACACACAGGAATGAAAGTTATTTTCCCTGTAAGAGGTCCTATCCACAGTAGTCTCTTTTCCACTGTAGGCACACATGTTGCACTTTCTTATTATTTTTCTCACAGATTTGAGTTTATATATGTTCCAGTGAGTCATTTGGTCATTAGAAGTCCATTCCTTCTGAACGCGGGAGCATGGCAGAACAGGCCGTGCAAGCCTAATTAGTACTACTGGGAGTTTGAGAGTGCATAATTGACTCCCTTATGAGTGGTATAGAATTATTATGACACGTTTTTCTGTACTGGAGGTGAGAAGGTAACTTATGTACTTTATTCGTTTCCATAATCAGGAAAATAGCAAAAAGGAGGGGGGGCAGTTTTGTTAAGATGCCTAAATTATTATAAATTTCCCAATTAACTGAAGAAAATAGTTCAATATGGGTGCAAAGAGTAGGCTGTTTTTGCAAAGAAGTTTCTAAAGTTCTGTGGCTGTGTTTGCAATATTAGGAAAGAAATATAAAAGAGATTAAACAGCCAAACATAGGGGCTTGAATGCAGAAAGTATGGAACATTCATATAATGGAATATTAGATATCTCTCTAAATGAATGTTTTATAATAATATTGACTGGCAAAAAATTCACAATATAATATTTAACAGTCTAAGTAACTGCTGCCTCATTCCTATAATCCTGGTTACTCAGGAGGCTGAAATCTGAGGATTGAGGTTCAAAGCCAGCCTAAACAGGACAGTCTCTGAAACTCTTACCTCCAGTTAAGTGCCTAAAAAAGCTAGAAGTGAAGCTGTGGCTCAAATGGTAGAGTTAGCTAGCCTTGAGCCAGAAAAGCTCAGGAACAACACCCAGGCCCTGAGTTCAAGTCCAAGGACTGGAATACACACACACACACACACACACACACACACACACACACACACACACACACGAATTCTATGAAGTCTGGAAGAATATGCAACATGATTAAACAAGTAAATAACAGCAATTACACCTGGGGTTTGTTGGTACAAGTTTTTTTTTCTCTTTTTATAGTTTAGTCATTTGATATTTCAATTATTTCATTTAACATAATGTATAACATATAACATAATATCTCTTTATTTCATATAACAATCATATTCAATATGTTATCTGCATTTAAAAAGAAAAGAAAAGAAATCTAATTGATTTAAACCCACTTATTAGCACGCAAAGGCAACCAAAATTAATTTTGGGGTTTTAAAGATCGCACAGTACTCCAGAAGGTAAAAAGTCAATTTTCTTCTTGTATCAGTCTAAGAAGAAAAATACCAATAGTGAAAAGCAAAATTACAAGAAAAATTTTATCAGCCATTACATTTGCAAGACAGAGTAGGCTAAAAGAGAAAATCAACATGATTATTCGAAATTCAACAACTACTAAGTAACTCAAAGGCTAGACATCCTTATCAGTCTCATTAAGTAACAATTCAGATAAAATGAGCCCAAAGGACTTGTAAATTTCCAGAGCTGTGAACAATGCATTTGGAAACCCGGATGTTTGAGATAACAGTGGAGCCTCAGGCTAAAGAAGACAAGTGAAGTAACTCAGTTTCAGTTACTTCCTTAAAGAGAATGTAGCCCTAGGTTGTGTAATTTGACACACCTGGTAAAAAGGTTTATTATTGTTTTCTTTTCAATTTCTTGGGATTAGTGGCTCTTGAATTGAGAAAAGATAAGGATGTGTGTGTGTTCATGCACTCCAATACTGAAGCTTGAATTCAGGGTCTGGGTGCTGTTTCTTAGGCTTTTTTTCCATTCATGCTGACACTCAACCACTTAAGCCACAGCTCCACTTCCAGCCTTTTGGTGGTTCATCAGAAGTCTGACACTCTTGTGTCAGAGATTCTTCGGGCTATGTTAGCTCTAAATGATCATGCTCAGATCTCGGCCTCCTAAGTAGACAAATTTATTTTAAATAGTGATTCACTGTCACCATGACTTAGCATTTAAGAGACTTGTCATTTTCTTCTCTTCTAACATTATTTTACACGTTGTACAATCATGTAGGCATTTTGGGATACAGGTAAATTATAGTTATAAATACTCTATATTTTATAATAAAATTTTTATTGAAATTTAACTCTTTTTATCTATTTTCCCTTCTGTACTCTAATAGTCACTGGAAGGTCTAAGCTTTCTTTTCTCCTTTCGTGTAAAGTAAAAATGTGAAATGAGTATAATCTTATCTATCTCAATGATTTACCTCTGCTTTAAAAACTTACTTGGCTTCCTACTATTAAAACAATTTCTGGAGTTAGTTCTGATGGTACACATCCATAATCCCAACTACTTAGGAAGATCTTAGTCAAGCAGTCAGGAAAACAAAGAAAAGCAAAAGTACTGAGCTCAGATAACAGTGGCAAGATGCTTTCATAGCAATTCAGAGGACTTAAGTATTATCACCAAAAAAAAAAAAGTTAAAATACAAACGACTCCAAAAGCAATGCTTACAAAACCATTTGGTGTAAACCAACTGAACAACTCATGGGGGAGAGGGAAAGGGGGAGGGGAATGAGGGAGGAGGTAACAAATTGTACAAGAAATGTACCCACTGCCTTACGTATGAAACTGTAACCCCTCTGTACATCACTTTGACAATAAATAAGTAATTATTTGGAAAAAAATTCCAAACCTTGCTGTAAGGTAACAGATTGAATCATACCACATTCAGCTGTGTGTGAAAAGAGGGCAAGAGACAGAGAGACAGAGACAAAGACAGACAGATACTTATTTTCTAGTCATTGTACTGGTCTTATTTATAATTTCTCACTGTAAGAGGGACCAGAGGAAAAATAATCTGAAAAGTCTACAGTGCAAGGAAATGTTGGTCCCTGTCTATTTCAACTGTACCTAGATAACTCAGATATGTTGGGATGAGACAGTGTAATGCTAAATCATCACTGTATCCCCCACCTTAATTGCAAAATTTAAGAGGGAAGTAGCAGTAACACAGGACCTTAGCTTCTGAGGGTGAGCTAGAAGTTTGTTTGAAACCCTTCCAGGTACTTTGAACCTCAGCCAGGTCATACTGTAACTTGCTCCAAACTTTCTTGTAGACTGCTGATGAGAAACAGCTTCTTGTGGTCAGTCCAATGCACAGTTTCTCTGTTGGCCTTCCCTACACTGGATCCCTAAGTGAAATTTGGCTTTCAGACCCTAAGCCCAAACTCCAGAAGTCACAGGCTTGGTTTAGCCAAATAAATATGGCAAAGGGCAGAGAAAGATTTATTATAGAGCAATGGTGGAGTGGCAGCATTGGAGGGCATTTTTACTCTCTTTGTGTGGTACATGTTGGCCTCAAGCTAAACAGGAAGAAATGTGAGTAGTCTCCAGAAACTGGCAGAGTTTCCCTGGAGTCTTCAACTGAATATTCCTTACCACATATACCACATACATGCAAGGCTGGGGAGGAAGACCTCAGAACATTGCTGTCTTGAAAATATTCCTCAAAGTTTCCCAGAGCTAGAAAGAACTCATGTATCCATTAGTCAACATAAGAAAATTCGTTCATTCAACAGGGATTACACTCAATTCCCTTAGAAATACAGCAAGAGGGTGGGAATGTGGCTTAGTGGTAGAGTGCTTTCCTAGCATGCATGAAGTCCTGGGTTCAATTCCTCAGCACCACACAAACAGAAAAACCAGAAGTGGCACTGTAGCCCAAGAGATAAAGTGCTAGATTTGAGCAAAAGGAGGCCAGGGACAGTGCTCAGGCCCTGAGTCCAAGCCCCAAGACTGGCAAAGAAAGAAAGAGAAAGAAAGAAAACAAGAAAAAAAGAAAGAAAGGAAGGAAGGAAGTAAGAAAGAAAGAAAGACAGCAGCAATCTGGGTAATGGTGGTTCACATCTGTAATCCTAGCTAATGAGAAGCCTCAGATCTGAGGATCATTGTTCAACGCCAGCCCAGGCAGTAATGTCTGCGAGTCTTATTTTCAATTAAGCACCAAAAAGAGCAGAAGTGATGATGTGGATTGAGTGTTAGAGCGCTAGCCTTGAGCAAGAAAGCTCAAAGACAGAGTCTAGGCACTGAGGTCAAGCCCCAAGAATGGCTTTAGTATGCATGTGTATACACACACACACACACACACGTCTTAAAAGCAAAACAACCACCTACAAAAACCCGTAGTTTAAATGTTTCTAAGTAATCTAATCACATGCTAGCACAACAACAACAAAGACATGTATAGAAATAGAAAAATATCTAGCTTCCAGCAAGGTAAAATTTACATTTTCTAGACACAGTAAAAACTTCCAAATATGCAAAGAAACAAGAAAAAAAACAACCATCGGGGCTGGGGATATGGCCTAGTGGCAAGAGTGCTTGCCTCATATACATGGGTTCAATGGTTGCTGGGTTCAATTCCCCAGCACCACATATACAGAAAATGGCCAGAAGTGGTGCTGTGGCTCAAGTGGCAGAGTGCTAGCCTTGAGCAAAAAGAAGCCAGGGACAGTGCTCAGGCCCTGAGTCCCAGCCCCAGAACTGGCAAAAAAAAAAAAAAAAAAAAGAAAGAAAGAAAGAAAGAAAAAACCAACCATGAAAAAAAGAACAATCAATGAAGAGAAACAGAATAAGGAATTCCTCAGGTATAGTTCACTCAGACATCACAGAAATTAGTATTACCATTGGCCATATTCTCCAGGTATGTTAAGTCTATGAAAGATCTTTTAAAAGACTCAAATCAAGCAGGGTGCTGGTGGCTCACCCTTGTACTCCTAGCTACTCAGGAGGCTGAGATCTGAAGATTGCAGTTTGAAGCCAGCCTGGGCAGGAAAATGCATATGACTCTTAGCTCCAATTAACCACCATGGAATGTTTTTGATATAACCTGTTTTCTGTTCTCTTGCAAATATGATTTCCTATTATGTGCATAGTTATGTAATTATTCCTTATCTCTATCAAGATCTCAGGACCCATGGTGAGAGGAGTGAAGCTGAGTTATGTTACCTGGTGACTAGTCTGGCAAATAGAGTGGAATAATGGTGGAAAAGAGAGGAAGGAGGAAAGAAGAAACCAGAAAGGAAAATCTGTCTGCATTGTGAGAAGCATTGAAATTGAGAGGCACCATATTTGTCATAAAGGAAGTCCCAAACTGCAAACAAGTTCAAATTTTCCAACTCAAATATTCACATCTTGATATCCGAACTAGGAACAACAGTATATACAAAAAAAAATGTATACACACCTTTCAGCTGAAGCTGAAGAGTCAGCATGGCTTCCCTTTTTTCAGCCTTTTGTTAGGAAAATGCTAAAGTATCACTGCAGCAAAGGCTGGACTTGAAGTCATGGCTAGTGCTGGTACCTCTCAAGTACTGGAATTACACAAGTGCAGCACTACAATCAGCCTTAGCTTTTCTTTAGCTATGGTAGCCAAGAAATGCAAAGAATGAGAGCTCTGGTTCTGAAACAGGCATCCATATTCTTAATCTTTAATCCTAAGGAAGTACATTTCACATTGCAGGGAAGGGCACCGATGGCTCCTGCCTGTAATCCTAGCTATTCAGGAGACTAAGATTTGAGGATCATAGTTCAAAGCCAACCCAACTCTCACCAATTAAGCACTCAAAAACTGGAAGTGGTGCTGCAGCTCCAAGTAGTAGAGTGCTAGCCTTCAACAAAAGAGCTCAGAACAGGGCCCAGGCGCTGAATTGACCAACAATCGACAACAAACAAACAAATGAAACAACAACAAAACTTATAGAGCAAAAGATGCACAAGTGTTACCAAATGTGGGAAAATCTATTGAATAGTTCAAACAGATTAGCTCTAGCTCTTTGTCTTAAACAAAACTATTGAGGAACTTTTTTATACCAACAGGATACTAAAGAACAGTAGAATCCTCAAGTCTAATACTAAGAACTCAGATTGTTGAATGGAAAACTGATGGAGACTACAGCCTCTATCTGAAACAACAAAGGAAAGCTGGACTGGCTCTAGCCCTAATTAATCAGAGTTAGAGAGGCTTGGGTCTCAGTATTATCACTGCAGGAAGATGGAAAATTTTTCCTGGGGCAATAAATTGCTTTCAAGAAAGAGAATTTTAGTCATCCTATCACAGTCAAATCTGATTTGAAAGAGAATGTGCCCCTTTTCATTATCAGGAATTAAATATTCAAATGATTGCGATAAGACAAAGGCTGCCCTGAATATCCTACTTCAGATGTGTGATTAAACATTAAACACTGGAGCCAGACACCAGTGGCTCACAGCTGTAATTGTAACTACGCAGGTAGTTACATCCAAAAGATCTTAGTTTAAAGCCACGCTGGGCATCTAAGGTCACAAGATTCCATTTCCAAAATAACCAACAAAAAGCCAGGCTAGGGACATGGCTCAATGCCTGAGTGCGAGCTAAGTCAGGAGGTTCTGAGTTCAAAGGCAATAATAATAGTAATAACAACAAGCTATTTGAATTGAAACTAAAAATATCTTTACATAATTTAAAGATGATTAATGTTCTTCGTTTCCCTTTGTGTTCCTTAAGTGGAAAAGACATCAATTAAGACTCTAAAATTCTTTTGAAGTAGTGACACTTTCCTCTAAAATAGGTCAGTTGCTCTAATCTGAAGAATTTTAGACCTCCCAAGCTAGAAAGACAATGAAACTCCTGGACTGATACAAGCGAATAAAAAGAGAACAATGAACAGGCATCTCCTCTTCTCCACCTAGAAAGGCAATCTGTCTCTGAAAAGTCCATAAGCATTAAGTGGACAACTTGCTGATATTAGGAAAGTAAAGAGCATTGTGATGTATGTTGTGTGAACGCTTCTGAGTAGCTTGGAGACAATATTATGCTAAGTGAACAAACATTGCACACACGTCACATTTCACAACATTTCTACCCTCAAGCCAGTGACAAAACCAACCATGAGGTCCTGAGTAATAGTAATGCAGCTGAAAACGATGGACAGTGATGAAATGTTCAGTGAGCACAATTCCCAACGCCCTCTTTAAAATTATGAGATTTTTCTGCAGTTGTGTGTAAATGTAAACACTCATTTTTGCTGCTTGACTCTTCCTCTTACGATGCCAGAGACAGGTTTTTTAAATAAGGAAAAACTTAATATCCAAATATTTTTACTTTTGTTTTTTAAATAAAAGTATAAATTATGCTTAAAATAATACTTTAACATGCTTAATCATGTTCTATCTTCTTTTCTGACTTTCCCTTTTATAAATATACCTACCTAACTTTTTTTCCCATTGACCCATTCAGTTGTATGTATGTTTCTATCCCTAGAAAAAGAATCCCAGGACTTTCTCTCCTGTGTGTTTGGTCTTTTTTCTTCATACCCCATGATGTCAGCTGAGCTTGTCAGGTTAATGAAACCAAATAGACGGGATGGTAGCAGATGTTTTGCTCCCATTTAGCTGCCCAGTCAACCTGTGTTCACCCATGTTTAATCTCCCTGCAAGGCTAGCAGTTTCCCCAAATCCATGATGGTCAAAGGTTTCAAATTCCTCAATATCACATTGCTTGAACATTAGAGCTGGAAACTAGACAGTGACTTGAGTGCAGAACCCAGTGCAGACATAGCCTTTGCTTCTCTTCTTAACATTGTGGATACCATGAGAGAACAAGTCACAGCACCTGGCTATATATAGATTAAAGGTTCTCCCACCATCCCTTTCTGTAAAGATTAACTGACCTAGAGAAGTCTAGATAGGCCATGCATTCTTTTTTTTTTTTTTTTCCTCCAGTCCTGGGGCCTGAACTCAGGGCCTAGGCACTGTCTTTGAGCTTTTCCTGTTTATGTGGCACTGGGGAATTAAACCCAGAGAGAGCTTCAAGCATGCTAGGCAAGCACTATAGCGCTGAGCCATATTCCCTGCCCCAAGCCATGCATTCTGACATGAACTTGTCATGGAGGAGATGGGAGAGGGAAGATGATGGGAGAAGAGAGGAGAAGGGAGGGGAGAGAAGAAGAGAAGGAAAGGGAAGAAGAGAGGAAGGGGGGAGAAGGGAAAGAAGGATTGCAATTTAAAGACTGAATTGTGGACAAAACATATTGGAGCCATGTGTTCAACTGTGCCCATCTCACCTGTTCACAGTTCGTCCTGGAGTCCTTCTCCCACTTCATACAGGTCGGCTTGACCATGGGAGATACACAGGAGAATTTCTATTTAGGTAGAGATTTTGTGAATTAATAGTCTAAGTACATGGGCCTTAGTCATTCAAAAGCCCTATAGAAAGAAAGGTAGAGATGTGGCTCAAGCAAGTGAAAGGGCCTATGTTCAAACCCCATTCCTGTCAAAAGAAAGATGTAACTCTGATGGGTATATTTTGTCCTTCATCACACCTGTTTCTCGCCCCTGAATAATATGGTGTACTTCTCTGCTCTACCTCATAATCCTTCCATGATGTTCTTCCTCAACACAGGCCCAGAAACAATGGAGCCAAGTGATCCCAAAACAAAAAAAAAAAACAAAAAAAACTCTAAGACCAACTCAGCTGTCATATTCTGCATGGTCTTGAGTGCTACATGGGGTTATGTCCCTCTCCCCATGAGGGGCATTGGGGAAGGGAATGTGGCTTAGTGGTAGAGTGCTGGCCTACCATGTAGGAAGCCCTGGATTCAATTCCTCAGTACTGCATAAACAGAAAAGACCGGAAGTGGTGCTGTGGTTCAAGTGGTACAGTGTTAGCCCTGAGCCCAGAGAGGCTCAGGAGCAGAGCCCAGGCCCTGAGTTCAAGGCCCAGGAATGGCAATAAATAAATAAATAAACTGTATGCAAGACTCGGATACTTGAGGCCAGCACTGCTGCCCATTAATTGGTGTGAATGGCTCAAGGGGTGTGTTACACCTGCAAGCACTGACTCAAGGAAAAGTGATGGAGGACTCTGATTCTTGAGGCAAGGATTATTTTTCCCCTTTTATGTGTATTTTGTGGATTCAAAATGGGATAATATCTATAAACAATAGAAGCATAATAACCATGATAGAAAAGGAAGCTGAAATAATTTTGGAATGAAGTCTCTGCCCACTAAGAGACTACTCACTAAGTGCTTTCACTCTCCCACACATTCTCCTCCATCACTGATTCCTCAGTCAAGAACCAGTCCCTTCTCTGCCTACTCATCCCCCCACCACCATCCATAACTGTCACCGACTTTTCTCCTCCTCTCTTCTGATACTTTCACTACACATACAGACACACACACACACACACACTATTCTCATTTTTTTTAAATAATCCCCTCTCCAATGCTGGGAAAATCACTGCTATAATTTCATTGGCAGTAAAGGTTATACAAGAGTGCTGCAGGATAATTTTTCTATCTGGCTACTGACCAGAGAAGGGATAATGGAAATTTCAAACCTGGTTTCTGGTAGCAAGTAAGAATAAAACTCTTGTTGACTGGACTTTGGGAAGGAAGGAGCAGCAGGAGTCAAAAAAAAAAAAACAGGCTTAAATCAAACCTGAGGAAGATTAAAAGTAGACAAAAAAAGGAAGCAGATGAAAAATGGCAATCAGAAGGGTAAGGAATGGAGAGTATTGAATATAATGATGTTAATAATAACAATATAAAATCTTTCTTGCAGAGACAACACATTTTGTCTAGGTAGGAAAACAGAAAATCAATAAATATTTTAAATGAGTACACTATTTAAATACATGCATATATATATATATATATCTTCAACTCATAAAAGACATTTTAAATGTGGAAAGACGTTATCTTTACGTTCCTAGTTGTTCAGTAAGTATGTGCTAAACAGTTTTTATGCTTTGCATTACCTTGTGTGGATCTTTAAAAAAAATGGGGTGAAGTGATTTATAATTCAAGGCATTCATCCCATACTTCTTGATGATGTACTTTGATGTGCTTCTCCACGGCAATATAAACCAGGAGAATAACAAAGTCATTGCCTGGTAGTAAAAGAAAAAAAAGATTCTTGCAGAGGGCTGATGGCACATATAAATCCTAAGTATTCAGGAGGCTGAGATCTGATGATCACAATGCCAAGCCAGCCCAAGAGACTCTTAGTTCCAATGAACCACCAGAAAACTGGAAGTGGAGCTGTGGTTCAAAATGTTAGCCTTGAGCAAAAAAGCTGAGGAGCAGTGCCTAGGCCTGGAGTGCAAGATTCACAGCTGACTAAATCAATTAATTAATTAATTAAAGTATTCTAAAAGTCCGTAACTGGAGGCTGCAGAACTCAGTGGTGAGGTTTCAGAATGTTACTGCTCTCCTCTTGCATCAGAACTCTCTAACCACAGAGGACTATGGTGGATTCACCATTATCACCAGAAGGGTGTCAGACCTTGCTGAGAATTCCAGGTACATTCCCAAGAACTAATGAATTAAATATGGAATTGATTTTCAGTTATAGTGTAGGGCTGAATTTAAAAAGTTAACAAAGAAGAGTGACCTGTCTCATAACTCACTCCAAAGAGAGAAAATACTTCTAAAATCCTTGTGGCGGACACCTAGTCCTTATTATGTGAAAGTGAGAAAAGGTCAAAATTGAAATGAGACTATCAAAATTAAAAAGAAAAAATGTCACATTCTATATTCAAGTATTAAATTAAATCAGAACAAGATCTTTTTAAAAAATTGCTTTGTCATCTCTATTCCAATAAAACATTCCATTCATGATATGTAAGGACGAATATGCAGAATAAAATATAAGGAAGGAAAAATGTCTCATAGGGAACCCAGGCTGCTAAATCTTTGAACAAAACATAAAGCTTTGGCTTTCTTATACATGGAACAGAAATGAAAAGCCATGTCTAAGTCTGTCTAGTTACAATGCCCCAATAAGTGAATGAATTTACCAGCCTCACTTTGAGTTTTTAATTCTACAAACCTCATGAAGATAAGGAAGGCAAGATGGAAACTAGATCTCAGAGTTATTTTTGTTTGTTTTTTACTAAAATTTGCTGTCTTAATTTTAAAAAGATGCTAAAACATAATCAAAAATAATTGTTCAAAAATTCAACAGTAACTTAAGGTCTTATTTTAGCTAATCCTTTATTTGCTGAATCCTTAAATGATTTCAAATTAATTTTTTTCTGTCTGAATAAGTTTTTTGTCAACAGGTCAACTTGCTTGGCCCGGGGTGCATACAATTTGTATGTCTTTGCATACACATCACCAGTGTGGCCTCGAGAAAATTAATATTTTCACTTTCAGTGTTCCAATGTATGTGTCCACTGCCCTCGGCAAACTTTTGCAGATTGAAGGACTATTACTAACTTTAGATCTGTTCTATATGTTGATTACATACATATAAAATGAAAGAACAAGAAAAATAACTGATACAGTTTTGTGTGGAGAGCGACATCATTGACCTGGTCAGGTCACTACCTTTCAAACATCCACATCTCTCCATCCCACACCCTTCTGCTTGGTTGTCCATAGACATCATTTTACAGAACTACAAAAAGGGGTTAAAACTCATGCTTTGGCATGTACAGTCCCCCAGTCTCTTGCCCACCTACTTCCTGAACTCATTTGTTGTTGTTGTTGTTGTTGTTGTTGTTGTTGTTGTTGTTTTGTCAGGGGAGAAGGATATTGGGATTCAAACTCAGGTCCTTGTGATTGCTACACAAGTGCCTTATTCCTTGAGCCTCAGCCCTATCCCTTAATGTCTTTGCTTGTATAACAAAGATAACCACAATTTGATTTTCCGTTTAATGAAATAATGAACTCTAAACACTTTACCTAGCTAGTATTTGGCGCATCCTAGGAATTGCTCTGAAGCATTTGTTGAATGTTTACAGTAGTGTAGCCATACCAAATAACCACATGCATCAATTATCCTAACAATTGCTGTCATCAAGTGGTTCCAGGTCCAGTTTGCCTTCCTGACCGGACCGGACCGACTTCAGATCCCATCCTCCCTCAGTCCTATCTGTTCTGAGAACACAGCTAGAATCAGAAAATACCAGGACACAGCAGCTTCGGTACATCACGTGGTTTACAAGAATCGGCGCCCTGTTTGAACTCAAGGCCTTTCATTTTGCCAGGCTGATGATCTACCGCTTGAGCCATGCGGGCCCTTTTTGCTCTAGTCTGTGCCAGGGAGGCTGAGGACGGGAATGTTCACTGACCACGAGAAGCCCGGAGCAGACAGCATTCTGCATTCTGATGCACCTGCACCTTAGAGACACCTGTAGTTTCAGGAATGGGACGGGAGCTAACAATTATGGCCAGGCCTCACCTGGTCACTCGATTTCGGGAAAGGACAGAGGACCTAAGGTAGAGGCAGTCAAACCAAAATGGGGAAGGACAAGTTAACAATCTCATGTTTATGCCCACACTTTTCTGAATTACGATCCTCCCATTTATGCTTCCCACATCGTTGGAATGGCACATACATGCCAGATACACAGACTTAAGACATTAAGAAGGAGTCTCCCCAAATTTCATTTATTTATTTCTTCAGACTGGACCTGAACATCAGTCTTCCCACTCTCTACCTCCCAAGTAGCTAGGAGTACAGGCACGAGCTACATTACCTGGATCCTACATTTTAAATAAATAGCAAAGCAATTTTTCTGAGCAGTATGCAAATATCCATAAGATCTGTTTTTCACCACAAGGAAATGATTGTTTCATTTCTCTGTAGTTCTAGATGTCAATCATAAATCGTAGTTATGAATAATATATTTACATTCACTGTAATTGTTTCAAAATAAACAAAGTAACTAAAATGTCCTTAGTCCTTCCATATTCATAAACTTTGTACCTTTCCTTTGGCTTTGATATCAAACATATCTTGGATTTCTAGCTTGAATAGTTTACTAGAGAAAATTCTCTGGAGACCCAGACAAGTGAAAAGAGATCCATGATTAACAATGATTCTTAAAAATCTAGTGGGGGCAATGATTCTTTTTAATTTTTCATTATTATAATTTTATTATCTTTAAATAGTTATACAAACATGTTTGAATTCAACATGTCAGTTTGTGAGTACAGTGCATCTTGATCTTGATCATTGTCACTCCTTCCATTTCCTCCTATTGGGGGAGAGGGGTTAGCTTTTTGCTAAAAGCTTTTTGGATAAAGATTCACCTACCTATTCCTCCAAGGTAGCTGGGATTGCAGGCACATACCACCAATACCACCACACACACACTGTATTTTGTTTCTTGAAGTTAGTTTCTAGAATAATACTTAAGTGACTTGTTTTTAATACTTTAAGGAAAAGCACCAGGGGAATAAATGAACGCTTTATAGTGGGAGTAATTGGATTCATAAGCACAGCAGCTGTACCGTAAAGCATGTTCCTAGGAAACTGCCTGAATCTTTGCAAGAAAGAGATTACCCACAGAGACATTAAGAGGAGCTTTTTGGACCAAATCTCACTGTAAATTTTAATAGTTTTAAATGGTAATAGACTATTCTCCTCCAGGCATGCCTACGGGGGCAAGGCATGCCTTTCTTGTGGAACCTGTCTTTAAATTCTGAGATTGTTTAGTCAACAGGATCACATTTATCCTCATTTTAGCCTTCCCCACAAAATAGCAACCACAGTCACTTCATTTGTGATGAATGACAATGGGAATGCAGACAATGAAAATATGACAGAGTGGATTGTAGCCAAGCTTCTTTTTTTAAGTAATAAAAATATTTACAAGTAAAGAAATACATTTCCAATAGACAGGCAGTGGGGCATCTCTAGGAAGAATGACCATTTCTAAACCTTTTTGGAAGTCCTGTGTATTTTTATGAACAAATGATTCATCTGAATTCACAACTGGGTAGAGATTATTTTAATAACTTGCAGGGGAGTGACGTTATGATAAGCAGTATAAAATAGTTTCTCAACATATCTTCATGACCTTATAATGCCAATTTCTTTTGGACCAAAAAGAAAATAGACTTCAGCCAGGTGTAATGACTCTTAGGTCATCCACGAGGAAAGTGAGATTTGTTGCAAGAGCTCACAGCAGGTGTTTTGTCACGTGAACAAGGCCTCAATTCCAACATTTTGTTGCCTAGTTGCAGATACAGTCTTTCAGACTTTTGTCATCCACTGGTTTTGAATCATAATCTTTTACAGCTCACCCTCCTGAGTAGTGAGGATTTCAGGTGTGAAGCTAGCAGTGCCTGGCTGAAAATAGTTAAAGTATTAGCATAGTCCTTACCATGAAGTAATTTACAGTCTCTTACTCACTGCACTCTTTTGAGGTATTTATTGCCAAATGACTCATTTATAGCTAGCATCTGGATCTGAATTATTTAGGGCTTCCTTATTGAAAGTCTGGACCGAAGACCAACAGCCCTAACCTCATCCAGAGATGATCTAAGCTATCCACAGTCACAGGTTTCAGCCCCAGGCATGCGAAACAGAAATCTGCCGCAAAGCAAAATCCTCAGATGACCTTAAGTAGACAAATACCAATACAATAAGTGAGTGCTCTTATTTTCTCCTTTTCTTTCCATGGTATTACCCCTTTATGCCTCAATACATACACACATACATGTGTACGTACGTTTTTGTGATACTAAGTGTATACCTGTATGAGTGTGTGATACATAAACATGCAACATATATGCAGATGCAGTGTATATGTGTGTACATATGTACATATACACACATACATATATGTGTTTACAGTTTAGTATATCCCTTACTTAAAATACTTGGGACAAAAAGCATTTTGGCTTCCAGACTTTTTCATATGTGCATAGAATGAGGTGGCTCTGAGATAATACTGAAGTCTAAATATGAAATTCGTTGATGTCCCCTTGTTTTTGGTTTTATTTGTTTTAGTTTGTGATACCAAGGATGGTTTCCAGCTTGATAATCCCTGTGTTTTGTGTTAATACTTTATTTATCAAGGTAGGGTCTTGAAATCAGAGAGGAAAGGTGGGCAAATGCAGTCATAATACACAGGCATATGTGAAAATCAAACCAGGTAAACTGAGGGAAGGGAGGGCTGAGGAAGCGCGAGCAGGGAGAAGGATGAAAGGGTGACATTGATCAAGATGCATTGTACTCATAAACAGACATGTTGAATGGAAACCCCTTTGTATAACTACTTAAAGATAACTTAAAAGAGAGAGAGAAAAAATAGGATCTCATGAACTTTGTCTGGGCAGGCCTTGACCTTTTTGTACCACTGCCTCTGCCTCCCAATTAACTTATATTACAGCCTGTACCACCACATCTGGACCAGTTATATTTCTCATACATGACTTAAACATGCATCCTGAAAAGCAATCTTAATTTAAATCCTTTTGGGTATGAAATCACATTGGGTACAGTAAGCCATTAGAAAGCACAGATGCCTCTACCTTATCACTCTCATTGCCCGCTAATCTGAATTGATAAACTTCTGATAAGCACTTACTTTCTAACCATCCTTAATATAAAAATCACGACACAGACCAAATGAAAACATGGTGTATATGTCAAGTGAGCAGAACAGCACATCTCTTGGACTCCAGGCAGCACTGGCCCTGCAAATGGTAGCCTTTCAGCTCTACCAGTGCTACAATGCTGAGGGGACATTAAGGTTTCTGTACTTTATTTCAATAGATGAGAAGAAACATCTGAAGCAGTGCAAACACAAAGAAGTCAGTCTACTACAAAGGAGGAGGCATTCAGCTTGGATGGCTTTTAAAAACATTACCTTCGACTCTCTCTCATTGACAATGGTTTTGTCTTTTCTGTCTCTTGGATTCCATCAACTGCATGATTCCTTGCTCCGTAGTGAATGCATGCTGCTCTAGTGCCTCCGTAGGCCCAGGCCTCTGGCACGCATGCTCACGAACTCACAATGTGACAGCAGGCCCTTTTCTTGAAGTATTAGCCACTCCATCCTCATACTTATGGAATGAGATGAACCCAGGTACACAAACTTGTATCTTTAGTTGTTCTAATCCAAGCCTAAACAATGGCTTTCATGGCATCCCTTCTGTTCAACTCATTTTCAAAACGATCTACACCCAGATCTGCATTCCCTGCTGGTGAGTAAAGCCCTGGTCCATACTGTTTTTAATTTGATTCTTCATCATTCTAAGGCTATTTCAGTCACATGGCAGAATTCAAGTCTAATATACAGGAAAGTATGTGGCATATATATTACCAAGAATGAGAACTTCCTCTGGAAGATGAATACAACAACTGGGAAGGAAGAGCCAAACCATGTCTACATCATCCTGTGCAGCTTTCTGGCAGCTGACACAAAATATTTGTGAAACCAATCAGCAGGATGTGCCTGGTACCCAGGTCGTTATTGTTAGACTAACAGACTAGGGAAAAATTCACACATTTAAAACTTGAAGAGTAGACTGATGATGTGGCTCAAAAGCAGACACTTGCATAGCATATATAAGACACTGGTTTCAATCTCAAGCACTGTGATCATCATCATCATAATAATAATGCTACAAGGTTGGATATTTTGCTTATCACAGCAACCTTAGTCTCCTTGGTGCCATTGCATTAGCATTGTCTGGCCCAATTATTCTGTTATTGACATACTACTTCCCATAGGCATTGTATGGGAGCTCAGTGTCGAAAAAAAGAGAAGCCACATTTTGAGATGTTGAATAGTGAATCTTTATTGCTAGTGTCTGTAGGTGAATTCTTGTCACAAAGACCTGTAGCCCCTCAAATACACTTAATATGGTTAGAAAACTGAGCCATTACAGTAGTAAAGCAAAGAAAGAACTGACGGGCTGGGAATGTGGATTATCGGTAGAGTGCTTGACTAGCATGCATGAATCCCTGGGTTCAATTCCTCATTACCACATAAACAGAAAAAGCTGGAAGTGGCGCTGTGGCTAAAGTGGTAGAGTGCTAGCCTCGAGCAAAAAGAAGCCAGAGACTGTGCTTAGGCCCTGAGTCCAAGCCCCAGAACTGGAAATATAAACAAACAAACAAACAAACAAACTGAAAATCAATAACAACAAACAAGACCAACTCCAAGGGAGAGCTGAAGTGGGATGCCATGGTAACTAGAGGAGGGCCAGAAGAAATGAAAACAGGAGACAGGAAACATGGCATAACGACGCCTGAGGTGCTCTGGGTCTAAACAGGGTGGAACTTCACTGCCTCTACCATGAAGACAAGATGGCACCAGTTATACCCAATTCCATCGCACCCACCACATGGCCAAGATGGCATAGATTAGGCTCACTATCCTTATTTCACTGGAGCCTTCTTTTTAGCTGTAGGACAATGCTGTAACAGTGATGGTTCATCAGTCATGACATCAGATTTTCATCAGTGATAATCTTGGCAAAGTCATCAATAAAAGTCCCTCCTGGTTTGTGACTAGAAGATACCTAATCTTCATTATTATCATGTCTTTGGTAGATCTCTATTCACAGTTCTCTTCAATTTTTGGTTATTGTGTAGACCTTTGCTTGTTCCATGATAGATATCATTAAGGGATAGATCCACTGCATAAAAAAATAAAATACTGTGCTGGGGATATGGCCTGGGTTCGATTCCCTAGCACCACATATACAGAACATGGCCCAAAGTGGCACTGTGGCTCAAGTGGCAGAGTGCTAGCCTTGAGCAAAAAGAAGCCAGGGACAGTGCTCAGGCCCTGAATCCAAGCCCCAGGACTGGCCCAATAAATAAATAAACAAATAAATAAATAAATAAAAATAAAATACTTGCTTTGGGCTTTATGCCATGTCTTTCCATTTCTTATCCATGGGGTGTGTGTGTGTGTGTGTGTGTGTGTGTGTGTGTGTGTGTGTGTGACAGAGAGAGTGCTATTATGGGGGCTCGAGTTCCCAATTTTGTGCGCTCGCTCAACTTAGTCACTTATAGCTGGTTCACTTCTTGAACCATTCCTCCACCGTCAATTTTTTGTTAGTTGAGGATAAGAGATTTGTCTTTAAACCATGATTCTCAGATCTCAGCCTCCTGAGGAGCTAGGATTCAAGGTGTGAAGCTCCAGTGCCCATTTCATTTTGCTGATCACTGTCAGCATTGAACTCCAACAGTTTCTCCTTCGTTCAAGTGATAGATGGTGGTCCTTTGAATATCATACTCATCTATAAGATGTTTCTACAGGCAGATTTATCTCAAGGCTTTAAAAGCATATAAAAAAACAAAATAGACAGTGAGTAATGCATGCAACACTTGGCCCCAAATGGATGGAACACCTTGTGCCCCCTGCTTTCTGTGTGCCTCAGCCTGCACACACACATCTTTACCACCCTTTTGCACATACATGGATAAATTGAGGTATGAGTACAAAGCACGTGCTCCAGCTGAAATGTGGGGCACAGTGTATTTTGTCGAATATGATACATAATATGATTCTATTGTAACTGTGACCTGTTCACTGCTATCAAGTATGGAGTTTTCCATTTGTGATTATGTTGGCACTTGAAAAGATTTAGAGTTTCTGATTAGAAATGCTCATCTTGCACGCACACAAACATACAGGTATGTATGCACATATGTTTTAGTGAAGAGTGTTTGCTCTTCAAGACATCATGATTACTGGGGACAAGAACCATGGAGAATCTCTCTGAAGTTCTAAAGTCAAATCAGGACTAGAGAACAGGCACATTCACAAGCAAGATATTGGCTATGCCACCAGGAGTTTATGAATTACTCTCTCCAGCCAATCCAATGAACCATCTAAGCCTTGTAAAATTAAAGCTATTTTTCCACTGGTTGTGGAAATTAGCCATTGGTTGAATTAATCTGTGTAACAACTTGTGAGGTATTTTGGTATGGGTAAAATTTTTTTTGGTCTAAACTAATGGGGACCACTGTTTAGGGGCTGTGCAAGGTAACTCATGTCTGCAATAATAGATACTTATAAGGCAGAGATTTGGAGGACAATGGTTTAAGGCTAGCTTAGGCAAAGGATTCACAAGCCCTCATTTCAACCAATAAAAGCTAGGCAAGGTGGCAATGCATCACAGTTGTATGGGAAGCATAAATAGTAGGATCAATCCCAATTCAGGGAGGTCTGGGCACAAATGTGAAACCCTATCTCAAAAATAACTAAAGTAAAAAGGGCTCAGAGCTGGCCTCAAGTGGTAGATCACTAGCCAAGCAAATGCAAGGCCCTGACTTCAAACCCTAGCACTGCCCAAATAAAAACAAATTGCAAGTATACCGTGAAAATCATGTCTCATCCTCTCCTATGGCATTCGTATTGCTCTTTTAAACGGTCTGAGTGCTGAGGCTGCTTTATATTAGGGTTTTCCAACCCCAGTTGATTCTTCTCAGAACAACAGGACTGACTCACTGAGCATGTGCTCTGGGGAAGGTCCCATGCTAGAGTTTTTGTTTTTTGTTTTGTCTTGTTTTATTTTTCATTTTGTCTTGTTTTGTTTTTTATGGTACTGTCACACACAAACGACACAATGATGGCTCACCATCCCAACCTCTCCCATAGTGAATCTACAGGATTCAGATGACTTCATGGAAGGCAGGCTAGACCTGGAACTCCTTGATTACAAAAGTTATTATGATAATTCACTCACCTAGCTATCTGGTATGACCACACTACTATAAATATTCATCAGACAGGTTTAAAGCCTCTTTACTGTGTACATAGCAGGGGCAATCTTGTGATCCATTGTTTAATTCCATCTTGCCACATGAGGACACCAAAGAAGAGAACATATGCCAGAAGTGTTTATAAAATAGATCCATTAACGAGGTTCAGATGAAGAGAGAAACATACAAACTCCAAGTCTGGATTCAAGTGAAATCTCAATTTTCCCTTAGACATTAAATTTTACAGAAAGTAATAGCACCCCTTCTACCCACAGCATTATCTTGTTGAAGAGACAGGGAGTATTTTGAAATACTACATCACAAAACTCACAGAATTTTCTCCCTCTGCCCCATATATTTGGTTGCTTTCATCTTTAAATCTAAATAAGGAAGCCCTTTTCCTAAGTAAGTGATGAAGAAAGAGCAGCTGAATCTTCTGTGTCATGATGAATGGGAAGAGGCAGAGAAATGGAGATGGCTGAGAATTTCTGGAAGCCATTATGATGGTGAACCCAAAAATACCACACAGGGGCTGGGGATATGGCCTAGTGGCAAGAGTGCCTGCTTCATATACATGAGGCCCTGGGTTCGATTCCCCAGCACCACATATACAGAAAATGGCCAGAAGTGGCACTGTGGCTCAAGTGGTAGAGTGTTAGCCTTGAGCAAAAAGAAGCCAGGGACAGTGCTCAGGTCCTGAGTCCAAGCCCCAGGACTGCCCCCCCCCCAAAAAAAAGCCACACAGAATTCCAGAGATCACAATGTCAAACTGGGAAACTGTTCATTTTCATCTCACACTGTTAGCTGGACATTTGTTTCATAAGGTTTACTCTGCAGGGGTGTGGAGGGGTGCTTCTCAGTGGGTGTTATTTAGTGTGCTTTGTTTAACTTGCACCAACACTGATTTAAAAAATAAAGCTGGATTGGCAAAGAGTAAACCTCGCCAATTACCAGAAATGTCTGTCATTACAGATTTTTTTTTTTTTTTGCTAGGGAGAGAACCAAGTTACTAATTTTCCCTTTCAAAGAAAAAAAAACCCACAAATGAAACAAAACAACAAACCTCTACTGCTATCTAGTGGTCACTGCATTTTTTTCAACTAAAACAGCTGCACTGAGATATGGCTAGCATTTTCAGAAGGATTTTTCCCAGCCCCTCTTAATTTGCCATATAGGTTCAGCTGAAGCAACTTATAGATGAAAGCTTTAAGAATAAAGTCCACCTATATACTACATAAGTCTCACTACCACTATTTCACCATTGCAACAAAATGCTGAATATGTTGTTGCTGTTTTTCTCATTTTACTATGTGTGTACAATTCTGAGCATGTAGTTTTAGATGATTTCTTTAGTTTGATTTATTTTATTTTTCTGTACTAGAAATGGAACCCAGAACTTCTGTGTTAAATGGAAACACATGTTTTACAGCTACCTAAAGATTATATATGTTATATATGTTATGTATTATATATAATATTATATATGTTATATTATATATGTTTCTTTATATGTGTATGGTTATAATTTATATGTATAATATGTAACATTTTATAAGGTTATTATATATTTATTTATTTATATGAGCTGTGCCAGTTGTGGGCTGGGATAGGTGGAGGAAATGAGGGGAAAGACTAAAGGGGGATGGCATTATCAAAAAAGAAATATACTCATTACCTGACTTATAAAATGATAACCCCTCTGTACAATACCTTAATAATATCAATAAAATGCCAGGCACGGGTGGCTTACATTTGTAATCCTAGCTCCTCTGGAGGCTGAGATCTAAGGGGGACAGTTGAAGCCAGCCCAGGCAGAAAAGTCTGTGAGATCCTTATCTGCACTAAACTACAAAAAAGCCCAAAGTGGAGCTATGGCTTCACGTGGTAAAGCACTAGCCTTGATCACAAAAGCTCAGGGACAGAACTCAGGCTCTCAGGTCAAGATCCAGAACCAATATAATAACAATAACAACAACAACATCAAAATGACATTTGAAAAAGGAAATGGAACCCAGGAGAGTCCAGGGCCTTATCCACACTTAACAAGCATGAATTATTTTACTTGAAGAGATACATGGGACAATGTGCCAACAGTACAAAGAATCATCTCATGAAAAAGCTGTCAAACTGCCTTGAAAGTAATGGCAGCATTTTAGCTTCCCACCAGCCGTGTGTGAGAGATTCCCAGTGTTGGCATCCTGACCTACATGTGCTGTAGACTACGGCCTTATCACTGTTTATCTTAGGCATTCTGACAAGCACGGTGTATCTTATTATGGTTGCAATGCACATTTTCCTAATAGCTACTGATTTTAAGCATTAGTTCACATGTTTATGTCCATCGGTATCTTCTTGTTGGGAAACATCTGTCTCTGCACATCTTTTTCTTCTTTTTCACTGTTCTCTTTTGAGAACAGTTTTCTAGAATATGATTCAACTACAGTATGTTCTAGAGGTTCTTTTGAGAACATCTATGATGTGGGTGCAATTCCTTTGTCAGGTATGGAGTTTAGAAATATTCTCTATATGCTTTTCACATTTTTTTTTTTTTACAGAGAAAGGCTTTTTCATTTTAATGTGGTACAACGTATCCAAAAAAAAGTAGGAAATAAGATTTAAAGACTAACATTTAAATTATGGCTTGTCATATTGTGTCATTGTCCATAATAGCACATCTGTGGAGTCCTAATACACATGCAAAATACTGCTAACCACTCAGTCAAAGTTGAACAACTTCATTAGTATACCTAAGAATTGATTATCAAAAAAGAAAATTCCCTACAAGCCATTAAAGCACTGTTTGTACTTACACCCCTATGAATACTGTGGTAAAGTTGGTAATAGTTTATTGGGGGAGGTAACATTATGTTGAAAGAAAACTCAAGGAGTCTGTATATTCTCCGTAGAACCCCTGTTCTAACTCTGAAGAATCCTAAGGGGTGAGCAAATCCATTGGCTTCACACTACTGCCACCTGGTGACAACTCCTTAGATTGCATCTCTAGATTTATCCCATGTCCCTAAACAGAAATGGTTTGATTTGTTTTGAATTTTTTCTTTTGTTGTTGTTGTTTGTGGAGAATTTTTTTTGTTGCAAGTCCTGAGCCTTGGACTCAGAGCCTGAGCACTGTCCCTGGCTTCTTTTTGCTCAAGGCTAGCACTCTGCCATTTGAGCCACAGAGCCACTTCTGGCTGCTTTCTATGTATGTGGTGCTCGGGAATCGAACCCATGTATACAAGGTGCGCACTCTTGCCACTAGGCCATATTCCCAGCCCGCTTGTATCCCCTTCCTGTGGTTGTCCCCGTGATATCACTGTATCTCATCTGAGTACACTGGATACTGTATATACTGGTATTAGAACTAGGAATGTGAAAGGGAATACCAAAATCGAGGGACAAAGGATAAAAAGGCAAATGACTCCAAAAGCAATACTTGCAAAACCATTTGGTGTAAACCAACTGAACAACTCATGGGGGGAGAGGAAAAGGGGGAGGAGAAGAGGAGCATGAGGGAGGAGGTAACAAACAGTACAAGAAATGTACCCAAGACCTAAGGTATGAAACTGTAACCTCTCTGTACATCACTTTGACAATAAATAAGTATAACAAAAAAAAAATGGTTTGACTTGTCTAGATGGGACAGTTGACTCAAAGATTCCTAGGGAACTCAACACCAGCAAGAAATTAGTCACTCAGACAAACTCTTAAGTGGCTGAGCAACTTTAAAATATTTTTTAAAGTTGTTCATGGTTTTTTCTACACATAAAGAGCCAACCTGAAAAATCAGTCTTTCCTTAACTACAGGGCATTGCTTTGCCCTTCTAGCCTATTAACTTTTTTTCTACTTTTTTTGTGGCACTGGAAATCAAACTCATAGCCTTGTACATTCTACTGAGCTACCTTCTCATCCCTATGAACTTAATTCAAAGAGCATTAATACTTGTACTGTACTTCTTTTTCCTAGGAATGCCTTTATTGTGTATATAATATTTTAAAGACAATGCTTAGAATTGTGTAACTGAAACATGCACATAGACTTGCATTTTTTCAGGTCTGTATCAATGTTTTGTTTTGTTTTTTTCAAAAGTGTTCTCATACTGTAACCAGAGACTGAATTACTCATTGAAGTCCAACAATTTCAGGCATGGGAACAGGAAAGAGAACTTGTTCTCTAAAGTAGTGATAACTGGAAATGTCATGAAAATCTCTAGGATTGAAACCTCCTTGTGTCCGTGTTTCTTCTGACCAGTTACAGCCAGTCTTACCTTTTCCTGCCCACCAAAATATAGATGACCAATCTGAGGACTGACTAGCATCAGGTTAAAGGAAGAAAGAACAGAATTGGTTCTCAGGTAGAAACCTGTGGAAATGAAGAGGTAGTGATAATTTGGAGCATTCTGAAAATAGTATTTGTTCAATGTTTTACACTGAAAGTATGTGTGCTATTTATCTCCTACAAAACCTATGTCCCATATACTATGTATGTCATATGTACATATATATTAATATATATTTATATATATATGCAGGGAGAGATCTGTACACTAGTGGTTCATATCAATAATCTTAGCTACTCTAGAGGCTGAGATCAGAAAATTGAGGTTCAAAGCAAATTCTTGCCAAAAAAAGCATAAGTGAGATTCCATCTCCAGTTAACCAGTAAAAGACTGGACTGGAAGTATGCCCAAGTGGTAATGCACCAGCTACACATACTAAAACCAAAGGAGAGCTTGAAGCCTTGAGTTAGAGCTTGGGTATCAACCCAAAGAGCAAAGGAAAATTTAGTCAGGCTTTTGGTTTCATTTCTTAGGGAGTTTAAAAAAAGAACTGACACTGAGTTGACTTACCAACAATCCAAATCACTTTGCTTTTTCTAGTTGTTTCTCTTTTCCCTTACTGTATGAGGACTGAATACACGACTTCACACTTGCTAGACAAGTGCTCTTTTACATGGCCTTGGACTCTGATCTTCCTAAAGCCACCTCCCATATGGGGATTGCTAGCATGTGCCAGCATGCATAGCACTGGGAATGATTTTATGTAGGATAAAGTGCCCTCCAAGAATGTCATGGAACATTTCTGCAAAACTGAAGTTGTGTAACACTTTATTGCAGTGTGACCATACAACATTCACAGTTATAATCTGCCTATGTTGGTTGGGCCTAGAGTATTGTACTTGCATTTGAGCCATACTCTGAACTCTCTTATAGCTGCCATTTCAATTGCAGAGAGCAGCTGAGAAGAAATCAGAGACCTGGAGTGTGACTAGTATGGAATCCTCCATTATAAAACAAGGGAAGAAACGACCAAGATTAAAGATATAACATCTCTGAAGGCAGAGAAAAACTTCTGTCTAAATTAGATTATTCAAATGAAACCACAGCTTTGCAGCTGAAGTTGTCCACAACAGCACTTTGAATCAGAACCTTAATAATGCCGCAGTGAGAAGAATGGTAGAAAAACACTGGTACAACATGTTTCTACTACTACTGTGTCCTCATGCTTAAAGGCGTCCTCTATTCCTTTCCTCTATCCATGAAAAGTATACTCGAGCCATTTAATTAATCTGGATGAATAATAAGAAATGGAAAAAATGGGGTTAACAGAGTAAGTATACATATCCTCGGTATCATTGTGAAGTGTAAATTTTCAGAAATGTGAGACTCAGAAAGGAAGTGGATTTCTCATCAGAGGAGATGCTTGCCCTTCCCTCTCTCTTTCACAGACAGTACTTTGCACACATATCCTGTGAAGGCACGGGGAGGGAATCTTCACCTGACACTCTCAAACATCCAATCTCCTGAAAGACAAGGGCATTAAACTTCTATTGGTTATAAAATACCTTGTCTGTGGTATTCTGAGATAGCAACACAAAATGGTAAGACACAGTATGGGTTGCTTAAGAAGTATTTGTGAAATAATGAAGACTTATTAATTTTACTATTATGAAATTGCTGATGTATGCTCCTCAGAGTTCCTCTATAATTTGTCCCATTATTCAACCAAAGTAATTTATATAGTAAATTAAAGAAATTAGGATGCCTTGATCTTGAATCATGGTTAAGAACATAAGCATAAGATTGATGACTTATAGTATTATATTCATGTTTCCATTTTATTACCAAAAGATATGAACACCTATTACTTAGTAATATATTTCCTCTGGTCACCTTGAGATATGCTTCCACAGCCACAAAAACTATTTGTGTTGGTTGGATTCAAGTAACTTACTTTCATAATTATGTCTTTCACATGTATCCCAGAGAAATATTATTATATATATGTATATACTATATCAGAATATATAATGCATTTATATATCATACATAAACATATATATATATATATATATATATATCAGAATGCTTGGGATATAGCTGATGACTGCCAGATGAAGAAGTGAATGAATAGGCAACAATCAGAACTGTCTGTAGGTGCTGAACAGGTAAACACTGTTCATTCATTTTAAATTACCATCAGTATTAACCTGAAATAGTAGTTAGTCAAAATCAAGCAGAATCAAGACCAGCTAAGCAGGAAAAAAACAAAACAAGCAACAGCAACAACAGCCTAAGAATGTGTAGTTGCCTGACATCCTTCCTTTTCTAAAACAAAGTAAAACAAAAACCTAAACAAAAATCTGAGACCTATTTTTTTTTGGGGGGGGGGTCACTTTTCCTAATCTACAATTGTATTTTCTTTACTTCTAAGCCCAGGTGTTTTGGTCAACACGGGCCAGTAAGTGTCCCCCATGGGGAAATGGTGGTGAAGTTCTTTCAGAGGAAGTGTAGAGCAGGATTTACTTTCATTCTGCAGGGGGTCCTACTTGGGCCATTTGGTCGCATCCATGCATCACAAGATCACAAGAAGATATTCTATCCTCTCTCTAGTGCTCTAGAGTAAATTACAAAGATACAGGATGAAGATAAAAACAGGAATCTGTCCATTAAAACATTGACAGCACACTGGGCCAGCACCACAGCCTTGCTCCAGCCCATAGGGCAACAGGAAAAAACACCTTTCTCAGCAGACAACTGGGAGCCTGGAGGGTAGCTCAGTGGATAAGAGCTTCAGGGTGAGCAAACAAGCAAGCCAAACAAGTGCCAGGCTCCGAGTTCAAGCCCTGGTAGTGAAAAAAGACAACTCAGAAAAAATAATTTATGGGATTCTGATGCTGGTCTTGTGTACCAGTGAGTGTAAATATTTCCTTTTCAATCATCATACAAGAATTAATTTGCCTCTGTGGCAAATTGCTACATGCTTTCCTTTTATCCAGTTGTTTTTTGTTTTGTTTTGATTTGTTTTTTATATATACAGCCTAATCCTGACCATCTCGACCACTGCTTCTTAAGGTACAGAAAAACAAGGCTAATAACCCTGCATTTGGTTCTTGCAACAGATATACCACCATGATAGGTAAATTGAGGCAAATATTTTCATATGGTCAGAGAAGGCAAATTTTAGACAACTCATGAACAATTTTTGAGCCATTGGAACAGTCTACAGATCACAAGTCCTGTTGTAAAATGAGGCAGAAAGGATTATGCAGAGCCTGTATTGGGTTCTATTATATGGCCCATTACAGCCAGTCCATTAGGCAGCAGCACAAACAACTGGTCTCCAAAAGTGTTTTTTTCATCAATACTTTGACAAAACCTTTAGCTTTATGTATTTTCAGAAGAGATGACAGCACTGGGGAGACAGAAATGCTATTTCAAGAGAGAAAAACAAAAACAAAGAATGAAGAGAAAAGATGGATGAAAGGGGGGGAAGGAGGAGGGGGAAAAGGAAGAAGGGAAAGAGGAAGGGGAGGGAGGAGGGGCAGGGGGAAGGAGGAAGGGAAGGAGGATGGGGGAAGGAAAAGGAGAAGATGGGGAGGAGAGGAGAAGAAGGAAGAAGAGGAGGAGGAGGAGATGACAAAGAAGACATCCATTGTTTTCTTTAAGTGGGACATAAGAAACTTGTCTGTCTTGCATATCTGGAGTTTGAAGTATTGAAGCAGTTTGATTTTTTTGCTATAAGAAACTGGTAGAGGTTACCTTGAGGCATTCTCTATGCACAGTGAGCTTGACTATAGGGTTTTAGATTTAGCTCATGATCTAGTTATTCATATTAATCATTGTGTAAAATTATAATTATTTGCTGCTGGGAAAAAAATCTGCTGAAACAGTTCAGAGCTAACACAGATTTGTCAAACATCTATTATCTTCAATGACAATGAAAATCACATTAAAAAGTCACGGTTTCTGGCTTTGCATATGTGGTTTTCTTACAGATAGTATAAAATTAATATGTGTGAGAAATCAGAGAATATTAAATATTCAAAATGAAGGAAAAGGTTAGTGAAAATTATTAATTGATTTTGTTTTGTGAGATATTAATCTCAAAGAAATTCCAGCCTGCTTTATGGGTAACAAAGATCATTTATTTCAACTTAACTCCTTAATTTCATTTCTCTGAAACAAAAATATATGATTCTCTTTCTAAACGTACAATTACCATTTGAAACTGCATTAAGCTTTTAAGCTAATGAATTAAATCAGGTGCTCTGGCAGAGTTATTTTGTAAACAGTTCAGCATAAACATGAAGCCTTGAGCAAGACCAAGTCCTAGCAAAACTACTCCCAAATAATCCACAAATACCAGCCCCTCTCCCTCCAGCTTGATAACTAATCTATTATAGCACCTGGAGTAAGATCTCCATTTTTTGCTAAGTACCTATCTTTGTGCAGTGAATATAAGAAAAGGAAGAGGCCTGTATTTTAACGAGGGAGGCCATCAGAGTTCCAACTGTGCTAGTACACATTTCCCTCACTTAGTTTTATCTCTGACCCACACAAATTTTCTTCATGAGAGTATGGCAATAAGACTTTAAAAGAAAATACGAAACAACAGGAGAGGGGATTACAAGGACCACACCGGAAACAACAGGCTTTCCGAATAGTAGAGATAAGTCACCTGGGAAATACATGCCTTTTTGTCAGAATCTTAGGGTCACCTGGGAAGTTATAAAAAGGGACCAATGGGGAGTCATGGATAAAGCAGAACAGAAATAACATCTGGTAAATACACGAGAGGAATCTGTCTCTCAAATACTTGTCGTTTTATGGGTGCAGGTGGCGGGAAGATCACCTGAAGGTGATTGCTCTGATACACAGAAAGATCTTCACCAAGTTGCAGTACTCACCCAGCTTTCTGCTTGCCATTATGATGCTCCGTTGAAATATGCCATTGCAAATATATCTTTGCATTGTATTGAACCTGTATATAAAGAGGAAGCAAGAAAGAGACAAACAAAGCAGCAAGCCAGGCCACTAGGGACAAAAAGATGAGTGAGACTTGGTCTTAGGAAAGTATTACAGGGAACAATAAACTAAAACGGAACATGGTAAGTGCTATTATAGACGGGGCTATTAACAGAGGACAGGACATATATGTTTCTTGAGGAGAGGCGAGAATTCTCACAGCATTTGAGATAAATGTTGAAAAAATGAGATCAATATAATAAAGGACAAAAGGAAAAATGGAGGTGCTGATTTCCAAGCTGGAAGAACAAGTTTTAGCTCAACTCTGCTATTTGCCACAGGAAACAAGGAAAAAAGAGCATAAACTTCAGAAAAGAGCAAAAATGAATGCCTCACAAACAGGTAGTAAAATAGGGATACTGGCTCTAACTGGTGCCATCTTGTCTTCTTGGTGGATGAAGGTGAAGTCCCACCCCAGATTATGGGCATGCCTGAATTCCTAGGGGCAGGTGACTTGGACAATAGGTAACTAGACCTGTCAGTCCAGTGCCATGAACTTCCAAGAATCTTGAGCTCCCTGAGCCCCTGCCCCTCTGACCAGGGCCCTATCTAGGCCCCAACCAGCTCAGCTGCCATTTTGTGTCAAGCCTCCTGCCTCATGACTCTCCTTAAGTCACCAAGGTGTCCCACTTCAGCTCTCCATTGGAGCTGATCTGGTTTGTTGATATTGTTTTGTCTGCTCTTTCTTTCCTTTACTACTCTCATGGCTCAGTTTTCAAACAATGTGAAGCATATTTGAGGCTGTAAGTTCTTGAGGGATAGGTGTCCCCCTGAAGTCACTGGCTTTCTAATAAAGATTCCTGCTTCAACCTCTCACAAATGTGGCTTCTCTGTATCTCACAATCAAATTCCCTTGTAATTGTAGCAGGGAGACAAAAGCTTCTCCTAGCTAACTGGGGCTATGCTTCTTTAACATCAGTGTCAATCAAAATCCCTTGGACAGTGTATGCAGCTGCAGATAAGAGGGAAGAAGTTCTCTGGTGTCCATAGTGTAGGGTAGGGAACAAGATTTAACCTTGCTAAGTCCCCAACAGATGTAGATTCTCCAGATCCTGAAATGAGATAAAGGGTTTGAGTTTCATCCTGAAAAATCAATGAAAAAATTTAAGGGAGAGATATTTATATCATTGGCTTTTGGGTCAGTGTGTGAAATATTATTTCAGTCTGAGAGCCTGGTAACAGGAAAATCAATTAGGAGTTCTTAAATATTTTAATTAGGAGGTATTAAATATTTTAAGTTAGAGAGAAATGAAAGGTTCCTGTCATAGCAGTATCTGGGATGGAGAAGATGGCTAAAAATATTTTAGTAGAAGTATCTTGGATATGAAAATGAAGTGAATAGCTCAACAGCTATGTACACATGATCATATAAGATGAGGATAAGCAAAAACAATTCCAAGAGAAGGACACAGGAGGATTCTATTGTTGACGATCCATTTAAAGTTCTAGGTGAATTAATTTCCTTTGGTGTACTCTATGTGGTTACTGTAGATGATTTTGGCACACTGGATATTGGATATATGCCTACCTGATCTAGGGAAGGGAAAGAAAAATGAGGTGTAAGATATAACAAGAAATGTACTCACTGCCTTATTATGTAACTGTACCCCCTTTGCACAATACCTTGTCAATAAAATTTAATTAAAAGAAGAGAGAGAGAAAGGAAGAAAGGAAGGAAGGAAGGAAGGAAGGAAGGAAAGGAGGGAGGAAGGAAGAGTCTCACAAACTTCCCTGCCTGGGCTGGCTTTGAACTATGATCCTCAGATCTCAGCCTCCTAAGTATCTAGGATTACAAGTGTGGGCCACCAGTACTTAGCTCTTCCACCCCCTCCCCGTTTTTTGCTGGTCATTTAAGGATAAGGTCTCACTTCCAAGCCTAAGCCTAAGCCTGAGCCACAATTTAGGCTTCTGGTTGTTGCTGGGTCCAGCTTCTCTCTAAGAAGACTGAGTCTTGGGGACTTTTTCTGCATGGATTGGCCTTGGACCACAATCTTCTCATTTTTAGCCTCCCCAGCAGCTGGGATTACAGGCTTGAGTCACAGGTACCAGGGTCTGTTCATTTATTTAATGTCAATTATGTTTAAGCAGCCATATGTAATTGTTCACTAGTTTCTGAATGCACAGCTTTGAGTATTTGATAATAAAAGGACTTATTGAACAACAACAACAACAAAAGAGAAAGTGAAGAAGAAAGTAATGAGCAATGACAGTATAAGTCTTGACCCAAGCATTTAGCAGCATGGTAAAGGGATTAACTACAGTCTGTCATATAAACCACTGGAACAGGTCTCAAAAAGAGGTGATATATTATCTATTTCCAAAAATATTTTCTTCTCAGAGTCTTAAAATAGCCATTGGGGGGATACAAGGAGGAGGGGGATGCAAATGGAAGGAAGAAGGGGGGTGAGCAAATGCAGTCATTATATTCAGTGTACACTATGTAGAAATTTATATGCCATCGTTTTATTCAGTGTACAGTATGTAGAAATTTATCTACATAATTTAAGAGTAGGGATAGGATGGGAATGACGGCAGAGTAGGAAGAAAGGCATGGTTTAAAAATGACCAAGATGCATTGTACTCATAACCTGATTT
This sequence comes from Perognathus longimembris pacificus, assembly GCF_023159225.1. Lineage (NCBI taxonomy): Eukaryota > Metazoa > Chordata > Mammalia > Rodentia > Heteromyidae > Perognathus > Perognathus longimembris. The sequence goes on along the minus strand of NC_063181.1, from coordinate 17,739,028 downwards.
CTAGAATTAAAACCCCTTTGTAGAACTACTCAAAAGAATTTTTTTTTAATTTTGTTGTCAGTGCTGATTTTTTTAACTTTTAGACACACAGGAGAGGCTCTTAGTGTCAAATACTTACAGTGGTTAAATAGGATAAAATTTCAAATAAATAAATGTAATTTGGCCTGAAATAAGCCATGTTTTCCCAGTTTAAAAAAAATAGTTTCCCTCAAAGGCAAACAAACAAAACTATAACAGTTGGACAGTGTAGAAAGTCAAGGAAATAGACATATCAAGAATGACAATTCTTGGGCTGGGAGTATGGACTAGTGTCAAGAGTGCTTGCCTGGGATTCATGAAGCCCTGGGTTCAATTCCCCACCACGACATATATAGAAAATAGCCAGAAGTGGTGCTGTGGCTCAAGTGGCAGAGTGGAAGTGGAAGTGGCTTAAAGTGGTAGAGGACTAGCCTTGAGCAAAAAGAAGCCAAGGACAGTACTCAGGCCCTGAATCCAAGGCCCAAGACTGGCAAAAAAAAAAAAAAAAAGACAACTCTTAAGAAATGGCCTACAGAAAAGGACAAAGGAAACCAATGGGTTGATTGAATCAATAGAAATGGACTGTAACCTCTCTGTAATTCAGTTTGATAAAAAAAAAAAAAGAAAGGATTGAAACACATATACAAAAATGCTTGGCAGGTCCTTGACATATTTTGACTGTAGTAAAGTGATTTTTTCTTGACGACATACTCACAAAAAAAAATAGAAATGGACAGTGTTTGGAAACAAATGCCAGGGAAATTGAGAGATTTGAAGATCTTTATATATATATATATATATATATATATATATATATATATATACACACATATATAATGAAGCTAGACCATTAATTAGGTAGAAGTGTTTAAAAGATGTTAACTAGTCAATGTTCTTTTTCTATTTCTTCCTATATGGGTAGTAGATATTAATGTCAGTTTTTTGAGTAGCTGTTGTACGTGACTCAATGTCAGTTGCATCAAATTCTTAATTGTTTATTTATTTATGTATTTATTAGTTGTGGGGCTTGAACTCAGGGCCTGGGAACTGTTCCTGAGCTCTTTTGCTCAAGGCTAGTCCTCTACCACTTTGAGCCAATTCCACTTTCAGTTTTTGAGCTGTTAATTGTAGATAAGAGTCTCATAGGGACTTTTCTGCCTCAGCTGGCTTCAAACTACAATCCTCAAATCTCAGTCTCCTGAGTAGCAAGGATTGCAGGCATCAGCCACTAATGCCCAGTTAAAAAATTTTTAATGAAGTGAAATCTTATCAATCTCCAGCCTCTATCCCACTATGCTACTATTAAACTTAATCCTAGAGCTGGAAGCATGAACTCCAGCCATTGCACCAAGGCATCAAATCCTGGTCAAAGAAGAAATGAATCTCAGTCCTTCCTAGAGTCTTGTCCTGTCCACCTCAGAATTATACATTTATTCTGAGATCACAGGGAAATGACATCAGGACTGTCCACCCTCCATCATTCTTACAATAACCCAAAATCTTCACCTTCGCACTAAAACTCCTGCAGCTGTGCTAAACTTTGCTGAGCTTACATCACCTATGAACCAAGGAATCTACTAGGAAACTGCCCAAGACTCCCCCTGCCAGATTAGCCAGTACTCCTCTTGGAGTCTTACCAGCTTCCTAAGTACAAACACAAGGGCAGGACACAGGCAGGTCACCTCTGCTTTCAGGATGCTTAAGGCTGTGTCTCCTCTTCTTCCTGCTCTGTAGGCTAGAAGAAACATGTGCTTCCTTGTGTTATTTCAGAGCACTCTATCTCTGTCTTCAGATTACACTCCATTATTTTCCCATTTCCTTCAAACCCTCAAAATTCTCTGAAGGTTTCTGGCTTTGGAAAAATAAAAAGTCAGAATGATTTGCAAGCCAGTTGCACTTTCTGCCCTATCCCAAAATTGCTTGAATGGTCAGTGTAGGGTACGATGAGAGTGAGGGTAGACAAAAGGCAGAAAATAAAGAGGAGGAATCGTTCACACACACAATGCATAACATACCCTCATGTGCCCATGTGTGCATTATATATGTTACAAGCGTAATACTCACACAAACATACCTCCATTTCACAAATGAGAAAAATTGATGCATGAGGGAAAAGTTTGACTAAATAGTACATAGTGGAACTGAGAATCCACCTTAAAAAATATCATCTCCAAATCTACGCAATTAACCCCTTCACTGGCTTCTCATTGACTTTCCAAACATCTGATCATATAGAAGCCCGCATATATTTACTGACACAAGCAGCCAAGCACAGTGGTATACTTGAGAGACTGAGGCCAACTACACTCTATAACAAGATTCTGTCTCAAACAACAAAAACAGGAAAAAAGAAGAAAAGGAAAGGCCAAGAAACTTAATAAAGCTCCCTTCTAACTTTTATGTATATTAATGAATATTTCAAGAATAAAGAATAGCACCGCTGTATAAATGTATAAAAATGAACTTTCATATGAACATAATTTATGAAATTGTTGCCTTAATGATTGAATTTTTTAAATATAACTGTAGGTGTGTGTGTGTGTGTGTGTGTGTGTGTGTGTGTGTGTAAGAGAGGGATGGAAGGTGCCAGTATTGAGGCTTGAACATAGGGTTGAGTGCTCTCTCTTAACTTCCTCTGCTCAAGGCTTATGCTCTACCACTTGATCCACAGCTCCACAACAGTGGCTTTTGGGTGGTTTATTGGAGATAAGAGTCTCACTGACTTTTCTACTTGAGATATCTTGGACTCAGATCCTCAGACTCCCACTCTTTAGTAACTACAGTTACAGGAATGAGCTACCAGCACCCAGCTAAACTGTAGCTTTTTTAAATGATAAAGTTGATGTTTACAGCTCCACTAAGATTATTTATCCATTGCTACAAATCATAAGTGGCCATTAATATTTACACCTTGGCAAGATAATACAGGGCTCAGGACTCTAAATACTGACAAGCTGTCCTGGGAGAGAAAAACAAGTTTGTCTTAAAACATTAATATTTAAGAAAAAACTGTGAAACTATTATGATGGAAAAAAATAAACCTAGACACCAATTTTACACCTTTCACAAAAATTAACTGGAAATGAGATCATCCATCAGGTTTTAGGCCACTATTGTGCAAGAAAGCATCTGTGAGCCTCCCTCCCCTGGGGCTCCTATGACGCCAACTTCTTAGTAACAACATGCTAAGGGAGGCATGGTATAGTCTGCAATATCCTGGCCTCTGTGAGATCATAATCATAACTTTATGCAGAAAATTAGGAAGAAGTCAAAACCCTTTGGCAATGTGCGAGCTTCTTAGAGAAAGCATGTAGTGTTGCTGAAGGGCTGATGACAACCCTAGATTCTCTTCATTCAGGCCATCTGCTTTCATTTATAATCAGTTATTCATCTGTTATTGGTTCAGGAAGGTTTACTGGTAGCCTAGATATATTCAAGAAGTTAAATTTTGAATCTTCACAGAAAACAAATGGGATACTCAGTGGTAAAACAAGATTAAGGCAGAATTCATTTTTCTTTTTTAATTGTAAAGGTTATGTACGAAGCAGTTACAGTTATATAAGTGAGGAAATAAGTATAATGTGTGTTGTACATTGTTACCCTCTCTCTTTTTCTCCTGCTTTCCCTCCCCACCACCTTCCTTCCTGCTCCCCAAGTTGTAAAGTTCATTTCCAAGACAGTGTCTTGTGAGTATCACTGTTGCATTGGTTCTGCCTTTACATGTAACTACAATAGCAATTCTCCCTTTTAATTGTGGTTTTTCCCTTTTGTTTGAACTACAGCCGAATTTAATGCTATGACTTGTATGGCTTATATATAATGCTGTGATTTACATGCTTAATTTATAATGCTATAATTATAAGGCTATGATTTATTTATAATGCTGTGATTATAATACTATGATTTACCTATACTGCTGTTATTTTAATGCTATAATTTCTGGGGCAAGTGTCCATTCAATTCCATAATTCTCGAGTACTTATGTCCTGAAAATGTATACATGGACATTTACCTTGGAGTATCATTTAAACTTACTCAGGTGTAAAGCATTATTTTTATATGAAAACCTTAAGGCTATTGGAGTTAATAGGTTGTAGAATTCACACATGATTCTAGAACAACACTTTCACTACTTCAGGCTCTATCCTTAGACTTTGAAAGTCACAAATTTTCTCAAACATTTCACTCACTCATTCCTGCTAAAGAAGTTCAACAGAGGCACAAAATAAGAACTGTTGCACTAGATTTTATTAAAACGAAAAGTCTTTGATCCTTAAAAAAAATTCCAATAAGAAAATTAAAAGTTAGCTAGGCATGGTGGTATACTGGCAAACTTAGCATTTTGGAGGCAAAGGTATAAGAATTGATGGCAATCTGAGCTCTAAAAGACTGTGAGAAAGAAAGAAAGAAAGAAAGAAAGAAAGAAAGAAAGAAAGAAAGAAAGAAAGAAAGAAAGAAAGAAAGAAAGAAAGAAAGGAAGGAAGGAAGGAAGGAAGGAAGGAAGGAAGGAAGGAAGGAAGGAAGGAAGGAAGGAAGGAAGGAAGGAAGGAAGGAAGGAAGGAAGGAGCAAACAAAGAAACAGAGAAGGGGAAAGGAATGAAGGGAGAGAAAAAGAAAGGAAAGGAGGAAGAGAAGAAGAAAGAAAAAAGGAAAATGAAGATACACAAATTAGACAATGGATTTCTATCAAGAATATACATATGACTTATAATTAAATACGATAAATTGATTTAGAATTGACAAAAGATGGACAGTGGCATGGTTCAAGTGGTAGACTGTCTGCCTAAGAAACATGAGCCCCTAAATTCAAACCACAGAAAAAAAAATAGGAAAACAAACAAAATAAAAATTGGGGCTTGGAGGCATGTCTCAGTTGGTAGAGTGCTAGCAATGAGTGAAAGCATCAGCTACTGAATTCAAGTCCAGTCTCTGACAAAAAATAAAAAATAGCAAAATACTTGAAACATATGTCACAAAATGATATTTTGATAATAGTTTAACACGGTGTCATGGATGAAAATATGTTCAATATCATTAGTCATCAGAGAAATACATAAGCCTCAACATCAATGAATTGAGTATATGCTACTTCATATTATTCATAGAAAATGAGAGGTAATCTGTATGACAGAAAGCAGGAAGTGCTTGCAGAAGGAATGAGGTGAAAATAGAATTAAAATGTAGCATGTGGGGGCTGGGGATATGGCCTAGTGGCAAGAGTGCTTGCCTCGTATACATGAGGCCCTGGGTTCAATTCCCCAGCACCACATATACAGAAAATGGCCAGAAGTGGCGCTGTGGCTCAAGTGGCAGAGTGCTAGCCTTGAGCAAAAAGAAGCCAGGGACAGTGCTCAGGCCCTGAGTCCATGCCCCAGGATTGGCCAAAAAAAAAAAAAAAAAAACAAAAAAAAAACCATAAAATGTAGCATGTGGGTGTGCTGGCAGTGACAGAATGGATGCCTATGCCTAACAAATCCCCTATCACATTACACCATTACTTTTCTTCAGAGCACTTGTAGCATTTGGAATGATATAATTATAGCACCACCAATATATTATTCTAAAGATTACAAGAATTCATATTAGTAAAACACACTTAGAATGATGTTTGAAACTAAGTAAATAGCATATAAGCACTTTTAAATATGTAATGATAAAAATATATAGCAAAATAAAATATTTAACTGTGTATGTATATGAAAATATAGAGATAAGGTGGTCATTTCCAGGAACAAATACAACAGACATCAGATTACTAAAAAAAAAAGAGTGGATTAAAATATTTCATCTGCTGGAAAGACCTCCCATGCCCATGGGTAGGCAGAATCAATATAGTGAAAATGGCTATATTGCCCAAATTGTTATACAAATTCAATGCAATACCTACCAAAATCCCCGCCACATTCTTCACTGAAATAGAGAAACCAATCCATAAATTCATATGGAACAGCAAAAAACCTAGAATAGCCAAAGCAATTCTAGGCAAAAAAAATAGTGCAGGAGGTATCACAATACCAGACTTCAAGCTCTACTACAAGGCCATCATAACAAAAACAGCATGGTATTGGTATAAAAACAGATTGGAAGACCAATGGATTAGAATTGAAGACCCAGAAATAAAACCGCACTCTTACAGCGAACTGATATTCGACAAAAGAGCTAAAGACATACAATGGAATAAACATAGCCTCTTCAACTACTGGTGCTGGGAGAACTGGGCAGCCATATGCAGAAAACTCAAAGTAGACCCAAGCCTATCACCATGCACCAAGATCAACTCAAAATGGATCAAGGACCTCAATATCAGACCTGAATCCTTGAAACTACTAAAAGACAGAATAGGAAAGACGCTAGAACTTATAGGCACAGGAAGGAACTTCCTGAATAGAGTCCCAGGGGCACAACAAATAGGGGAAAGACTTGACAAACGGGACTACTACAAATTAAAAAGTTTCTGCACAGCTAAGGTCATAGCCACCAAAATAGAAAGACAGCCAACGATATGGGAAAGGATATTTACCAGCACAGCAACATACAAAGGCCTGATATAGGTCATCTACAGAGAACTCAAAAAACTAAGCCCCTCCAAGCCCAATAAACCTATTAGGAAATGGGCAAAAGAGCTAAAGAGAGACTTCACAAGAGAAGATATAAAAATGGCAAAGAAACACATGAGGAAATGCTCAACATCCCTGCTAGTAAAGGAAATGCAAATAAAAACAACCCTGAGATACCACCTCACCCCAGTTAGAATGGCCTATACTCTGAACTCAGGAAACAATAAATGCTGGAGGGGCTGTGGGGAAAGAGGAACCCTTCTCCAATGTTGGTGGGAGTGCAAATTAGTATATCCACTTTGGAGAACATTATGGAGGTTTCTCAAAAAGCTCAATATAGACCTACCCTATGACCCAGCCATACCACTCCTAGGCATCTATCCTAAACAGCAAAACCCAAGATATCAAAAAGACATTTGTACTTCCATGATTATCGCGGCACAATTCACAATAGCCAAAATATGGAAACAACCCAGATGCCCCTCCACAGACGAATGGATCCAAAAAATATGGTACTTATACACAATGGAATACTACATAGCGATTAGGAATGGTGAAATATTGTTATTCGCAGGGAAATGGTCAGAACTCGAACAAATAATGTTGAGTGAGACAAGCCTAGAACACAGAAAACAAAGGGGCATGATCTCCCTGATACATGACTGTTAACAAAGAGAGATGGAGAGACAGTAGAGACCAAGTCTGTGAATACTGTATATGTTCTTGATACATTGTATATTGCATATATGTCTACCTGACCTAGACAAGGGATAGAAAAACAGGACATAAGATATCACAAGAAATGTACACACTGCCCTACTATGTAACTGCACCCTTTTTGAACAACACCTTGTAAAAAAATTTATGTTCAATTAATAAAAAAAAATATTTCATCTACAAGCAATTCTTGTTTTTGCTAAATGAAGCCACAGGCTACAGAATGAGGGGAAAACTTTGCCAGCTATTCATTGGATAAGGATTTAATATCCAGAATATATAACAAGCTCAAAAAATTACACACAGAAACAAAAATTACACACAGAAATAACAAGTAATTCATTCAGCAAATGGGCAAATGAATAGACAGTTCTTAGATGAAGTACTAAAGATAAAAAAAAATACATGAAAACAGCTCAAGACCTCTAGCCATAAATAAAATGAAAATCAAAAATACACTGAGAGGGGCTGGGAATGTGGTTTACTGATAGAGTGCTTGCCTAGCATGCATGAAGCCCTGGGTTCAATTCCTCAGTGCCACATAAACAGAAAAAGCCGGAAGTCGTGCTGTGGCTCAAGTAGTAGAGTGCTAGCCTTGAGCAAAAAGAAGCCAGGGACTGGCTCGGGCCCTAAGTCCAAGTCCCAGGACTGGCAAAAAATAAAATTAAAAATAAAGTATTATTCACCCACAAAGAGGAATGAAATTATGTGATTGGAGGGCAAAGAGATAAAACTGAAAATCATTATGTCAAGCAAAGTAAGATAGATACAAAAAGAGAAATGCTACATATCTACTCTCACATGTAGAAGCTACATCTAAAAAGAAATACTCAAGAACATAACTTGGAGACTATAGTGAGCCAGCTGGAGGTGGAAAGGAGGAAAAGAGAGGGGAAGGGAGAAAGAATATCATGGAAGTGCTCCCATGTGCCTATATCCAAAGACACAATGAAACCCATTTAAAGGTTTGCAACAAAAAATTACAAAGGGGATTGCAGAAGGGAAGAAAGAGTAACAGAGTGTGAGCGTTATCAAAGTCTATTACACACATGTGTAGAAATGTCAAAATGAAACCCCACATTGTACAATTAACATGTGTTAATAAAAGAATGTATTGCCAGAAGGCATAGATCTAAAGTAAAGAAGAAAAAAATAAAAGGTAAAACATGTAGGCTACATTGTAATTCAAAGGGATCTAACTTTTGCCCCAAGAAAGAAAAAGCCTTAAAATTAGAGCCATCTCAAACAGCTGGAAACTGGCAATTGTTAAGGTTCTATGAGATTTACATCCCTGCCATTGGGGTAATAAGAACAAAGCCCTCTGAGAGGCAACCTAGGCCCCAACTATAAACACAAGGAATAGTCTGGTAAACAACAAGCCTCTTAGCGCAAAGGTTTCCTGGTATCTACTCTAGCCCTAGGAAGTTCACATTTTAGGGAAGTATTTCCTTACTGTTTTCATAATTCCAAAAAATTCTATTAACTCTATTTATCAGTAACACTTTGTAATTTAAAAAATTGTTCTTTATTTACTTATTGTCAAAGTAACGTACAGAGGGGTTACAGTTACATAGGTAAGTCAGTGAGTACATTTCTTATCTTGTTACCACCTCCTTCATTTTTCTCTCACCTTCCCCCTCCCCCATTCCCTTCCCACCCTCCCTTGAGTTGTACAGTTGGTTTACAGCATATTGCCTTGTAAGTATTGCTGTTGCATTGGTTCACTTTTTGCCCTTTGTCTCTCCATTTTGGTTCTCCCCTTCCCTAGTTCCGATAAATGTGTATACAATACCCAGGGTAAAGAGAAATGTTTTATTAATGTCTCTTGAACTTCTATTGTAGTTAAAAATAATTTCTAGATATTTTCTAGTCCTGATTAACCATCAACCAAAATTTCTGGCATCTATAATCACATTTCCTGCCATTTCAAATGTTACTCACGATTGGACTCAAACTGATATGCTGAATTGGAACTCTTTGTACCACTAATTAGAAATAACAAAAAACTTTAATAAAAATACAAATGCATAAAATTCTATACCTCTAAGTTGCATAAGGAAGTGATTTTTAGGTTTCCTTTTTCCAGATAGAGCCAACATTCCACTACAGCATGAGGACAATCAACCGTCCACATTCCTTTTAAGATTAAAATGGACAAAAGTTGTTTAGGGGAAATATGAAGGATGGTCAAGAGACAGAGGAATTCTATCAAAAGAGCAGAACTCAGAAGGTAAAACCAGGAAACAATCTAAAAACACAGAGAAGCTCCAGAATCTTACCTCCTTTTTAATGTTAAGTGACAAGGTTAGTAGAATGAAGAGGGGTTATCTAAGATGGCATTCTCCTTTAAATAGTAAAAATCTGGGAAATCTATAGAGGAAGAAGCAGTATTATGCTCAAATAAATCCTTGTTAAGGCTTTAATGAAAGTGTTTTATGTCCTGTGGGTAATTTGTTATGTGATAGTCTGTAACATTCCTTCTCTGAGGGGGAAAATGCTGCATCCTGAGCTACAGTGCACTCCTTACAATGTGTGGGAACTGGTCTTCCAGCCTATAGGGCTAGCTACAAGTGTCCTTCTAGGTGGATGCTGTCAGACGTGAATATGTGGCTTCATGGTCCTCTTCTCTATTTGCCTTGTTCGATCAAGTTAAAGTTTTTGATACAATTTATATCAAACAGATAAAGAGAAGGAGGAAGAAGAGGAGAAATAAAAATCACTAAAAGAGAGCTAATAAAATCATTAAGAGCAACAAGAGGATCACACAAAACAAGCTTAAAAAGACTGCTTTGTTTATCTATCACATTACAACATTATAACATAATCTAGTTCTTTTGACTGTGATGCTTATTCGTGATGCAATATTTAAAAGTCCGCTTGAATGAGTTTTTGCTCTGTTCCCTAACCACAAAATATGAAAGATACATTCCTGAAAAAAAATTCTAAAAAGGTTATTTCTAAACCTATAAATGTTGATGAAACACTAACCCTTTTAGTGTCCCCTTCATTTCTTGTATAATTTTCAAACCTTTTACAAGTCTGTCTCAGTGGTGCATTAACTGTTACACTGACAAGTGTTAAAGTAGTTCCTGTCTTGCCCCTAAAGGACTATAAAACAACAAGGCTTTGGATATATATATATATATATATATATATATATATATATATATATATATTCGGCCCAGATGTTTCTAAATCACCTTACACAATCTCAAACAATAGTATCTATACTTGTAGCTCTGGCAAAATGTCTTAAACTGTAGTCTATGTTTGTACTAACTTAGGTTACATCCAGAATAAATGCATACAATAAAGCAAAGCCTGATGACATATTTATTTTTAGGAGAGTTCTGGAATATGAACTTTATAATCATATTTAAAATACAACTGTAGAAAGGTATGCATACTAGATAAATGACTCCTGGGTATTCCCTGAGCCACAGAAATCAAACTATATATACTAGTAAAAAGAAACCTAAATAACTGTTAAAGCAATTTATCCCTACAGGTTAAAATTTCCAATTAACATGGAATTTTGTCACTATTAATATGACAATCCTTTGTATGCTGATTAAAATAAAAGAGATGGTAGCCTTTTTTCTGAAGGCAATTTCTTGTTTTTAAAAGTCTTATCTGGAGTGTTTCTATAAATATAAATGTCCTTTGTGCCCAAGGGAATTGGTTTTGTATTTTCAGTCCATTTCCAAAAACTTTGTTCTCCACAACAAATGCAAGCCCCATGCAGCTTGGAGGACTGCTTCCATTAGCAAATGCATTATTTAGAATATGTTTATATGTTCTAGGCCTCAAGTCCAAGAAGGTAACCCATTCAAGCCTTAGCAAAAAAAAACAAAAACAAAAAAAACACTTATGACACACTGCCTGGACTTCACAGATATACTCCACTTAAATGACTGTCTCTCTCTCTACCCAAATGTACACTCTTGTTTCTAGTCTTATGGTATTGAGCAAACATCTGAGCCAGAACAGCAATGGATCATGATTAATGCCTAATTGGCCAGAGAATTTTGGCAGTTTGAATGGGAAGCACATGAAGTATCTGCCACTTGGAGATACAGAAATAACTGGGAAGATATTTTCCATTTTAAATATGTTCCTAAAAATAAGTACATAAAATGAATCTTGTTTGGTGAAAATGACGAAAACAATGTTAACTTGTGGCTCACATCTGTAGTAACTACTTCGGAGGCTAGGATCTGAAGACTGTGGTTTCAAGCCAGCCCGAGTAGAAGTCTGTAAGACTCTTACCTCCAATTAGTCAACAAAAAGCCAGTAGAGGCCAGAAGTGGCTCAAGGGGTAGAGCATCAGCTTTGAGCAAAACAGCTAAGGGAGAGTTACCCTGCCTTGAATTCAAGGCCTCATACTGAAATAAAAAATAAATATATAAAACAAATAGACTGACAAAACAACAATTTATATGGCAATTAGTAGAAACTTAATATTTTATTTTTTGGTGTTTCGTGTTTTTGTTTTGGTTGAGACAAATTCTCACTATGTAGCCCCTGCCATCCTGGAATTCATAATCCTCCTACCTCAGCATTAGATTTAACAAATGAAAAACTAAAAAATACTGTGAAAAGCTTAAGCTTTAAACAAGAACTCTTATAGACATACAGCCAGTAATAGGTATTACCTTAAACACTGCCTGAAAGTATATCCTTTACATGCAATATGATATTTCACTAAACACTTATATGCATAAATATTTACCTGGCAATGTTTATAGTACAAAGCCAGTCTGGGCAACATAAGACTGTAAGACTCTTACCTCCTCCTTGTAACCATCCAAACATTGGAAGAGGAGTTGTGGCTCAAGGGTTAGAGTGTTAGCCTTTAGCAAAAGAAAGTTCAGGGACAGTGCCCAAGCCCCAGGACTGGCTCATACACACAAGAAATTATGGTACTGCTGGGCTAACAAGGAAAGTGAATGCTTATGAATATGCTCAGTGTCAGTGGTTTGCATACATAAAAATAGAACAGTGAATCCTGTTGAAATTGTTTCAACAAACGGGAAAAGGGGACGAGGGAGAGAGAAAAAGGTGGAGAGATTGATGGGAATAAATGATGTATATAAATGCACATGAGAACTCTTCTCCACTGTATAACTAATAAAAATGAATAATATAAAAAGTAGTTTTGGGGCTGGGGATATAGCCTAGTGGCAAGAGTGCCTGCCTCGGATACACGAGGCCCTAGGTTCGATTCCCCAGCACCACATATGCAGAAAACGGCCAGAAACGGCGCTGTGGCTCAAGTGGCAGAGTGCTAGCCTTGAGCGGGAAGAAGCCAGGGACAGTGCTCAGGCCCTGAGTCCAAGGCCCAGGACTGGCCAAAAAAAAAAAAAAAAAGTAGTTTTGTTTATTTTGTGCTCCCTTCCTGTGGTTGTACCCCTGCTCCCTGTGTATCTCATCTGGGTACCCTGGATACTGTTTATACGGACAGGTATTAGAACTGGGGAAGGGAGAGGGAATACCAAAATCGAGAGAAAAAGAACAAAAAGACAAACCATTCAAAAAGCAACACTTACAAAACCATTTGGTATAAATCAACTGCACAACTCTTGGGGGGAGAGAGAAAGGGGGAGGGGGAGGGTGGAAATGAGGGAGGAGGTAACAAGTACAACAAGAAATGTACTCACTGCCTTTCATATGAATCTGTAACCCCTCTGTACCACACTTTAACAATAATGGGGGGAAAAAAGTATGATGATGTGAAGTAAACTGAAGAATAAGTGAGTTCAATTAGAGCAGAATATTTTGTTGCTATGAAAATCCAGATCTTGCATTTGAGAAACATTTTAACAGTGTGACGAATACTCCATTATTTCCACAAACAATTTCCACAATTACTTCGCCAATATCTTCTCTTTTTTTGGTGCCTGTGCTAGGGCTTGAACTTGGGCTCTCAGTGCAGTCCCTTAGCTTTTTTTGCTCAAGGTGCTAGCACTCTACCACTTAAGACACAGCTCGACTGTCAACTTTTTTGGTATAATTGGAGGTAAGAGTCTTGCCTACCTGGGTTGGCTAAGCCAGAAGCACTAAGCATAATCTCCATTTTTATTAACCACAGAATTCACAGAAATACACAATATAGACAGAGAAATTTGAGAAATAAGGTACACCAAGTATTTAGAAAGTTTATTTCTGTGTAAAACGTGCTTTGTGTACTTTTACATTTTTTTTAAAAATTATATGATTTAATTTGCAGAATATTACAGATTTTTTTTTTTTTTGGCCAGTCCTGGGGCTTGGCCTCAGGGCCTGAGCACTGTCCCTGGCTTCTTGCTATTTGAGCCGCAGTGCCACTTCTGGCTTTTTCCACATATGTGGTGCTGAGGGAATCAAACCCAGGGCTTCATGTATGAAAGGCAAGCACTCTACCACTAGGCCATATTCTCAGCCCCCTACTTTTACATTTTAAAAACAAAAATATTTAACTGGGCACTGGTGGTTCATGCCTATAATCCTAGCTACTCAGGAGGCTGAGATCTGAGGAGCATACTTCAAAGCCAGCACAGGCAGGAAAGTCCATGAGACTAATGTCTAATTAAGCACCCAAAAAACAGAAGTAGGACTGTGACTCAAAGTGGTAGAGCACTAGACTTGGGCAGAAGGAGCTCAGGTTACAGTGCCGAGGCCCTGAGCCCAAGCCCCATGACTGGAAAAAAAAAAAAATATGGGCTGGGAATATGGCCTAGTGGTAAAGTGTTTGCCTCATATACATGAAGCCCTGGGTTCGATTCCTCAGCACCACACATATAGAAAAAGCCAGAAGTGGCACTGTGGCTCAAGTGGTAGAGTGCTATCCTTGAGCAAAAAGAAGCCAGGGACAGTGCTCAGGCCCTGAGTTCCAGGACTGGCCAAACCAAGCAAAAAACAAAACAACAAAAAAACAGCTGGGCAGAAAGTCTCACTGAGACTCTTACCTCCAGTTAACCATCAGAAAAGTTGAAGTGGAGCTGAGGCTCCATGTAGTAGAGTGCTTTGAGCAAAAGAGCTCAGGGGCAGAACCCAGGCCTTGAGTTCAAGCTCCAGGACTTGAGAAAAAAAAAAAATAAACAAAAGGAAATAAAGAAAAATTGATTAAAAAATAGATATATACATACATACATACATATATATAAAACTCTACTTTAAAAATTAATATTTTAGTAACAAATTAAAATTATATATAAAATGAACATATATTATTTTGACCATGTTAGAATGGTCATGTGTTATGAATTCTAAACATATCTGTGATGTAAACATTAAACTATGAAATTCTATGATTATATAAATAGGAAGTATGATGTTTAAAGTTGTAATAAGTATTCTTATCTAAAAAAAATGGGTTTACATATTCTTTTTGACCTAAAGGTAGAGGATGTTAGTTTCAATTCATCCAAATTCATCTATGAAAATTTAAGAAGACAGTTCTGTCATCTATTTTTACCATAAATCTATCTTGAGCAAAAATGATAACCCAAAGGTTATCATACATTCATTAGTGTTTTTTTCCTAAATCAAAGAACAACATACTCCAAATAGTTTTTATCTTTATCTAAAGCTATAAATTAAAAATATGAAGGAAATAGCCATGATTTACCTTCTTCCTTTGGTTTGTCCAAGTATAAGTTTTAGTTCCCATGAGAAAAATACATTCTTAATATTATAAAGTGTGACAACACTATCCTGGAAGCAAAATGTCATTGCTAAAGCCAGATTTATTTTGAAATGAACTGGCAATAACTGTAATTACTTTGAATACATATCAAAACAAGTTAAAAGCATCTATCTCCACTTTCACAACTTAAAATTAATGAAAACTATAGTAAGAGCAAAAATACTAACAAATTTTCTGAAAATTCTTGACTATTGTTAAAATATGCAGTTTTCTTGTGTTTTGACAACAGTGCTTTCTTGTGTTATTTCTCCACTCATTTTAATTTTCCTTTCAAATATAATGGGTAAGTATAATTTTCATTATTCTATCTCCTAAATAAAAATTCTAATGATGATTTATCAGTGTTGTCTACATAGCTTCAGATTAAAAAGCTGCTTTACTTTTTTACAATTACTTACAGATACTATATAATTGAAAATAAGTTGTTTTATATTAAATGATGGCTTGGAGCCTGGAACGTTAGTCCTATTGATAATTTGCTATGCAGAAGTTAATTAGCCTGAGTTGTACATGTATAAAAGTATTATGGTTAGAAAGTCATACAACTAGGTAGTTTTCCATGAGAAAAGAATCAAAGAAGTGAGAACTTTTTTCCTTAAATTTGTAATTTTTTGTATATATACCCTTATGCTCAAATTTCTGTGTGTGCATTTTTTTTTTTTTTTTTTTTTTTTGGCCAGTCGTGGGCCTTGGACTCAGGGCCTGAGCACTGTCCCTGGCTTCTTTTTGCTCAAGGCTAGCACTATGCCACTTGAGCCACAGCGCCACTTCTGGCCATTTTCCATATATGTGGTGCTGGGGAATTGAACTCAGGGCTTCATGTATACGAGGCAAACACCCTTGCCACTAGGCCATATCCCCAGCCCGGTGTGAGCAATCTTTGAATCATTTTCCCCCTTGGCCCTCCCAGACTCAGTCAGAGACTCTAGGAGAATAAGTTTTACTTCTAGTACATCAGCAAAGGTCACTAAAACAAAACCCAAACTACCTGAATTAGGACTAACGGAAGGTAATGCTTCCTTATCAAAGTAGAGGATAAAAAATTAAATGGAACATTGGACCAGTAGTGGGTCTAAATTAGCAAGGAATTCCAACTCTTCTGTAATTAAATATAATGTATTTACAGGTAATTATTTGTTTTTTGTTGTTTGTTTTTGGTGCCAATATTAGGGTGTGAATTCAACACACAGTCTTGCTCAGAGTTAGTGCTATACCACTTGAGCTTTGCCTCCAGTTTTGGCTTTTTGCTGGTTAACTGGTGATATGAGTCTTGAAGATTTGCATGCCCATGTTAGCTTGGATGTTCATTTCTTAGAACTTGGCCTCCTGAATAGCTTAAAGAAGATCTACTTATAAAGGTAACAAGGTAAGGTGTGTAGATGCAGTTGTTTATCAGTTCACAGCGATGAACAAGACTTAAGAAATAAGTGAGATTCTGATGCATTCTCCTCTTCCCCCGCAAGTGTCTCTCATGAACCAACACTAAATGAACTGAGGGACCACAACTAAGGGTTTAATAAGTGAAATGCACTCTGACCAAAAACCAAAGAATTCAATCTACAAATTATGACCTATCCCAAATATTGTCTTGCTATCTAAATTGCTTCATTTTTGGAAGTTATTTTCTTTCCTCTTAATAGATTTGAGTTATTGCATATGACCTCTATTTTAAGTTTTACATAAAGAGAAAAACAATCAAAAGATTTTACTAATGAGTTGTGTTTATAATCCTAGCAAATCAGGGGGCTGACAAACAGGATCACTTGAGCAGAGGAATTTGAGACCAGCCTGGACAACATCTAGGACTCCATCTCAAACATAATTGGATTTAGTAAACTTTAGAGGAGAAAACATCCTTCCATTCCTACAAGTATTTAAATCATGATAAGATATAAATTTAAAAGATCCAGAACTGAAGGTGTGCGCCTCAAATGGTACTTAAAGCCAGGTGTGAGTGAAAACAGGAGACCCTGAGTTTAAACCTTAGTACTGGTACACACACACACACACACACACACACAAATCAATCTGTACGCTCTCAATATTGCTGAAATCTCAGCTTTTACTCTTGTTGAATAGCAGAAGAACCTGCCATTTTCACCAGAAATAGGAAAGGTCACAATTAACTTTTAATTTTGTAGGGAGGCCTGACCTCCCCTGACCTCCCTTCCATTTCTGTTTCCTTCTTTCACTCCTTTTCATTCATGACAAGCTTCATGCTTATCAGGGAAATGTTCTACCACTTGAACTCTACTAGTAATCTTTTTTTTTTTTTGGCCAGTCCTGGGCCTTGGACTCAGGGCCTGAGCACTGTCCCTGGCTTCTTCCCGCTCAAGGCTAGCACTCTGCCACTTTAGCCACAGCGCCGCTTCTGGCCGTTTTCTGTATATGTGGTGCTGGGGAATCGAACCTAGGGCCTCATGTATCCGAGGCAGGCACTCTTGCCACTAGGCTATATCCCCAGCCCTTCTTTTTTTTTTTTTTTTTTTTTGAGATAAGAGTCTCTAGCTTTTCCTGGGTAGGGAGTTCACAAACTCATGATCCTCCTACCTCACTCAGGCTCCAGAATATCTGGGATTATACACATGGGCCACTAGTCCCCACTTTAATTTTGTGGTTTAACTGTAAAGTTTTATACTACAGTTTGCCTTCTCTGTATTCTTTAGCTTCAAAGATCGAAGAAAGACAAACCTGGGAACTGTTAAAATATAAAAATTAAAGCTATGGTATTTGAGCTTAAAAAATACTATGCTTATAAAATTGATAAGGTCCTTTTACTTTTTAATGCCTCCCCAAATAAAATTTGAGTAATAAACAGCATCAAACACAGGTCCAAAGTCTTTAAAGCTTTATTTTGTAAGGATTAAATTACATGTTAAAACATCACATTAAAATGATGAGTAAGACAAACATGACAGAACTCTTTTTCCCAGTGTATTTGTCCTTGGCTTTGCCTAGACTTTTCATAAATAGTAGATAGGACTTTTTTTTTAAGTCCTAGTTTCTACTTCCTTACAGTATCCCTCAGCATTATCTACATCTACTCAAAATCGCTTCTCGGCCCTTTGTTTTCTCTTAATCAATTGCAGAACTATTCAAGAGTTTAAGTTCAGATAGGGCAGCACAGGTTACTGATGCCTTTGTTGGTAGAATGGTGATTTTTTTTTTTAAATCTAGTTTAAATAAGAATTCTGGGATGGAATTAGTGAAAATCCCAGTGGAGTAAGGGTTACTTGTGTAGCTACAACTTCTCAAGACCTCCATGTCGTTCAAATGGGGCTGGTTTCTTATTACAGACTACTTGCCAAAGTAATTGTGAGAAAAAACTTCTGCTATCTCAAAAGAAAATAATAATTTGGCAATCCTTTTAATTACTCCGATGAAGTTAAAAAAATTGTGCTTGTTATTATTCTAGGATTATGTTGTCAAATAATAGATAACTTTTGTCCATTATCAGTTTTTGCTTAAATTTTCAGTTAAAAGGATAATTTGGATTCCAAATTTATGCTTGTAGCATAAACTAAATTTTTTCAGTAGACACATGTATTTCACATATTATATGTAAATTAGATTAGAAATGTTTCAAATTATCTAATTTTGTATATATTTAAACAAAAAGGAAGGAGGGAAATAATGAAGATAGAGTCAAAGAGAAGGACGCCTTTCATCAATCTTCCACAAAAGCCTTAAAAATGTTTCTTCTTAAAATTAGGACTGAACTTTTTCAAACAAGGTATTTCCTCTTTTATGGGGAATCGCTAGTTTTAAAGGTTAAATACATACAAGCCACAAGGTGGTACTATAATTCCATGCTGGTTCTAACCATCCAGGAGTTACTTACAAGAACAGCCTTGTTTTTCAAAACTTTTTATAAATGTATCTTGTTTATAACTGAAAAACCAAAGTAATAGGATTTACGAACCATAGTCTGCATTCAAATTTACTAAGTGCAGGGCTATGTTTTTGTTTGATAAAAGTTAATATATTGTTTTAAAGTGTGTAACAACTAAACATTTATTAGAATGCTAAAAACACTTTCTAAAAATTCTACTTGTAATTATAATTTGAGGTTTCCATTTTGACCATCAAATATCAGATCATACATTACAATGTAGTCAGATGAATATGAAAAACATCAAATAACAAGTGATACACATACAAGAAAAGAAAAATATTCCATATTTCCAATAATGGAGTCAATTTACTAGAGTGTTACCAGGATTGTTATTACTATATTTTTATTTATAAGTCAGAAAAATATAATAGCTTTTACAATGAATTTCATTTTCTCTTGATTTAAGGCTTTTCCTCTCATATACACATATTTATACACACATACACACATATATGTATACATAAGACAGATGCATCATTAGAAAAAAAAAAACCAAAATACCTCACTGTGTACCTGCTGCACTGGGTACCCACCACCAGTGTGTGGCTGCCATGGGTATTAAATGTGCTATAGGTGAGAGCAGGAAACCACTCGGCACGTTCTCACAGTGAACCTTTTAGACCTGCTTCAATACAAAAGGAAAGTCATACCCTCACTTTCTCAACATGAACTGAAAAGGTATTGCTGCTTTGCAGCTAAGCGTGAAATAGCTATATTGTTGTTTTCTTTAATTTTCAGTGAGCTTTTTAAACTTCTCAGTACAACTTACTCATCAGCACAGATGGCAAGATTGTACATAGGAGAAGGCTCCAGGGAGCAATATGCAAGTCCTAGTTGGCCTGCTTCCAACAGGATGTAAACCACGGTGCTCAAGCCTGTACTTTAAAACACACTACTCAGCACACTGCCAACAAATGTCAACAGAAAAAAACAGTGCTTGCTCTAATGACTTCACTCTGTTAAAGCAAAGTACTAGAACACAGGCTTTTTCCTAAGTGAAAAGGAGTGTACCAATATTATCATAGCTTAAAAATATTCAAAGTATTTATTCAAGAAAGAATGAAAAACTAAGATACCAAATGAAATCCAAATTCTTAATAAATATTGCAGTGTATTAAAATTATAGAGAACTCTTAAAAATATACAACATGTAAGTAGCCAAAATTTTAAATAGTTTGTGCAGAAAGAAGTTCTACAATTAGCGACGGGAGCACTTTAGTAACTCTGCAGTTTCTTCAAACCTGAAATAGAATAGAAAAGTGATATGCTAAATAAGTAATTCATAATTATTGATTAATAAGATATGTTATTGAAACTATGCTTCTGAGTATAAAATAAATTCGAATATTTTTCTTACATTTATATTTAGTTACTACTAATTAACTTAAGCATATATGGCCAGGTATGAGGAAAAATAAAGCCAATTCTTAGAGCTTAAATTATTTTAGGAATTTTTGAATTTCAAAAGATGATTATAGTTTTATAAGGCACTAGGTGGTATAAGATTTTTCATTAATTTCACGTTAGATTTTCTTTAAACTGCTCTTTTGTAAATTAGATGTCATTTGTACTATATACAAACATCTCATCATTATTATAACTCTATCAATAACTTAATGAAAGGACTAGTAGTATTTTAATAATAACTGAAAATGTCTCCCAACTATCCATCTATATATAGTTAATATTTTAAGATATTACTTATAAAAAACATAACTCTGGATTAGCTGCTAATCAAAAGTATCTATGCACTCCTAAATCCAGTTAATTTCATTAACAATGTTTTACATAGCTTGTTGAAACCAAAACAGTGACTCAACTCACAAACACCTAACTGAGGATTGATTTATTATTCACAGGAGTTGTGAAGGAAATTCCGTACCCAATGACAGACATTTAAGGTTTCCAAGAAATATGCACATTCTATGTATATACAACCCAATACAATTCCCTATAGAGAAACAAATTTCTGTGGCCCCTTTCTGTTACTTACATTTTTTTCATCCTTTCCATTTTCTGGATTGTTGTTTCCTTTAATTTAAAAAGCAACAAATTTAGGCAATTTCTCAAAGTGAACCATCCTCTACAATGGACCATGAACATATAAAACACATTGCATTAATGGCTACTCAACACAAACAAGTATTGAGAGCTTAACAGGTCTTCAGTTTTGCTATTTTTCTTGCCAACAGTATATACTAGTAAAACCAATGTTTCCTTTTCCTGGTGACCTTAGAAGGAAAACCTAAGCAACGGTTAGCCTTTCTTACCTCTGAAACATCCTTCAAACCACAGTAATTAATAGTAGAGGCTCTAGGAGTTGAATCTGATGATACTGTACTGTAACCGGAGGATGGAGGGGCACTCGCCGTCCCCTCTACATTGCTTTTCCTATCTGGGAAGAAATTAAAGTTTAGGTTACCTATATCTTTTAGGTCAAATAACCTAAAAATGTACTTCTATATGGAAGGGAACAAAATATTATTTTAATATAACATGGTTACTAGCACAGATCAAATATGGCTTTACTAATTTTTCTTCGGGAAAACAGCCTACTTTCAAAGATCCACCTATTAAAAATTGGCTAATATAAATTGCAAAATACACCTGGGCTACCCAGCTATGCCTGTAATCCCAGCACTTGAAATGCTGAGACAGGACGATTGTGAATCTGTGGCTAGCCTAAGCACCATATTACTGTCTCAAAACAAAATCAACAAAAAAACACTGGAAAAGACAATATGATCTTTAGTGTTGCAGCAAGAGTTTTAAACAAAATGCTAATTTACCTGTGGACTCAGGTAGACTCATGTAGACTTCTTTATTTAATATTAACAAATGAACATTGATGAATTTGTTATATTTTCTTTGACCCAAAACTACTAACATTTCACTTTTTTTTCACTATTGTTCTGTGGCTGGAAATACATACCTCTTAGGCTAAGAAGGACACTGAATACAGAAGAAATGTTTTCATAGTTTGCAACTACGAAAATTGTTCTGGGAAGGGAGAAAGGGAGATGAAACTGACTGGACTGTAAATACATGTGGAAAGATAATAAAATATACCCCAAGTTAATTTTTTTTTTTGGCCAGTCCTGGGCCTTGAACTCAGGGCCTGAGCACTGTCCCTGGCTTCTTTTTTGCTCAAGGCTAGCACTCTGCCACTTGAGCCACAGTGCCACTTCTGGCCATTTTCTGTATATGTAGTGCTAAGGAATCGAGCCCAGGGCTGCTTGTATACGAGTCAAGCACTCTTGCCACTAGGCCATATTCCCAGCCCCCCAAAGTTAATTATTTTTAAAAAAACAAAATGGAGAAAAATAAAAAAATGATATCAAGAAATACCCTATTGTGAGTTGAGATATATGAAAAAAAATCAAGATCTATAGATTTCTTTCTTTAAAGAACTAAAAGGCTTAACATTTCAGATGTTCAGATATTACAGTAAAGTATTCCAAGTATAGAATATTATCCTATATGAAACACATTCTTGGCAAGGGGCCAGAGGCTCACTCTTGTAATCACAGCAACTCGGGAGGCTGAGTAGCTACAGAAGCAGGAATCCTTATTTCTAATTAAGCATCAAAATGCCAAAAATGGAGTTGTGGCTCAAGTGGTAGAGCACTGAAGATTTCTCCCAGGTCCCTAAGTTCAAGCCCCAGGAGCAGCATATACACACAAAAGATCACATTCCCATCAAAAAAATCCCACGTATCAAACAGCAAAAACAAAGCCCCAAGTTAAAAGCAGGAAGTAATCAGCAAAAGCAGATAACACCCCTCCCCCAGCCAGCAACCTCATTTTCAAAGATAAGTTACCAGGTTAGAAGTTGCTATCTAAATTTGCCTTCTCTTTGAAAAGGTAAAAGTCTACCAAAAGGGGGCACTGAAGGTCATGTGAACTTGGGTGAGTGTCACTTTTCTCATCCAAAAAGGATTAGAAGTCACTACACTAAAGTCTCAGCTCCCAATTTGTAAAAGCTAAAGATTAGAATCACTATTTTAAGTCTGTAACTCCCATTTCACCACTTAATAATTATGTTAGTGTTGACATAGTGACTGATTTTCATTCTATGTTAGTTTCCTTATCTGTAGAATACGAATAATGACAAGACTAAGATTGTGTGGTTGCTTGGAGAACTAAATGAGTTAATGCAATAGTTAGAAGAATGCCAGCACATACACCTATAATGTGTTGTTGTTAAATACTCATATATTAACTTCATAATGAATTCAATTATATATCTCTTCTATAAATAGTAATCAAAGGAATAAGGCAAAAATGCAGACCTTTGTATTAAAAAAAATATAAGAATCAAAAGAATCAAAACAGTCACTGGAAAACAGATCCTTGCTGCTTAGTCACAGTGGAAATAAACTGTGACATTCAGTAACACAGAAAGCCATTTCTCTATTTTCCACTCATTTTGTCAGCATCAGTAAGGGGTTCAAATCCAAGACCTTTACAACAATTCCCAGATTCCTGGCAATCGTGCTTTTCCCCTTTATACATATTACTCACACACAAGATTACTACTACTTAAATGTAGATTAAAAGCTTGAAGTGACAACTTTTGTTACTCTACAGCATTGCATTATTCTACAAGGATTAAAAGAATAATACATCTCCAACCACTTGAAACTCAGTGCACTGGGAATTTAGCCGTCTACTATGTACTGAGATACACAAGCTTGGCTTTAGTAGCTTTCAGGTTCATTATCTTGTGGTTGTTGTAGGGGCATTTTCATTAAAAAATAAGAATCAAAGACGCTAAAATCACCCAATACTCATAAAAAGCATTTTTCTGAAAGACCTTTGTGATTGACACCAGTGCTAAATGCATTTAAAAATGCCTTTAACTACTTACCAAAGGTAGTTGCAAGAGGGTAGAGGAATGAAATGGGGACGGGAAACACAGTCAAGAATTCATTGCATATACCACAAAATTAGGAAAAGTAAAAGTGAAAGAGTGGAAGTGGGAGACAAGGGGGTGATAGTGATCAACATGCACTGTATTCATAGACTGCTTTGTCAAATGGCACCTCCTATGTACAACGACTTGAAGATAATACTGTTGTTGTCCTTAAAAAAGAACTTACCAAAGGGTGGAGCATCCGCCTCGCTACTAGAAGTGTATTCTTCACTCGCAGCATTGGACTCCACATACTCGTTCTGGAAAGCACAGAGAAATAGTTAGAAGACAATGAAAAGAAAACATGTCTCACTCTGTACAACTAGGTATAAACTATAAACATGGCCCCAAAATGAGGTGGAAGTAAGAGGATCACGGTAAAAGAGAGACTAGCTAAGAAAACAGGAAATGAAATCAAGAAGGGCAAGGAGTGTGGGTCAAGTTGTTAAGTGCTTGCCCAGCAAGCATGAGGCTCTGAGTTCAAACCCTACTACTGTAAAATACAAACTTCTTTTACAACTTTCCCTACAAATTGAAGAAGCCACTTTACTATTAAAGGATAAAAACACAATAGGATGGACTCAAATTCACATTATTTTATGTGATAAAGAGAAAAACAGTCATGAGAACAAAATGCTTTTATTTTTTGGTGGTGATGGGGTGTGAACTGGCCTGGGCACCATCCCTGAGCTTTTCTGCTCAAGGCTAGTGCTCTACCACTTTGAGCCATAGCTGCTGGAACTATTTTAAAAGTGGAGCATGAGATAGGGAGAGGAGGAGATAAGGCTGATTGGGAGACACAGTTTACTTATATGTAAATGTCACAGTGAACTTCTGCTTGTGCAACTAATGTGTGCTAACTTAAAAATACTTTATTATATCTGAAGAAAAAAATACATATTATTTATTTGTTACATATATTATATTCAGTATAAGCTACATGGAAAATAAACTATGCAACTGTGGACAGGGATGGGAGGGGGAAACTGGTGGAAAGAGAAGGAAGGGATGACACAGTCCAAAAAGATTTATACTCATTATCCAATTTGTGAAATAGTAACTCTTCTGCCCAATATCTTAATAACAATAAAATTAACACATACAATATAATGTATTACATTACAGTTTATACACATATAAATATAACTATACATAATATATCCAAATATATGTTGTTACTTTAGTATGTTATATATGAATGTTAATATTATATTAATATGCACTTTTCACAAATTTGCTTTAGATTTTTCAAATATAATAATTTTATTGTTATTCTGAACTATTCTTATAATAGCACAGAGGAGTTACTATTTCATAAGTCAGGTAATGACTATATTTCTTTTGGACACTGTTACCTTCATTTTTGTAAGCTTATAGAATGCCCCGGCCCAGACATAAGATCTGCCCATTGGCAATGTGACTCCGCCCTTGGCTGGAATGTAAGCTTATAGAATGCCCCCAGCCCAGACATAAGGTCTGCCCTTTGGCAATGTGACTCCGCCCTTGGCTGATGCTACCTGAGGGGCAGGTGGAGCACCTCCCACCTTAGTTGCAAGAAAGTATAAAGACCCCATGAGAGAGAGCTCCGGCGCTATTTTTCCTTTACTCCTATGTGGGAACTTGGCCTTGCCAGCCCTGCTGGCAATAAACTCTTTTGTTCTACGTGACTTTGTCTATGGTCTGTGGTTTTCTGGGATAATTTTCCTTTCAGTTTTCACTTTCCCCAATTTCCCTCTCCCATTCCTGCCCACAAGTTGTATAGTTTATTTTCCACATAGTGTATACTGAATCCCATGACTGCATTTAGGGACTTTTCCTCCCTCCATTTCTGCATCCCTCCTTTCCCCCTCTTAAAAAAAAAAAAAAAAAAGCAAAAACCATACCACTACAAAATCCCATGTTTCCATTTCTTGGAACACATTTAGATAAACAGTATTTAAAATGATGAGAGAAGCTATGCCTTCGGGTTCCTCCCCCCAAAATATTCTCCTTCAGTCTGACTGTATATGAATGCCTAGAGTCCTGTATAAGTTAGCATGTCCAGTTTTATTTTTGATGGAGCTTTCACATATGGCAGGAAACGTGCTATTTATCTCTCTGAGCTTGGCTTATCTCACTAAACAAGATTTATTCTAGGTCCATCCATTATCCTTGCAAATGACATAATATCATTCTTTCTAATAGATACATAGATAGGTACCTGTGTACAGGTACCACTTTTTTTGATGCACTCATCCACCGTAGGGCATCTAAGCTGTTTACGTAACTTGCACACTGTAAATAATGCAGCAATGAACACATTAGGGGAAGAATATACCTTCTTAGCTAACAGTATTTCTGTTTCCAGAAGAGTAACACGACTAAGAAGATTAGTCCAACTCTTCTCATCTACCATCACTTTTCCTTTAATCGCACTTTCCAACATGTCCAATCTTTGTTCTATGCAAGGCAACTTCTTAAGCTTCTCGTGGCACTCAGTAAGCATCGTCTGAAGTGCAGCAATCTCAGGAATAGATTTTACATCCTAAAATAATTAAAGATCATAATTAAAGACCATAATCTGAGCTGCAAGTCCCTTAAAACCAGGGCAAATCCCCATAGCACTGTGCTGTTTTCCACAGTTAGGAGTATGAGTGTTCATAGAGCTGCCTGGAGGCAGCCTGCTTGAATACTGAAATCAGTTTGTCATGCTTGGTGCCTCCATTTCATTGGCTAAAAAGAATTACAAAAATACCTGCAGTTTCTACTCAATGATTCTTGTGAATACACAAAAACTGTAACAAGGGAGTTTCTTGAAACAACACCCAACATAAAGCTAAGAGAAAATGACGAAGAGGACAGTTTTGAGATTATTCAGTACTCTCCATAATAGGAACTACACACAAGGACCACCTGGTAGTTTTTTTTGGTTTTATTTTTGTGCAGCTACCTGGCCTTGAGGTCAGAGCCTTAAGATCTTGCTTGAACTTTTCACCCACAGCTGGTGCTCTACTACTTAACCCATCCTTCAGCTATCTTTTTGTTGGTGAACTGGAAGTAAGAATCTAGTGGATTTGTCTGCCCATCTGGCTTTGAACTCTGATTCTCAGATCTCAGCCTCTTAAGTAGATATATGCTATCTATACCTGGAAAACCTTCTTTTTATTTTTCTGTCAGTTGGGCTTGAACTCAGGACCTAGGTGCTGTCCCTGAGCTCCTTTGCTCAAGGCTAGTGCTCTATCACTCTGAGCCACAGCAACACGTCCGATTTCAGAGTAGCTAACTGAAGACAAGTGTCACATAGGGACTTTTCTGCCCAGGCTGGTTTTGAACTGCAATTCTGAGATATCAGGCTCCTGAGTAGCTAGGATTATAGATGTGAGCCATCTATACTCAGTACAACTAATTGATTCTTAAGTAATGATAAAGGCTAGAAGTATTCATAAATAAAGGCTGAAATATTCATAAATATGAAAATTAGAGATATGTTGAAAGAAAAAAAGTTCTAAATTTTTACCTGTTGCTGGGTCTTGATTTCACAAACTTTTATTTCAGGAATTACTATTTCAGTAGTCTTTATGTCATCTGAATCAAATTCTTCACTAACATCTGTTACTGTACTTCCTGTATCATCAGGGAGGTCAACATTATCTTCATTGTACAGGTGGCGGATCACCAGAGCTTTCTTCTGTATAGAGACAATATATTTTTACTCACAATTATTTTAAACATATAGTAATTCTGCAAAAAACACATCCATTCCTCTTCAAACATTTATAAAAGTTCAAGGTACTACATAATCAATCCATACACTGCATATTTATTACAATGGTTTATGTAGAATGATACTTGGCTTCAGATTTTAAAAGCCTTTATTTTACAAAGAAAATTACTTTTTTTTACTTAATATTTGCTTAATGATGTCTGCACTTGTTTCAAAATGTTAAAGTGGTTATCATAATGATAAAACTAAGCCAAATACTGGTGGCTTATCCCTATAATCCCAACTACTCAGGAGGCTGCCATTTGAGGATTACAGTTTAAAGCCAGCCTGAACAGAAAAGTCCAAGTAACCATCAAAGAGCCGGAAATGGAATTGTAGCTCCAAGTGAATTCAAACCCTAGGACCCTCACCAAAAGAAAAAAAGATGAAACCAAAATTGGTTGATAAACTGTTTAAAGTAGATGGTGAGCACATTTGTAAATAATTGAAATGTTCCATGAAAAAAGTTATTTCAAAAACAAAACAAAAGGTGCTAGTCATGGTAGAGTACAGGCATACCCCCAGCACTCCAAAGGCTGAGGCAGAAGGATTACAAGCCTAGGCTAAGCCCAGCTAAACAAACCCTCTTTCTAAATATACAAACAAATAAAATAAAATATCATCATATAATTTACAAGTAATCACATGCGATGCATTACAACTTTTTAAATCACAATATATTAGACTTTCGGCTAATAATTCCAATTCAATAATGATAAGGGAAACCACAAGGCCCTTCTGCCCTATTTCCTCTCTAACAGCCTGCATTTACACTATAAAAACTTAATACTATGTCTTAAAAAATGATACACAGAATCTATATAAGACACTGGGACAGTTTGCTTCACTACTGACTCAACTTAAGTAACTTACAGATTTTAAGTTTTCTAATTTTATGATCCTTTAATGTTTATTCGAATTTCTGAACATAATTGATACTTATATTTGGAATAGGGCAGAAAATTCCTCTACATTTACTTCCTCAATGAAACTGTTTCCTTTACCTATTAAAATACTGATGATTCATCTGTATTCTATCCTTCAATCTCAGAAAGGGTTTCTTCAGGTAGAAGGCAGCGGAAAGCATACTGATGATTATACATCATTTACATCTCAGTTAAGAGATGTAAACATGTTCTTTAGCTACAGATACTCAAAGTAGATAGAGAAAGTATATCTTTCAATATCAGGAAAATAATCAAAACACTAACCCAAAGTGAGATTCCATGTTTGATGATTATTAACTATTAGATAATTCCCACTCTATTTTCCTCCCTTTGGTATCCATTCTATGGCTTGAATTCAGGGCCTTAACTTTTCACTCAAGGCAGTAACTCTATTATCTGACTGACAACTCCACTTCCTGCATTGGGGTGACTGAATGGAGATCTAAGCCTCTGGAGTAACTAGGAATACAGGCAAGAACCATGGACATCAGTGATAATTCTTCCTCTTTGTTATAGAATTATCAATGCATGTAAATGAATCACCATAAACTTCCCTACTACAAATAAAAGGCTCTTTATATTTATATTTATATTTATATTCCCATGTTTTAGGAAGGTCACATATATAAATAAGGGGCTGGGGATATGGCCTAGTGGAAATAGTACTTGCCTAACATATATAAATAAGAGTAAAGATACCTGATTACATAATGTAACTACCTAAGTCATCATTACTTTATTTAGGAAATGTGAGAGAATTCAAAACTAGAAATATAATCTTATTCAATCTTATATTTCTATTCTCTTTATCTTTATCTTCTCCTTATTTTATCTTTAGGAACGATCCTCAAACAGTATACAGAATATGCTATTAAAAATTTTCAACATGCAGTATTTTTGCAAGAATGTTTTTTTTGTTTTTTTTTGGCCAGTCCTGGGCCTTGGACTCAGGGCCTGAGCACTGTCCCTGGCTTCTTCCCACTCAAGGCTAGCACTCTGCCTCTTGAGCCACAGCGCCACTTCTGGCCGTTTTCTGTATATGTGGTGCTGGGGAATCAAACCTAGGGCCTCGTGTATCTGAGGCAGGCACTCTTGCCACTAGGCTATATCCCCAGCCCCTGCTAGAATGTTTTATAAAATGCACTCAGAGAGGTGAATCTTGTCTATTGGATTCATTATGCACTGAATAGTTTTCCTTCTTTCATACCTTTCCTGAAGTCATAAACCTGCCAGTGATATCAACAATTCCAACGGTTTCTGCAGCTTTCTCATTGCTTGAAGAAGGTTCTGCCTTATCACAAACCATTTTCTTTCTCTGGCATGATGGATTCTTAAAAAAATTATATTTAGATTAGTATTTGATTTAGTATTAGATTAGCATTAGATATAATAAATTTTGTGAAAAGCCTAATGTAAATTTAAATTCCACTACCAATCACTCATTCCCAAAATAGAACTGAAAAATAATGCAACTCTAATGAAACTACATGTCATTTAAAGATGTCAGCTAGGCATGGTAGCATATACCCTGGCCGTAGCCCTTGGAAAGTTGAGGTAAAAGGACCATGAATTTGAAGCCAGACAGGGCTACACAGTAAGTTCAGGGTCATCCTAGGTTATCTATTGAGACTCTGTCTCAAAAAAAAAAAAAAATACAAAAAGCAATGCATTGGTGGCTCACATCTACATTTCTAGCTACTTAGGAGGTAGGAAGCTGAGAATCACAGTTTGAAGCCAGCCCGTGTAGAAAAGTCCATGAGACTTTTATCTCCAATAAAATATTCAGAAAAGGCCAGAAGTGGCACTATGGCTCAAGTGGTAGATCACTAGTCTTGAGCTAAAGAGCTTAGGGGCAGTGCCCAGGCCCTGAGTTCAAGCACCCAGATTGGCACAAAAACCAAAACCAATACCAAAACCAAAACATCTAAGAAGTAATAAAAATTCATCTTTGAATTGTTAATTTAGGACTAACAATACTAAGTCATAGATGTGTAAAAGAAATCAATTTTGAGAACCAACGTGAGACTTTGTAAGGTTATTCAAATTTGTGAATAACACATTATACTAAGTAATAATTTGTGAGCTAAGAGTTGATTTTATACACTGAAATACTGGACCACTTAGCATTAGTTTGCACTAAAACCTATTCATAAAATCACCTTATCAAGACCAGATAATTCCTTGTGTTTTTTCATCACACAATTCAAAATATCACAAGTAATTTGAATTTTCCATTCTGCAAATCCACATTGTATGAATTGCTTTTTTGTCAGAATTGGTCTATAATCAAATTGATCACGAAGAAGCTGTAAAGAGAAAAACAAAAAAATGTATAATTAGGAGCATTTCTTTCATTCAAAATGATAAACTGCCACCTGGTCAGTAATAGCTACTAGCTCTGAGAGGACAAGGATGGTCAAGCCAGTAACTAAAAGGTCTAAAGAGATGTATACAGCTGGTGTGAGTAGTGACCAGTAGAAAAGGTATGCAGATAGAAAACAGGTAGAGATGTGACAGAGAGACGAAAAAGTATAAAATATCATCAAAAGATATAATTAGTCTCAGAGGTACTAGAAAAACTCTTTAACTCATTAGAATACCACACCAGATACAAAACAGTCATAGTTCTATTTGTTTATAATTCTACCACTACATAACTTTTAGACAAGTCAGAAGGCCTTATGATTTCAATTTCTCATTTCTAAGTGGATTAGAATGGTACACAGTAGAACTCCAAAATGTCTTAGAAATGTCACTTAGCCTTTTATACAAGCTTTCTGGATCTCAGGTAAAAAAAACAAAAAAAACCAGAAATATCACAGATACTACATATTAAAAATACAAAATTAGACTCAATGGAAGTATAGATGCCAGTGTCAATGTAATATAAAACCTGACCTCATACCTCAAAGAACAAATTAATTCATAGTTCTATGAATTACAATTTTTACTGAATGATTATATTTCTAACTTCTACCAATTACAAAATTTTACTGAATTTGATAGAAAGCAGGTAAATGATAGTCAGTGGCATATTGTAATTGTTAAGGTAACAAACTTCATAATGTAAACTTAAACTGCATCTTAACTTTCATACTCTATAGTTTAATGAGATGAATGCACATGAAACTGTTCATGCTGTTCATGCTACATACACAGTCACATACCACATGACATTTTGGTCAATGAAAGGACACATATACAAAAGTTATCCCACAAGTTACAATGAAGGTGAAAAAGTCCTATTGCTTAGCATTTTTACTATCCACACAGTTATGCACTGTTAAAACACTGCCTATAGTATTCAGCACAGAAATATGTTGCTGTTTGTAGCCTAAAACAGTACGTTAATCAGGTGCCCGGTATGCAGTAGGCTATATCATCCAAATTTATGTGAGCACAATGATGAAATCACTAACACACTTGTCAGAATGTACCTCCACTGTTAAAATGACAGTGATTGTATATTTCAGGAGTTATTGCCAAAACCTGAATTTAAAAACTCATTCAAACTGGGTACCAGTGGCTCATGCTTGATCCTACCTACTCAGAAGGCTGAGATCCGAGGATCATGGTTTGAAGCCAGCTGGGGTAGGAAAATCTGGGAGGCTCTTTTTTTTTTTTCTTTATTTTCAAAGTGAAGTACAGAGGGGCTACAGATTCATATGTAAGGCAGTGAGTACATTTCTTGTCCAACTTGTTACCTCCTCCTGCATTTTTCCCCCACCTCCCTCCTTGTGAGACTCTTTTCTCCAATAAACTACTCAAAAAAAGCCAGAAGTGGCAGTGTGGCTCAACTGGTATCAAAAAAGGAAACTCAGGGACAAAGTTCAGGCCCTCCCTGAGTTCAAGCCCAAAGACTGGCAGAAAAAAAATAAAAAATCATTCAGTAACCTTTAAAACTCATATACTCAAAATACCTTATACACTGTGTCGACAAAGCAAATGTCATTCTTTCCTATAAGATCCACATTGGATTCCACCAAAAGTTCTGTTACGTAAGGTGAGTATGAGGTAAGAGAATAGCTGATGATGGGCAAAGATGCTACTGGGTCTCCTTTGATCAAACTAAAAGGGAAAAAGAAAAAAAAAAAACAATTTTAATGAGCGTAATTCCAAAAGCTGGATAGTCAAGGAAGTATGAAGTGTGAGAAATGCAAACTTAACATTACAAGCATAGTAATTAGATAATTCACGATGCTCCAGGTCCTGTCTCCTGATCTAAAACACTAGAAGCAGACAACTGTGAAATACTGTTGCTTTTCTGCTTGTGTGCTCAGAACATAACAGCTCCTTAGTGCCAGTAGTGTACTTAACTACAGATTTTCTAAAGCTCAACGTTACTTGATCTACTTCATTTTCTCACAGATGAGACTGGATAGGTCTCAAAGACTAGCTAACCTTATTTGGTCTCTAAACAAACTTGTAAAGGGAAATTCATATGAAATATGTTTGAAACCAGGAAAACAGAGTTGGAAAAGCTTATATTGTGATTGGTTAGGTAGTTTTACTGGACTTCATAACTTATTAACTTTTGCCAATTTTTCAAGCTTAGAAGAGTACCCTACTTACATTTCTATGGCTGTCTGTCACTCTTTATGAATCATTTGCCTATTTTTGACTTCCATAAAGTTATCTTCAACTGTCTGATCCACAGTGATGGCAGTCAGAATGACTCACACTGTAGTCAGTATCTATCCAAGACAGAGCAGGTGCTCTGTTTTCTAGTTAGCTACTAGTTTTCTCAACGTGACATGACAGAACTTAGGGACCAGGAGCTACCCCTTAGCTTCTTTTGCTCAAGGCTGGCACTCAATCACTTGAGCCAGAGCTCTACTTCTGGATTTTTATTGGTTAGAGATAAGTCTCATGATCTTTTTGCCTGGGCTGAGTTCGAATGATGGTACTGATCTCAGCCTTCTGAGTAGCTTTGATTACAAATGTGAGCTACCCATGCCCAGCTTAGCTTTCTCAAATATATTTTGCATTTAGTAAATTTAACTAGTACTCAGACAAAAAATCTTTTTTTATCGTAAGATATTTCTATCATATTACATACTATTTCAAATTATTTGCAAAAAGATAAATAAATTTTATATTACAGCTTACCCTACAAAATCCACCTCTTTAGGATAATTTAGTGCACGAAGCACTTGTTCAAGGTTCCGTAAGCTTCTCTTTAAGTCACCTGTTGCCATGATGTAACATTACATTCACCTCTAACTCTTGAAATTTTCTGATCTTCCACCTAGAAAAAAAATTCATTAAACATTGCCTAAGTATGTTTTCAAGTTTCTCAATCTTATTTTGCAGATACTCTAATATGTAGAAAAGTACTTGCATATTTATTTTATTCTAGCTCTATCTCTGAACTTATTATCTTTATACTGATCAAGTACATTCTGCCTTGTGTCTATTATAAATTCCTGAACAAAAAAATACGTTTTCCTATTTTCATGTTTCTTTACAATGTACTTCATAGGACACTCACATCACATCACATTACTTCCATCAATGGCTATTTTTACGCTTTTAGAACGTATGTAATACAATTCGCAAAATAATAGAGATAAGGAATTTTAGTGCAGACTTAGTCATTATTCACAGAGCTCTGACCTCATGTAATTGTCAATTAGATGCTTTTTATTAGCAGGAAAGTCAATCAGTCACTTGGAGACTTACCTGTAATCAAGTGCACGCATGTGCGCGCACACACAGAGCCCTCTCCCTCTCCCTCCCCCCTCCCTCTCTCTCCACACACACACACACACACACACACACACACGCAAAAGCCACAGAAGTGGAGCTGTGGATCAAGTGAAGAGATTGAACCCAGGCCCTGAGTTCAAGTCCTAGGTGCGGCACAAAAACACCCAAAAAACAAAAATTAAGAAGAGAGGGGGAGGGAGGCAGGGGAGAAAGAAAAAGAAAAGGCAAAGGAAGAATGGAGGGAGGGAGAGAAAGAAAAACAAAGGAAGGGAGGGAGGGAAAGAGGGAAAGAGAGAAAGAAAGAAAATGAGAGAAAAGAAAGAAAACGGAAGGGGATGGGGAGGGAAGGGGCGGGAAGGAGGGAAAGAAAGAAAGAAAGAAAAGAGAATGAGAGAAGAAAGAGAAAAGGGATGGGGAGGGAAAGAGGAAGAAGTGACTGATCAAAGATGGGGAGGGAAAGAGGAAGAAGTGACTGATCAAAGCAGCACTAGACGTGAACTGAACGGGTTAAATGAACACGTTGAATCATATGCCACTGCACAACTTCTGGAAGTTCAGAAACAATTTAAACAGCAAAAGGACTTAGCTAATCAGCAACAACACCAGCCAGTCGGGTCTATGGACAAGGCAGGACTCCCATCCCGTCGCTAGAATCAAACGGATTAAAAGGCACGGGAGGCCGCCGCTCGCCCCTACCTGGCGCCGCGGGAAGGACCGCGGAGGGGCGGCCGCGGCCCGGCTCACCCAGAAGCTGCCGGCCAACAGAAGAAAGACGCTCAGGCTTCCAGCACGGCACCACCAGGACCGCCACCGCCGAGGGAAGCATAAGTTACCGGAGGCCACAGCTGAGCCTCCGGCACCTGTTCCCTTGACGCCGGGCGTCGGCGCCAGCAGCGCTGCTCTCGCGCCGACGGTTTGTACTGGGAACGGCGGGCGCCAGCGCGCCACGCACGGCGGGCAGCCCTCCCAAGCAGCGGGCGCTCAGGGCCGCGGGTTTCCACGCTGCAGATTCCACGCACCGTTCTTCCCGCACGTGGAGAGAAATCAATCCTTCTGAGCGACTTCTAGAGTGCATGTCCTGCGTCCCTTCAGACGTGAAGCTTTTATCATTTTAATCATCAACCTCGCAGTGAATACACAGTAAACATGACCAAGGATCCGTGGCGAATCTCCGGAAGCGAGAACGGAAATGTTTCTTCTTTAGGGTCGGCTCCTCACGTCACTTCCGGCAACAATAGGAAACGTCAAAACTCCGGCGGTGGGCATCTCTGACTTGTGGGTGCTCCGAGTTCGCGGGGGCCCCGGTGCTCCCTCGGGTGCTTGGGCCACCGTCATCTTCACCGACCTGAACGAGTCAACTTTACACAGACTTCTCCATGGCCTGGGCACCCGTTCCCGGCTGAACAGTTTTCGGTTTGGTGGACAGCTCCGGTGCTGAGGCCGATTCGTCGCGGCGGCGGTGGAGATCTCAGGTCGCTCAGGTACAGGTGTCGGCTTGGGCCATGTCTAACCTCCTTTTGGGTTGTTTGTTTTTGCCTGCACATTCTCATTTTTTTTTCTTCTCGGAAATAAAGACAGTCTGGCTCTTGGCAGAAAGTGACCGACCTGAAGGAATTCACGACCAATGGCAGCGCGAAGCATGTTGATGGACAGCCGTGGTGACTTATTAAAAGGAAGAATCGGTATCACCAGGCGGGAGTAGATGAGTTTCTAGGCCATTGAGGAATAGGTCAACTTGGGTGTCTAGGTAGTGACCTGGTGTCGTTCCGAAAGTGAATCGACCCACAAGGGTTACTTTCATCGGGTCCACGTGTTGCTCTCAGGTAGTTAAAATTGGGTCGCCAAAACAGAAGTTTGGGGGTGTTTTGTTTTTGTTTTTACTATTCTCAAGTAATAGGAATTCAAACACATACAAAGAGGGTCCTGATTGTTACTGGCTGCAGTAGTTAAATATCTGTTGGGAAGTTCGCTAAATTCTTAATTTGCCTTGTTTCTTTGTCTTGGCTCCAGTCTCTCAATGTGATGGAAGCTTGTATTATTTGTTGCGTGAAACTACATAAATCTCAGTTCTCACTCATTTGCTTTGGTGTATAGTTTAGTGTTTGATTCTATATGTATTTGGCAATTTAACAATCGGACCTATGAGGTTTTTCTCAAGGATGCTCTTTCTCTCCAATTCAATACATCATAAGCTTTATTGGAAAAACGTAGCCAATTTGTTGCTTCAGCTTTCCTTCTCCTGTTTATTTATTGACTTACTGAGTAGGCTTTTGTTTTGCTTTGCCTAAGATAATGTCTTGCTGATAGCCCATATTGACCTGGAACAATATTTAGCTCAAGCTTTCCTCAAACTCTAGATCTTCCCATGCAGTTAGGAATGTTAGAATTGAAGTCACCACACTCAATCCTTTCTCTCTCTCTCTCTCTCTCTGTTTTATTATGTTTTTTTCTGATTGATTCAGAAACTTCCATTTTAAAGCAATTACTATGACAACTTGTCTAAGATAATTCATTAGTGTTCTATTGCTGATTAACAAGTCAGCCACAAACCAATTTACAACAAAAAACATCTCTTGTTTCTGTGGGCCAGTGGTTGGGGCACAGTTTTAGTAGGCTGGGTTCTGGGTCCTTTCAGGAGATTGCAGCCAGGCTGTAGGTAGGGGTTGTGATCTGACCTTAAGGTTACTGAGGTGGGATAGGATAACTTCTCCACCACATGGGTCCCTTCTTGGTATGAGGCAGCCACCTTCCCCAAACACGTGCAATACAAGAGAACATCCTAGACCTGAAGATTTTACAACCTAATCTCAGAAATAATATCCCTTTACTGCTGCCCTTGATGTATTTGTAACTACTTTTTTTTTTTTTTTGGCCAGTCCTGGGCCTTGGACTCAGGGCCTGAGCACTGTCCCTGGCTTCTTCCCGCTCAAGGCTAGCACTCTGCCACTTGAGCCACAGCGCCGCTTCTGGCCGTTTTCTGTATATGTGGTGCTGGGGAATCGAACCTAGGGCCTCATGTATCCGAGGCAGGCACTCTTGCCACTAGGCTATATCCCCAGCCCTGTAACTACTTTTTAAGCTCAACTCAAAATAGACAGGGAGAGGATTACATAGAGTGAGAATCCCAGGAGACAAAGATCTTTGCATGACATTTTGAAGCCACCTGCTACAAATTTCCTGGCTAATCACTTGGGTAAGAAAAGCTGAGAAAAATTATGTCCAACAGAAATGCATTCAGACAAGAAAAAATGCTAAATTGTAAAAGAATAAGCAAATGTGTACTAGCTTTGTCTCTGAGAAAGATTTGTTTTTCTTCTTCTAACTATCTGAAGAGGAGAATTTTTTCTTTTTATTTATGTTTCATATTTTTCTTGAAAAGCTTTATGTATGTAAAGACTGCTCATGCTTTATGGTCTGCATGAGTACAGTGTATCACAATTTAATATATTTTATCCACTGCCCTTTTATATCTTTGATATTGGTTAAGCCAGGGATTGGTGGTTTGTGCCTGTAATCTTAGCACTTCAGAAGCTTACGTAGGAGTATTTCATGAACAAGCAAAGGGTGGGATCAGGGAGGAAGTTTTGAATTCAGGACCTTGAGCTTGCTTGGCTTGTTTGGCTGGTACTCTGACCACTTGAACTGTGTTTCTAGCCTGGCTTTTTTCTTCTTTTTATTATCTTTTAATTTAATTTTCATTGTTATTATAAAGGTGATATACAGTTCCATAAGTCGGATAAAGAGTACATTTCTTTTTGAACAATGTTACTCCTTCCCTCATCATCTCCCAGTTTTTCCCTCCTGTTGCCACCCACAAGTTGTATACTTCATTTTCAACATAGAGTCTACTGAGTACCACTGCTGCATTTGTTCACCCATTATCCTACCATGCCACATATATAGAGAAAGCCAGAAGTGGCACTGTGGCTCAAGTGGTAGAGTGCTAGCCTTGAGCAAAAAGAAGCCAGGAACAGTGCCCAGGTCCTGAGTTCAAGCCCTAGGACTGGAAAAAACAAGAAAGATGGAAGATGGAAGAAGGAAGAAGGAGGAAGGAGGAAGGAGGAAGGAGGAGGAGGAGGAGGAGGAGACCTCTTGCTCTCATTTTCTGGAGTTTATTTCGATAGCTATTATTTTATGTGATCAGTGCACACAGGCATTGCACCTTTGTGTTGCTCCCCTAAGAATGTCCTCCTTTGGTCTCATTGTGTGTGAATGTCTAGAGACCTGTATAATTTATCATGTCCCAGTATATATATATATTTTTACCATCCAGTGTGTTTACTGGTACATTTATAGGCACATTCTAGTTACCACAAATGAGGGAAACCATACAACTTACCTTTCTTTGGGCCTGGCTTTCTTCACTTTACATAATTTTTTCCAAGTCTTTCCATATCCTTACAAATGGTACAGTGTCAGTCTTTCTGATTGATAAGTAGAATTCCATTGTGTGTGTATCACATTTTTCCATTGTTTATTCACAGTACCAAATTACAGCATAGGGACCAACTCTTCATAAAACCAAGTAATATTGTAAGCCTATGTGAATTTAAAGAAACACCTACAAATCGTATACCTTTTAGTAAGAAAAACTACTATTGCAGAACCAGATCTTTAAATTTAATGAGTGAAGGCTTTTTTATGTGTTGAATGTACCTTGTGACCTTGTGATACTTAGCTATTTCCCTTTTCTTCTTAGAAAGACCTCCTCATGGCTTTGACCTTCTTTCATTTCTCTGTAGTTGTTGCCTTTAAATTTTGGCAGTCTGATTTGTTATCAGGGTATTTTTTTTCTTTTTAAGATTTGTTTACCCAAACAACTTTGGTGGTCTCTTCTTTTGGATATGAAGAAATAAATAAAAGGATAGGCTACAAATCTGATTCTAAATGTGTCATAGAAATTAATTTTTTCTACTTTCTTTTCTTTTTTTTTGCCAGTCCTAGGGCTTAGACTCAGGGCCTGAACACTGTCCCTGGCTTCTTTTTGCTACCTCTTGTGCCACAGCACCATTTCCAGCTTTTTCTGTTTATATGACACTGAGAAATCAAACCCAGGGCTTCATGTATGCGAGGCAAGCACTCTACCACTAGGCCATATTCCCAGCCCTATCTGATCTTAAAAATAAAATTTCCTTGCTAAATGTGGGAAAAAATCCCTTATTTAATACATTGATTTTTTTTTAATCAGGGTCTCCTACACTTACATTATTATGCTATTTCTTTAAGTAATTCTTCTCAGTGTATTACAGGGATAACAATTATTCTTGAACTCAAACACAAGGTTTTTCAAATTTTCATGTCTGGATTCTATAACTATTGGATTTCTGGCTACAGGCATATTATAATATTAATCACAATAACTTTTGCATGCTCTTTGACCAAATTCACTAATTTTTCACATTCTGCCACCTCACTTTATTATTTCTTCTACATAATCACACTCCTCCATGTTATTGAGTCATTTTAGGGTAAATGTCTTAACCTGAAACTGTTTGCTCATCTTTCATTGACTTTCATGGACTTGGTGATTGAGGGGAAGGGACTATTCGATTCTTTTTAAAATTTCATTTAACATTTTTTAAATGAACTCCATGTTATGGAAACAATTGTTATATCACAGTTGTAACTACTTTCAACGTCCAATGTGTATGTGTAGTTTCTATTATTGATGATGTTCTTGTATCACCTTCCTGTGGTTGTACCTACACTATCTCTGTAATCTTATCTGAGTATATTGGAAACCGTGTTTACTGGTATTGGAAGTAGGAAATTCAAAGGGAATACCAAATTTGAGAGACACAGGGTAAAAAAAGAGAAACAACTACAAAAGCAATACTTGCACAACAGTTTGGTGTAAGTGAACTGAACACCTGGGGGGGGGAGGGAAAGGGGGGAGGGAGGGGGCATGAGGGACGAGGTAACAAAGAGTACAAGAAATGTATCCAATGCCTAACGTATGAAACTGTAACCTCTCTGTACATCAGTTTGATAATAAAAATTTGAAGAAAAGAAAAAATGGCTAACAACATGGCTAGAGTAATAGTCTCTTAACCTAGGAAACTCAAGGCCCTTTGTTCAAACCCCACTACTGTTTAAAAATGGTTAGAATTTCTTTTGTAGCATCTCATATGATCGATCCTGATGAATATTCCGTGTACTTGTGGTAAAAATATGTTTTCAGCATTTGTTGGATGGATTGAGATGATCCGTTTATTCTAGGATGCAAATTAAACTCTGGTTTGTTGATTTTCAAAAAAAAAATAAATAAAATTTCATTTAACATTTTTTGAAATTCATCATGATTAGATTCACATTACAGACTTTGTCTGTAATACATCCAAAGACACATGAATTCTTTTTGCCCTTTATTGAAAAAAATACCCCCTTTAAGTTATAGTATTTCATATTTTGCAATTAATAAAATTAGTATTTGAAAAACTGGAGGTATGAATCTCTCTCACACACACACACGTATGTGAGTAATATGTGAGGATATATTTTGAGAGTCTATAAACATTCCATTCTTTATCAAACTCCATTCAGCATCTATTGATAATTTTTGCTTGTTTTGTTTCCTTTTGGAGGTTATAAAGCAGGGATTTTTTTTTTTTTTTTTTTTTTTTGCCAGTCCTGGGCTTGGACTCAGGGCCTGAGCACTGTCCCTGGCTTCTTTTTGCTCAAGGCTATCACTCTGCCACTTGAGCCACAGCACCACTTCCGGCCATTTTCTGTATATGTGGTGCTGGGGAATCGAACCCAGGGCTTCAAGTATACGAGGCAAGCGTTCTTGCCACTATGCCATATCCCCAGCCCCAAGCAGGGATTTTTATAACTTCATTATTCTGTTATTATTAGTTGGTATTGTCTTGTTAAGAAAGAACTTTGCCTGCTTCTTTACATATTTATTGAGATTTTATGGAGACCTAAGGATTGTTTGTCATGAAATAGATTATAACTCAGTTTTATTTTGATTACCAAATTACCCTAGATTTGGCCAATAGGATCTTCATCAAATTCACTACAAATTTCTCTGTTGATATTATCTCATTGCTTTTGTTTTGTCTTTATCTCACTGGCTATTCATAGCTCACATGTTAGAAGCAGTGCCTTTTGCTAGCCCCATTAAGTTAATCCACGTTGACTGGAAAGGAGGAATTTGGGGAAAAGATGCACTTTTTCCCCATATTCCTGTCAAAAGAGTTTCTTTGGGCACCTACTGTTGACAACACCCCCAAAATATGTAATATGTAGGGGTATAAGAGTTTGTAATAGTATGCTAATATGAATAATTTTTACTGTGGTCACTGAAAAGTCAAGGAAATAACAATATTAACTAAATACTAACATTGTATTTCTAGGTACTACTTTAATACAAATCTAAAAAATACTGCATATTACAAAAATACAGAATGCCAGCAAGCAACTGTATCATGTGTCACATCTCTTTTACATCCAGGATCTGTTTTACAGCGCTGTTATTGGTGGAGCTATACTTGTATCAGCATGAACAATAGGACATCAAAGAATTGAAGCATATCTCATGGAAATAGAGTGTTCATCATTTTTACTTGATGAAAATGATTTTTCCAAAATAAAAGTAATATCTAACATGAATCGATTATTAGTCCTATAGTGAACTTTATGCATATTATTGTTTAATACAGCAGCCTTTTGCACTGTTAAGATATTGTTATGATCATTATTTTTTCACATTTCATATGAACAAATAAAGCTGATGTTTAGAGTAAGTAGTTAAAATTTCCCCAAGATCTGAAAGTAATCAATATTCAAACTAAAATCAATCTGATTTCACAGCTCCACAAACCATGCTTCCTGTATGATTTACTTAATACATTACAGAATGATTTTCATATCCTTTTGAAATTTTTATCAATTTTCTGACTAACTGTATTCCATGTCCTTCTTACCCTAAGCAGAATGGGGGAAGGGATGGAGCACTGTATTTTTTACTTTCTATAGAGGATAAACGTATTTATTCAGATTGGTTTATTATACTGTATTCCTACTTAATATCAAGAATTACTTAAAAGAAAAAAATAGTGCTAAAGGATTTGAAGGACTGTGTGACATTTAAAAACGAAAAATGAACATTTTCTTTGTCCTAACTATGTCTACACGAGCTCCATTCCTTCCCTATCCACATCACTCTGTGGTGTTTTGTTGTTTTTTTTAAGAGCCAGCTGCTAGCTTTGCTTCTTTCTACCTTCTGAATACTTTCTGAATCATGTTATCCAGTACTCAATTTAAATGATGCTCATTAAAGTCCAGAGCCTAGGGAAATAACCCTGATTTTTTTTTGTTCCCTAGCAACAGATCTAAGTGTAACAACAGCTGCTTAGCCATATGCCCCTAGAAGATGTTGTAGAGGAAATGCACAAAAATTGTTCTTAAATGCCTTACATCTTGGCGTGTCTGACACCACGGTGACCATATTTGGTTGCTTACCTTCAGTAGTAGTATAAAATAATAAGTATGAATAAAACAATAAAATTTCATTATTTTTTAAAAAGCATGCTAGATAAGATTAGCAAATAATGTGATTTATATATTTTCTTGTGAAGTTAAAGAAATATCTTGATTAAAATAAATATGCATTTCCATGTGATTTAGAATCTCATGAAATGTGGCATTTCTGTCAAAACTAGGTACTTATTTTATAAAGTAATATGGAATATTTAAACATTAACCAAATGTAGAACTCTGATACTATATATTTAATTTAAATTTTATTGTAAAGGTGACGTACAGAAAGGTACATAATGAGTGCATGTCTTTATGAACAATTTCACCCCCTCCCTCATGTTCTCCCAGTTTTTCCCCTCTAGACCCCCCTCCCAAGTTGTAATATTCATTTTCAACATAGTGTCTACTGAGAATCACTTTTGAATTGGTTCATCATTTGTCCCACTTCTTCTACGATTTCCCTTCCCTTCCCCAAATCAGATAAACTTATATACAAGACAAAGGGTATAGAAATAAATAATGACATCAGGGAATAAACCCAAGGAAAAAAAGAAAGTAGAAATAACTGAAAACAGTACAATAATAATCATTTCTTGCTTCCATTTCTTGGACTTCATTTCAAAAAGAATCATTTTATATGGTCATATGCATGTAGCTGTTGTGGTCCTCACCTAAAAATATCCTAGACATATTCTAGTTATTACAAATGAGGAAAACCATGATATAATTTTTTCTGTTAATAATTTTTTACTATCTCTATCATATTGCCTTTTCCAGAATGTCATAATTGGAATCATATTTTCAGATTGACTTCTTTCACTTAGTATTATGCATGTAAGTTTCTTTCATGATATTTTGTAATTTGTTAGCTCATTTTTTAGTGCTAAATATTATTCCATTGCATAGATGTCATGTGGTCTAAACATTCACCTACTAAGTATATCTTACTTGCTTTTAAGCTGTGGCAATTACTAATAAAACTGCTATAAGGTTTCATATATGAGCTTCTGTGTATATACAAGTTACACACACACACACACACACACACACACACACACACACACACACACCCCCCAAGAATTGAGAATGCTTTATAATATGGTAAAAATATAATTAATTTTGTATGAAGCTGCTCAATAGTTCTTCTTAAGTGGCTATATCATTTTATATTCCTCTGTCTTTGCAATGATTTGGTTCAGTTACAGTTTTTAATATATAATAGGTAGGCAGTTGTATCTAATTGATTTGTTTAGTTTTAGCAAGGATTTACATGGTTAAAAACTGAGGAAAAATAGAAAAACAGAAACATTCCCTGCTCTCCATGGCTGAAATGGGAATTAAAGACTCAAAATGGCTCCTCTTTGTAACTTTTGTACTTCTTGAGCTAGACAAATACAGGTGGTCATATCAGTCTAACAACTCCTAACCCTTAGACAGGTGAGTGAGGCCACCCAAACCCAAATGACTTTTAGGACTTCCTTTTGCTACATACGCCCTTTCCCTCTTTCTATCTTGGAAGGGTTCAGGAAGTTTCCAGAATTTTATAATATTTTCAATGACAGAAAATTGAGAAAGTTCCCACTGTTTCTCCTAATCGTGTAACCTGACATTCAAAAGGAGATACAGTAGGAGGAGCGCCGATCTGCTTTTTTAATTTATTTCCTGGTTTTAACTTTTAAGTCTGTCCCTTTGTATAGTTATTTAAAAAATAATATTTCCCTGTCTCCTTACCTATTTCTCAATCCGGTCTTGTTTACCCTTTACACAAGTTTGGTCCCTTTTAACCTTTAAAGGTGTACAGAGGGGTGATGGTCCATGTTGCATAGCTGCTTGTGTTGAAAGTGGACTGTTAGACCAGACTGGAAAAAGAAAACCAAAAAGTCATTCTATCTCATTTAAATGATAACTTGGGAAATTAATTTGACAGGAAATTCAGTTGACAGGCTTCCATTATCAGGAACAGAAGATGACAAGGATCAGAATATACTGATGAAAGTCATTTAAGGTTATTCTTTTAAGTGAAAGAGAAATAAAAAAGACATTAACGAAAATCCATCTTTTAAAGGTGAAGTATTTGCCAGGCACCCATAGCTCACAGGTATAATTCTAACTACTCTGGAGGCTAAGGTCTGAGGATCATGATTAAAAGCCAGCCTGGGCAGCATGAGACTTTTATCTACAATTAACCACCAAAAAGTCAGAAGTACAATTGTGGCTCAAGTGATAGCTAGCC
The DNA here is from genome assembly GCF_023159225.1 of Perognathus longimembris pacificus. Taxonomy (NCBI): domain Eukaryota; kingdom Metazoa; phylum Chordata; class Mammalia; order Rodentia; family Heteromyidae; genus Perognathus; species Perognathus longimembris. Next base: position 17,694,124 of record NC_063181.1, on the reverse strand, counting down.
TTGAGCAAAAAAGCTCAGGAACAGCTCCCAGGCCCTGAGTTCAAGCCCCAGGAGCAGTACACACACACACACACACACACACACACACACACACACACACACACACACACACTGTTTGCTGTATGAATAATTAATAGTATTTTTAAAGGAGTCATAGAGAAATGGAAAATCTATAGATTTAGCATAGAGAATATACCTCCCACTCACAGTGTATTCGATTCATAGTTACTGTGATGATAACAACTGATGTCTGTTTTAGATGGCAGTGGTCATTAACAGCTATGCTATATTGAGAGCCTCATGGAGGCTTAATGACTCCCAGGAATAAGATTTTTGTCCTTGATGAATCTGGCTGTTTCTGTTGTATCTCGCTGTTTCAATTTTCAATTCCTTAAAATATGAGGTTGAGCATCTTTTTGGGTGCTTCTTTGCTATTTATAAATCTTCTTCAGTAAGATTATTTATTGAGATTTTTTTTCTAACAGGAAAAGGAACACAGAAAATTTACTAAATGCTTAAAGTATAAGAATATTAGATTATCCACTGAGCTTTTTTTTATACACTTTTAAGTGGGTTGTTCATTTTCTTCTTGTTGGGTTTTAAGACTTCTTTGTATACTTTGTATACTAGTACTTTTATATACGTTTTTGTTTTTTTTCCTCCCAGTTTTCAGTTTGTCTTTTTATTTCTAAATTTCTAGTTTTCTTTGGGGGGGGGGGGTTGAAGGTTTTTTAATTGTTATTATAAAAGTAATGTACAGAGGTGTTACCTTTACACAAAGTAAAGAGTACATTTCATTTTGGACAATGTCAACCCTCCCCTAACTCCCAGTTTTTCCCTACCATCTCCACCCACAAGTTGTATGGTTCATTTTCAACATAGAATCCAGTGAGTTACCACTGCTTCATTTGCTTACCCTTTTAAAATAAAAATTTTAAGCTCAACTATTAATTTAAGAACTGATACTATTTTTGTTGCATTATGCTAGAGAAGAAAGGGGTTTTGTGTGTGTGTGCAAAAACAAATTTTACCACACTTTAAAAACCATGTCATATATAAACTCTACCCCTAACACATATACATATAACCTTACTTAATAGTTTAAGCTGGTGGAATGCCAAACAGTTTAGTGTGAGGAGCTGAAGTTAAAAATTATCCTGCATTATTTTTTTCTGCTTTCATCAATAAGGAATCGAATAGGCTAGACATTGTCCAGACAGCAGGCAAATACTTACCTTGTTTGCATCATGTGGGCTACTTCTTTTGTTTTTTTTGGCCAGTCCTGGGGCTTGGACTCAGGGCCTGAGCACTGTCCCTGGCTTCTTTTTGCTCAAGGCTAGCACTCTGCCACTTGAGCCACAGCGCCACTTCTGGCCATTTTCTGTATATGTGGTGCTGGGGAATTGAACCCAGGGCCTCATGTATACGAGGCAAGCACTCTTGCCACTAGGCTATATCCCCAGCCCCGGGCTACTTCTTTTTAAGTACTGAAAATATCTTTGAAATTCTCTGAACTTCTACTCAATTTCTAAATTATTCCTAGGAATATACAGTCTCTGATCTCTTGCATTTTGATTTTTGTTTTGTATTTCTGTTTTGTCTTTGTGGGTGCTTTTAATTTTTTTTTCTTTTCTTTCTTGTTTTGAAGTCCAAGCTAGATGTTTTCTAAATATCGGTATGTATGTAAATATCTGTATGTACATGTAATACATGTAACAGAACCAGTACTGCTCTGATTTCAGACAGATGGAGAAGCATACCTTGTGCCTTCCAGGTACTTCAGGAATCCACTGGGCTATAAAGAGAAGAACAAGAAAATTAGTCTAAATTATTATGATTCTTCATTTAAAGCAACCACAGAACCAAATAAGTTGTTAGTTATTGCTGAGCTATTTATCCTGGTGTTCTAGGTGTCTAATTTATAAGGTTTTAGAATTAGACTTCAGGGCCTATGTTACATTTTATTACAGTCTACAACGTAAGTGTAGACTGGCAAGCATAAACTACAAGTCTGTTTCACAGCTGTTATGCATCTGGGAGTTTGGTTAAAAGGGGCCAGCTTAGCTTAGCCTGAATTGTGATAAAAAGCAGTGTCTGGAGGACTTTTAACTAAAGTCCTATGCTGTGATCAGAGCTTTATTTAATACTGGCCCATACGTCCACATAATTAGAGTTTGTAAGAGTCTTTAGGACATCAGTAACTTCTAAACCTTACCACATGAAAAATGATTTTGTCACCTGTGGACTTTAAAAGTAGTTAGCAAGCTAGAATGAAGGTGATGATCAGACCAAACATTCCTGAAACTTTCTCTATCCAAACTTGTCACTTAAAATGTTCCACCTATTCTTCATAATATACCACTGCTTTTCTTAGGCTTTAATTAGGAATTTTAATACTGATAAATGAATGCTTCATGTCAGGTTTGTTATACCATTGGGAAGAATGGATTACTTTTTTAACGTCACCCTTATTACACTCTGGCAGGCTTGCAGATGGGTCAAGGGCTGTGGAGAGTGGCCAGAAACCAGCAGCTCCAGCAGGAAGGCTATAGTGAGCAAGGCTACCTCACCAGAGAGCAGAGCCGGAGAATGGCGGCAAGCAGCATCGCTGGTACCAATCACCGGAAACAAGTCCAAGGAGGCATTGATATATATCATCTTTTGAAAGCAAGGAAATCTAAAGAACAGGAAGGATTCATTAATTTGGAAATGCTGCCTCCAGAGCTAAGCTTCACCATCCTGTCCTACCTGAATGCAACTGACCTTTGCTTGGCATCCTGTGTTTGGCAGGACCTTGCTAATGATGAACTTCTCTGGCAAGGGTAAGTTAAACCCACCAATATTTGATGCAGAGCTCTGAACACAGTCATGCTTAATGCTTTTTCAGAACCTCCTGCATATATTATGAGATAACTTCTTTTAACTTAGACTTGGACTTTGTGCTATTAAATCCTGGGAAAATAAAAACATTTTTGTCATCACAGCCAGTTTTGATATTAGGAAGAGGAAGACAATAATGGCTTTATGGTAAGAAGAGGAGGATCACTGTGTAGTAATGTACTTGTGTCAGTTATTCTAAGAAATTGCCAGTACATTCCAAAACTGTACAAGATTCTAAAGTTAAAATGTATAGTTAGAAATGAGGAGTCTCACATCTCTGTAGTAGATTGTGCTTTTCATAGAGTTCTGTCAAAGTAATCAATAACTAACTCTCAAATGCTATTGCTTTTATTGTTTTCAAACAGGAGTATATGTATGTTTACCTACATATTTTTTGGACAAAATTGCTTGTTGGCATAAATTTTAACTGGTAAAACCTTCACTTATGTGTTTTTCTAAACACTATTTTGTGAAGTAAGCAAATATTAGTAAGTAGATGGATCAAATCACTAGCTGAACTTAAAACAGATTACAGAAATTTTAGCAGTGGCTATCTAAGAGTGCTGGTATCATATAATCTACTTCCTTAATCTTAGATACTCCTGAAATAGCATCACACAAAAATATTATATGTACATTTTTTCTTTTAAGTCTTAAGATCATCACCAAACATAGAAGAATTTGAATCTCAGATTTTCTGGCATTCTTTATTGAAGTTTGTTTAAATATTTCATTTATTTTAAAATTGAATTTCATAATGATAAATAGCATAGCAACAAGTCTTTTTTAAGGTTGGAGGGTTTTTTTAGCAGAACTTGGGTATAAAACTTAGAGTGTTTGCTAGGCAGGCTCGTTATTGCTAAACCATAATTCAAACCCTCAGACTTTAATTCATTTCTAACTATAAATCTAATTGAGAGAATTAAGAAGTTAACCTAAATTGCCAAACTGTAATGAAAGTATATTTGTTAGTATTGACATTTCTAACTTAGGCTTTCTGGTATCACAGCAATATAGTATAAAAATTATATAGTTCTCAGCCAATAAATCTTCAAAAGCCACTAGTTTCATCTTGTAACTTTCTCACTGCTTTGACCTGGTAAAGGCACTGTGTAAGAGAAAAGTCTATTAGTCATGTTTCAAATTAATGTTATTAATGCGTTATATGAACATAAGAGGAAATTAAGTAGTTTAAAAGTGACCAATTTTTTTTTTTTTTTGCCAGTCCTGTGCCTTGGACTCAGGGCCTGAGCACTGTCCCTGGATTCTTTTTGCTCAAGGCTAGCTAGCACTCTGCCACTTGAGCCACAGTGCCACTTCTGGCCATTTTCTATATATATGGTGATGGAGAATCGAACCCAGGGCTTCATGTATACGAGGCAAACACTCTTGCCACTAGGCCATATTCCCAGCCCAAAAGTGACCAATTCTTGATTTTCTTTTCTACATTTTATACCTCTAAAACTTCACTTATATTCCTATGTTTGAAGTTTAAAACGTTTATTTTTAAGCTTATGTGCTCAGTCAGAATGAATTTTTCATTTGGGGTTTAAATCAACATTGTTCATCTCTGAAAGAAATGTTTTCAGAACATTTCTGAGCATGGCAACCCATACTTGTAAACCCAGGGAAAACCTCTGGAGAAGAAACGTGAGTTCCAAACCAGCCTGGACTCCATAGTGAACCCATTTTGGTAACTTCTGTGATATCTAAGAAATGTTTCCTTTATTGTTTGCCATACAAGTATGCCTATAACTGTGGGTCTTCTTTTTATTCTTTTTCCAGGCTTGCACAAACTCTCAATCCTCCTGCCTTCCAAATGCTAGGCTTTATAAGTGTGTAGTACCATACCTGGGCTGGGTTTTCTTTTACTTTGTGATAAGTTGTTTCTGTTTGTAAGTAAAGGCTGGCTGAGTTTTTATATTAACTTCAACTGTGTTGAACAGTGGAAAATGTTAGGCAATTCTGTTGCTTATACATAGTTTAATAATAAAACTTACAAGCTATGTTGATAAAGACTAGTTATTATATTTATAGTTTCAAACTCAATAATTTCATTCTGTTGGTTAAAAAAAAAACAATGCAAGTTTTTAAGTCAACTCTGATATCCATTTATCCTCACAACTTTTGATACTACAGACCTAAGCAATAAATTGTTCATATTTGGGTATGTATGAGTATATGTATATGTGAGGATGTTTAAAACAAAAATCAATAATGATTATTAGAGATGAAACTATAGTTTTCTCAGCCAGAAGCAGGTATTTTAAACATACACACAACACTTTACATAATCTTGGAGCAAAGAACCAAAAGCATATTAAAATATAGTTTTAGTCTGGTCTCTAATGAACTTATATTTAAGACTTTATATGGTGCATATCCAAAATTTCTAGAAATTATCAAATAAAACTTTACCTTCAAGTAATAACTAGTGGCCCTTCCCTATAAACTGAGTTAGAAATCACTATCCTAAACTGAAGGAAATAGTATATTTTCACATAAGAATAGTTAGTAATTTGCAGGTTTTACAGAATTGTTATACAGTCATGAATCATTGTGATAGTAAAGAACAAATGTTTTTTGTTTTGTTTTGTTTTTGTTGTTCTGGAAATGGAACCCAGCACTTTGGACATGCTAAACAAGCACTCTGTCTCTGAGCTACATCTCCAGCCTAGGAACCAGTGTTTTTAAAGCAGTATCTAAACATGCTTAACATCACAGCTTTTGATGCTCTAGATAGATTTAAGACGTATTGGATTCAAATCATGATGCTCATATGAAGCTGTGTAACTTTGAACAACTTTTTTGTCTCTGCTTCTTATATGTGATGTCTGCATTAAAGAACTGTTGACAGAATTGAGCAGATTAATACAATTAAAATATTTAAACTAGTACCTGACATCTAGTAATCTCTTTGAAAATTAAATACAATAACTTTTTGTCTCATTTTTTCTTAATTTGTACAGATTGTGCAAGTCCACGTGGGGTCACTGTTCCATATACAATAAGAACCCACCTTTAGGATTTTCTTTTAGAAAACTGTATATGCAGCTGGATGAAGGCAGCCTTACCTTTAATGCCAACCCAGATGAAGTAAGTGAAGGATTTATATCATTTGTATCAAATGAACTTTATTATAAGCTTGCTGCAACTTTGTAACACAATAAACTGGCAGGTAAAATACCAAGTCATTGAGCATACCTTTTAAGTCACTGAGAATCCCAGTCAGTATCGTGTGGTTGTGCTAGAATATAGTCTTTTTTTTTTTTTTTTTTTTTGCATTTCCATGTTACTTGCTTATCCTTCTACCTGCTCACTTACATATGACTGTCTTATACTGGTCTTACTGAAATACAAATTAGCAGTTAGCATAAAATTTTGATACTCCTATAGAACATTATCTACAGCATGTTTTTCCTGTTTATTTTTTCCATTTACTAGTTTTATCAGGTAAACATACAGAACACCATTCTAACGTCTAACATCTGAATTTTAATTGTTAAATGATACCTTTAAAATAGTTTTTTGTTTTTTGGGGTTTTTTTTGGCCAGTCCTGGGCCTTGGACTCAGGGCCTGATCACCGTCCCTGTCTTCTTCCTGCTCAAGGCTAGCACTCTGCCACCTGAGCCACAGCGCCCCTTCTGGCCGTTTTCCATATATGTGGTGCTGGGAAATCGAACCCAGAGCTTCATGTGTAGGAGGCAAGCACTCTTGCCACTAGGCCATATTCCCAGTCCCCCCTTTAAAATAGTTTTATAAATTTCCATATAGACAGAAACTACTTCCATAAAATTAACTAATTTTGTGTTAACTATTTAATTCTTAACATAGAGAAATGATCAAATGTAAAGAAAATTTTCCTTGGTCTTATTATTTTAAATTATTTTTGAAAAGGTTATGCTTTAAATGTTTAAGTATCTTCTACACTTAATCCTTGAAACCAAAGTGGAAGTTATATAGCACTCAGGGCTATTACTTCTGGGTACATTATTTCTGAAAGAACTTAACTGAAAGAATTAGTTTACTTAATTTTCAAAAACCAACTTTGTCACTTGTTGTGAAAGTATTAGGACTATTTAATTAAATCAAACACCAGATTTTCCTAAACTTACCTTAACTTTTTTATAACTAGGCAAATATTTCTCCAATGTAAACTATTACAATCTTAAATGGAAATACTGATTTTATAAATGTACTGAATACCAGCAATGATGTTAACTTTTAAATAAATTGATATTCATTAAGTACATGTATTTTTCCTTGAGCACATGTAAAAACCAAATAAAATACCATTGCAAAGTTTTACTGCTATACACACATCTTATCATTTGACTCTTACCTTTACAAAGGTAAAGAAAGATAGATACAGAAAATTAGATATAACATGCACACATATATATATATATATATAATATTTGTTATCTTCCTTGTAAACATATACAGTATAAGCACATCACCTTTATGATCTTGTGCTGTGGTATTCCTGCTATAGTTACCTCCTGAGATTCTGCTATAATTAAATATTTAGAGAATAGCATAGTTTTTATTTCTTTATTAGAATTAGACATTCCTTGTTCCTATGGTAAACTTTATAATAAGATAAACATTTTACTTCCAACTGTTCTAAGAGTTGAACAATGGCTAATGGAGAAAATCTAAGAATAGTGTAATGTTTTACTCTACAATAGATAAGAATCAGGAGAGGCCGCTATCCAAAGTCCGAAACTCACTTCTATCATAAATTTTGTTGCTATTGGATAATACTAATATCTTTAATTTGCATCACTTGCAAATGTTACATTGTTAAGAAAATGTAACTTGATAAATACCAAGCTGTAGGCTGTATTGCAAAGTCAGAGAAAGTGAATATAATTGCAGATATGGATTATAAGTAATTATTTCTTGATAAAAGTTGCAATTTTAAAGCATATAAAGCCATCCTTTTGTGCAAAGATTAAAAGTAGGCTTAAACTAGTAGAATATGGATAGTTTTAAAATCTAAATTAGAAAAACTAGATGCAAAAATATATTTCTGTCTTTACAGGTACATATATCAAATTATAAAATTCTTGTTAGCATCTTCTCTAGAACTTTTAAGGGGAGGCAGGAAAAAGAGCTATAATTCTAGTTCGTTTATTAATCTGTCAAGAATTTTTTTAAATTTAATTCAAACATTTGATAAGAGAGGGAATTGAAATTATTATGAATATAATTTAAAATAAGATTGTTATATCACTTTTATGATCATCAGATCTTAATTCTCCATCCTATCTTCCATTGTTATTGAGAGTTGACTGTAGTTTCTTTTTCTTCCCTGCCTGGCTTGAACATAAATATACTGGAGCATTCCCAAGATACTGAATTTACCTTTCTGATAGGGCCAAATAGTTCTGCCAGGAACCACAAAACCAAATCACTCAAAGTGTTTGTGGTTCCAGAATTCTAATTCTATTATTCTACCAGCAATTTAGCAGGTATTGGCTAAGAAAGAAGAATTCTATCTTTGCCAGAAAACATTTAGGATATAAATAGGCAAAAAGGACATTGAAATACATTTAATATCTTCAGAAAGTGAGAGGAGGGTATTTTAATGACTATATTTTGTACTTTCACTGCTAAGACAAATAATATCAACTTGGTTGATTGTTTACCAATCAGGTCTTCAAAACTGAAATCATATCCATGAATTATCCAAAAATATTTTCTTAAGTGGAACTTGTGAGCTGAATGTTAGCCAGGTCCTTAGAATGATTTGTCACCGTTCTGAATGCTAGAAATCACATACTATTTGAAGTTTGATTATTTATTTATTTACTTATTGCCCACTCACCGGAGCATTGTCATCTGACAATTCATTTAAGTAAACAGATATTATGTTCAAATGCAAGTGCTATTTATTTACTAGAGGTGCCTGAGATAAGATGTGTGTAATTGTTCAGTAATATATAAAGTCTACTTTTCTGTAATTGCTAGTTTATACATAACAATCTCATAGCAAGCATCATTAGAATATTATAAAAATAAGAATACTTACAGCCACAGGGAACAAGATTCTGCAAAGGACACCGTTCGTGTCACCGATATGGGTAACCAAACTCCACAGCAACTGCTGGCAGTGGCTCATGGGGTGGGGGAGAGCATCTGCACAATCTGTGGTAGGATTCTCTAGCACGCTGTTGTTATCTGCATGACGTTGTGATCTCCGCTGTTTGTAACGTCTTGACCTTGTGCATGAGCTTGTGTACTCTGTGGCAGATGGCCACATTCTAGCAAAGGAATGTGCTGAGACCTGTCTGTTTACATGAAGTTGTATTTCCCCTGCATGTATCAGTCGTGTGTATCAAGTTGACTCCCCTGGCAGCATTATAACAAACGTTAATTGTACTTGCAACCAGTGAACTATGTTACTTTTGCTCCATTTTCTGGAACATTTTTTGGTAGCATCTAAAAACTTGAGGTAAACATGGTTTAACCTTAATACATGTTAGGCTCTTCTTCATTTGTGCATTATAAGCAGCTTTTGAAAATATCCTCACTGAGGTCATTAAAAAAGGTTTTTAAATTTTTTGATGCAAGCACATTTTTCCTATATTCATACACAAAGACTGACATGTATACAATTACATGTGGACTGACCATAGATAGAACTTATTATGAAAAATATTCTAATTCTAACCTATCTATAAGTTGTCAATGGAAATGAATATGTAATTTATCTTAAAGACAACATGCATATTATTTTTGTAGTTGGACCAGCTAAAGTACAAACAGGAAATTTATAAGAATTCTTTATTATGGAAAAGATCTCAGGAGTTTGTATACAAGTTTTACTGATACTGAATTTTACTGACTTTTCGCTCTCCTATACAGCAACAAAGTGTTCCTTCCTATTACTTCATAACTCAGTAAAGTACTGACTTATCAAAACATATGGATAAACTTTTTCAAATGTATTCTTTGGGAATACATAGTGAGAAACAATTTCTCAAGTCTAATAAATTTGAACAAAATAGGTTTATTTGTTGGCTGTTCACAGCATTTCTTTTTAAAACATTTATTTCTAATACATTGATACACATGTGAATAAGTAGTGTGTTCCTAGGGTGTTTGCTTTAATAGTTTCACTTGTTGTTATTGGTAAAGGAACATTCCAGGGAATACACTTTTGAGTAGCATAGATTATCTTTAATCTTATGTTGTGTAAATAAATATATTAAAATAGCTAAATAGGCTGTTTATAGCTATGTAATATGATCTCTCTAATGAGTATGATGATCTATAATTGCTTTGTTTTCCTATAATCTTCTCGATTGTTAATGTGTATGGACCTACTGACTTGTAATCTTCTCCATAATCTGATAGTATTTAGTTTAAGAAAGAGAAAAGGAAAAACCTGAAAGTTAAATTTGAGTCTTGACTGAGGTACTTTTTCATGTTCTGAATTGTGCTTGTTGTTCATTTGTTAATTACTTTGCCTGTATAACAACTTTACAGAAAAGAGAACTTCAGCTAATAGTGAATTGAATTATATAAATTTTTTTTTACTTCATAAAAGTCACCAGAAGGATGTCTCACAGTGATACAGTGATAATGTCATTTATCCTTCCTCTGTTCACTAGAGCCCGCTCTTAATAGCAAGATGGTCACTACATCTCATATTGTCACATGCTTAAGTGACTATGTTCCCAAATAAAAAGAGGGCAGAAAGAAGGTTCTTCTTTATAGTCCTTAGACTTTTTAGGTGAGGGGGGAAAACAGCTTTTTCAGAAGCCTTCTTTTCATTTTGTTTTGTTTTGTTCTGATACTGGAATTTGAACTCAGGACCTTACCCCTCAGTTTGTTGTCTACGTAACTCTAAACCTCAGTTCTCAAATCTTAGCCTCCTGAGTAGGATTATTAATGTGAGACACCAGCACCTGGCTTCTCCTTTTCTAGTGAACAGATCTGAGTCACATGAACTCCTGGACTATTAGGGTAAAGACTAGAATATATTGCATGATTGGCATGATTGGTTCTAAGATGCTAGAAATAGTGAAAAGAGAGACATGTCTTGGCCAAGCATCTGTAATGTCTTTTAACCAAAGTTTATAATTATAAAGTTTATAATTCTTTTTTACTTCTGGTCTCTTTAGGGTCTGAGATTTTAATGCCCAGATGAACACTATTAATAGCAGCTGCATACAATCTGATTTGATAGCTAACACCATCTTCTTGACATTTCAGATCCTCTTACCACTGAGTATACAGACAGAAGGAAAAAGAGGAAAGAAAAGAGGTGGTTATACTATGGTGTGGTTAAACTCATCACTACAGGATATAGATACTACTGCAAAGTGAGGAAAAAAATGACCAGAGTAGAAGTCAGATATCTTAAGTATTCTTTCTCATAGAACTATATTCTGTGGTAGAAGTAATTTAAGAACTTTGCAGTAGGCCTATATCATCCATCAATTGAGTCTTCACTGAGGGAAGCACCTAGACCCAGCTGAGTGGCTGTCTATAAGAGTTCAGTTTAGGTCATTCCAAGATAAACGTGTTGGGTCTGTTCCCCTTGCCTTCTGTGGCATCTGTGTAGTAAAGTTCTGACTCCAGCACATGCACATGTGTCTTGAATAACCCTAGCCTTTGGTGCATTGACGAACATGCACTGAGAGAACTACCTACAATGACTATCTACATGCAACCGTGACAGGTTAGAAAACATCAGACTGGAAAGTGCCTTCCATGAGCTCATTAGCCCTGGACCCAGAATCATTTGGAATTGCTTGTTATATAAGATATTTTTCTTTTAAAGTAAATTTATCCCTTTACTTGATTTTTTAATTAGGGGCTTCCTATATGGGCAGCCTAAACCATCCTCATGTAATTATTATGCCATTATTACCCAAAGTAATAGGAGTTTGATATGTAATCCTGAATGTATATTCTAAACATTGCTAATTAGCAAATGAATTTGTTTCCAAAGCTGACAAGAATATAGTCAGAGAAATGGAAAGGGTCCCTCACCAAATAAAAGCTTACATAGTTTCTCCTCTTATCTAACAGTCCACAAAGCCCCTTCATCTTTCAAAAATATCAGTTAACGTACAAAAATATGCCCTTTGGATTTGTAAAATGCTATCTTCTATCTAGACAAGTTAATCTATTAGCTACTTACAACTAACTAGTCAAGTGTGCTAATCTGGAGGCCATTTGTGCTGTGTTGAGGGTAATGTGGTATATGTATATCCTACGTATCATCTGTCTCTTGAAAATCTGATTCATTAGTTGATTTTGTGATTAAGAGGCCAATCTTATGCTTTTATTAAGTAAACTTTATTTAATCCCTTGGCCTACCCATGCTCTAAAGCAAGTATATTTTAACTAATTAATTTTCTTTCATATCATAAAATTTTTGGAAACTTATTCTCATAATCAGTCTTAAGATTCTGAATCACTTTTGGCTACTCAGTTAAAATGCGTCTTCAAATTGATGTTTAATTATTTAGACAGGGATTTTGACCTTTGATTACTTGGACTGGCGCTCAAGCTTAAAAGTATAATTTGAGGCATTTCAAGGTATACTACAGTTTTCTCTGCTCTTCATATTTGGTTCTGTTTGTGTGGGGGTGTTTTTTTTTTCTGGTATTACTTTATTATTATTTTATCCTAGTTGGATAGGAAATCCTTAAGTTTATGATTTTTCCTAAAAGTCAGCTGAAGATTTATACACATAGATTTGAATATTCATTCAACAAATATTTACTAAGTATCTGTGCTTTATACTTGTTATGCAGCTTTACTTTGGGACAAGTTATTGCATCACTGTAGGGTTCAAATTTGCTGTTCTGTGAAGTAGAGGCAGTCCTGTTGTCTATAATGTCATCTTGTGTTGACTAGTGTTTTTAACTGCTCATATACATGATTCTAGATATTTATACTGGATGTACTAGCTTTGAGAACAGGTGCTGCTCTGGCTTTGGAACTTTTAGATTCTGGCAGATAACTAGTTGCAACCTGTGTAAAGATCTTTTAGTAAGTATGTATTGGCAACTTCAACATGTCCAAGCTGTGGTAACATCCCTTGCTTTTAATTGTATTTCCTGAAATATAATGAAATATCTGTTGCAAATATAACAATTTATTTTCATGATTATGCCTCATTTATCTTTTCAGAAGTCATTTATAATTGAGTCCAATGTTATGAAAATGAAAGTATATTTTGGCTCAACTGGTGATTACATGAACAAATATTTTCTCCATTGAAATCCAAACTATATTTCTAATTTACTTGCCTACTATTAAGGCAGGTTTTGTTGTTGTTTCTGTTTTTACCAGTATTGGGAAATGAACCCAGGGCCTTGTGCCTATAAGATAGGCACTGTACCAACATTTTTTATCTTGATTATTTTTTTAATGCTGGACTGTAATCCTCCTACTTCTACCTCCCTGTGTTCTGTGGATGGCCCCTGCACCCATCCATTTTGCTTTGCTGGCAACTAGCATAAGTGGGGAACACTATTTTTCCACTATCATTGGTTGAGATAGAGTTTCATGAACTTTCCTCTTAATACCCAAGCTGGCCTTAAACCTCTGTTCCCTGATCTTCACCTCTCTAGTTTGGAATTGCAGATTTGAGCCACTATTCCAGTTCATAAAAAGTTTTTATTTTAAAATAGATTTGAGCTGTTAAGATGTACTTAGAAGTGTAAATACTAAGTTCTAGGTAATTCAAAACTAATCAATTAGTTGTATATGTGCACATTGTGTGTATATTATGTGTAATATTCGTATGTGACTTCTATTAAGTAAGAATTCTAACTTCGCTACCATTAAGTTCTTCTTTCTTCATTAGCTTAAATTATTATTTTTTTTGCCAGTCCTGGGTCTTCAACTCTGGTCCTGGGTGCTATCCACAAGTCTCTCTGTGCTCAATGCTAATGCTCTACAATAAGCAACAGTGCTACTTCTTGCTTTTTCTGAGTAATTTATTGCAGATAAAAGTCTCTCACAGACTTTCCTGCCCTGGCTGGCTTTGAACCAGGATCCTCAGATCTCAGCCTCTTGAGTAGCTAGGATTAGAGACATAAGCCACGGGTGACAGCATCTTAAGTTATTATTAATAACAAATAATAGAGTCTTATCCTAATAGGGAATCCTATGCCCATAGTTTGACTTAAGATGCTTTTTTTCCTTGATAGAGACAAATTACAGATAGAAGGATTTTTTTTTTCTAAGAATCTTGCTTCAACTCAGAGCCATGTGGTAGTTATATTTGTCAGTCATAATTTGTGGTCATTATAATTTGATATATTCTAGTCACAGGTATGGCTCTTTTTAGAGGATATTAGTACCTAAAGATGTGGTTTATTTTCTCTTTGAGGCTATTAGAACTATAATAGCGACTTCTATTATTCACCTGAAATTATAGATAACAGGGTTCATATTTGTTTGACATTGCTGTCTCTCAAAAATAAAACAAAAGAACAAGCACAAAAAATCCTATGCCTCCCCTTCATTGTCTCTAGAATTTATTGGGGTTTTCCTGGATTTTTGTTTTTGCTAGTACTGGGTTTTGAACTCGGGACCCTGTTCTTGCTCAACTTTCTCATCTGATTATCTGCTCCTTGAGCCACACTTGCAGCCTGGCTTCTTCTTGGTTATTTTGGAAATGGTGTCTCTTAGATGTTTCTGCTCACATTAGCCTCCAATCGTGATCCTTTAATCTCAGCTTCCTGAATATCTGAGACTCCCAAGGGTGAGCCACCAGTGGCCACCTGAAATGTCACTTTAAGGTACAAAAAGAGATTCAAGACTGAGGTGGTGACACTTGGTATAGGAGGGTATGGAGAGAAAAAAGTACCCTCAACGAGGTTGTCTGGTTGTAGGGTGAAGTCTCCCAGGTAGTAGTTCTCAGCACCACCTATAGTCATATCTGTCTGGGACAGGCTTCAGACTCTCAGATGTCCTCTTCCCAGGGGAAGATTTTTCCTCGGCAAGATGAAGACATGCTGTAGAAAAGCCTAGTCCTGCATCCACTCTCTACTAATATACTGACAAGTGTGAGTCTGCTTTTACAAAAAGGATTGCTTCTCAGAGCCATTCGTAGTTGTGTGCCCCCCCCCACCCCGAAGAGCCATCTGTGCTAAAGAAGTATCCGTAAGTTTAGTGGCCAGTTTTTATTATCCTCAAGAACAATTTCTGACTTGCTAAAAGTTAACACACTTACAGTAGGAAGAAGAAAACATTGCAAAACTTAGTTGTGCATAAGACCATGAAATGAAAAACAAAATTGCAGTTATCTAGTCTTACATTTTCTGAATAGTAAGTCTTTTGCATTTCTTACACTGCAGGTAAAACAAGGTGATGATATTTGTACTTAAACTCTAGAACACATGTTCTCTGACTAAATGATTGAAAACTACTGGACTCAACAGTGCTTAACTGATTTACATTTACCTCAGCCATTCTCTATTGCTGTAGAAAAGAAGAAACCATGTCAAAATAGTCATCTTAATCATTGCCACTTACTGTCAACCAGGACAGTGGGAATTCTCCCACTTGACCTGCAGAGGTCTCTCCTCTGATGCACTTGTCCATTGTTAGTAGCCAGAAAGTAAAATTTGTTTAATATATTGTACCCCTTCATTATGTCTTACTTTTACAGTGAAAATTGTTACCATTTTGATTAAATTGTCATTTGTTTTATTGTGGTAATATGTATATATGAGCAATATAATAACAGTTCTCATATTGAACGATGGAATTATTTTGTTTTCAGACATGTGTTTAAAAAATTTAATGATTATTTACTAAAGTGTTTCCAGTGACTTTTAAAAAATAAGTCCAATTTTCTTAAAGCTTGAAAGTCCAGTTTGTTTTTTACTTTGTAATGCTTTCAGAATATTTTTCTTTATATGGTATGTACTGGACTTTAAAAGGACAGTCGCATTAAACAAAAGTAGCTAAATCAATTTGCTTCCTAATTTCTTTACTAAGGTGTTCTGTAGGAAAATAATTCCCTGGTATGTGAGTTTTTTTATTTCTTTTATTGATTTCAATTCTTCCACAATGTTTGTACCAAGTGCTCAACAGCTGATATGCTCATTACCAGTAGAAAAGGCACTTGGCTTTGCATACCTAATCCTTAATATATATATATGGACTATGAATACACACATGCACATACACATATGCACACACACGTACACATATGCATATAAGGTTTGGCTGAATCTTGACATGAGATGGGACTCACATTAACTTCACCTTCCCTGGATTCTTATTGCTGCCTGATTTACCTTAGTTTATTCCTAGTGTATTCCAGTATGTCCTGAACAGACATTTCTGTTACTAACAGAAATCTTAGTAACTTTGTGTAAAAAATTAAATCATCCCTCTCTTTTTCAGTTCTCCCTAGATGACCTTGCTAAGAAGAAAATTTAATTTTGCTACCAATCTTTTTTCTTGGTACTAATAAATTTTCCAAGTGAATAACCTACAATTTAGTTTTTGACTTTACACTCATTCCTTAGCTTTCTACTTAGACTGGAGCCTCCTCTCTTTGGGGAACTTCCTGAAAATCATTTCTTTTTTTATCACTCACCAAAGCAAGTGCCCTTCTTTTTTTATTTTTGTCTCTTTGAGCTATCTAAAAGAAAAAGGAAAGCACCGTATTTATTTTGATAAATGCTTTAATATGTCTGTGAAGGATAATGTTCTCTCACTGATCAGAATACTATGGCTCAGAAAGGTTGAGTAAAATTGCTTATGCTCAGATCACTTCTAACCTGCAGTCTTTAGGGAGATTTCATGCATTTAATTATATTTTCTAAATCCATACAAAATCTAAAATAAAAATCTTTTACATGATGCTACAGTTTTCTGGAAAGAAGTTCCACAATGTTTTCATAGCCCATGACTCAAAAAAGAACATAAAATCTTCACTAAATCATCACAATGTCAACTCCTTTTTTTCCTTCTCCACAGGCTTTCAGATGTCTTAAAGTCTTATTCTTTTCTTCTCTAAATATTTTCTTCTTTGGTTTATTATTTCAACATCTTCAAGTCTTCCTTATATAACATGAGTTTTATATCTTTCGAACTCTAGGTCTTAATGTCCTGTATCCAGATAAATGCTTATTTATCAACATACTTTATAAAATGTTTATTTCAAGAGTATGCTTTTATAGGAAACAGTGAAATCATGCATGTTATACTAAGCTTTAGCCTTGTATTGGAAATTACATATTGATAGAGAGACTAGTGTTAATGCTCACTGTGTCCTTTGCTTGTAAGAGACCACATAGATTTGTGCATGCACACACACATACTACTGAGAGTTCTAATCCTGACTAATCACTAATGTGGTGAGGTCTGGAGATCTCACTACTATTTTTTTCTAAAACTTTACCAAAAACTAGATATACATAACCAATTATTAACAAAAAGTATTGCCTCTCACCAGATATGATTTTGTATGCTTTTGTATTTCATTGTTACCTGAAACTTCAGGCCTTCAGATGATTGTCAACTTGCTTATTAGAAACAATTACAATCTAGTCCTATTCCTTTTTCAGTTTCAATTGTCCTTCTAAAGTAATTTTCTTTTCCAGAGAAATTTCAAACTTGAAATCAATGCTCCTTTTCTCACAAAAACAACAAAATTGGCTTGTTTCAGGCTACTTGCTCCATTTTGAGGACTGAGTTTAAAACTCATGTGCTTATTTCTGTGTATTTGATTGACTTTGAAGAAGTCACTTTAGATTAGCATTAAATTCTCAAAATGTAGAGTTCATGATAAAAGGAAAAAGCCAATAGTATATTTAATGTTTCATATTTTATGATGCTTAATGAGGCAAATAACAAAGTTACTTTCTAAGTTGCAACAGCAATTTAAAATGACATGTGGCATGTAGGTAGAGAATTATATCTCACTTATTGTACTATATTATTGGGCTAATTTTGTATCTTTTTAAATTAGGTTAGAATTAATTTTACAACTCTTAAATTATGATGTGAGTGTGAATAAATTATTTAGTAATAATTGATACTGATTTGTCGTTAAATAACTTCAATCAAAACTAAACACTGAAAATAATTCTAAAATATTGTTACACTTTTACACTGAGAAATTTTGGAAACAAGCCTGATACAACTTTTACTAAGCGATCCTCTAAACATACAGTCAACTCCCAATTATTCAAAGTAATGGTGGAAAGGATGGAACAAGTGTTATAAATTCTGTTTCCCCCAAAGAAAAGATAGAAGATAAATAATTCTGAGATGTAGTAGAACTATATATGAAAACAACATGAAGAACCTCAGAGGCAGGAAGGAAGGGAGAGAGGAGGGAGGGAGGCAGGGACGAAGGAAGGAAGGAAGGAAGGAAGGAAGGAAGGAAGGAAGGAAGGAAGGAAGGAAGGAAGGAAGGAAGGAAGGAAGGAAGGAAGGTCAAAGGACATTAGGAGGGAGAGGGGGAAAACAGGCTCTGAGGCTCTTTTTGTGGGGTAAATACTAGCTAGAGAGGGTTGAGTTAAGGAAGGAGAATGAGAATGAATATGATGGAAATAGCTTGTCAGCATGTATGACTAGAATAATGAAGCCTGTTGAAATTGTATTAGAAAGTGGGAGGAGAACAAGCAAGCGTGCTGTGGAGGGCCATTGATGAGAATACATTGTATACTTGTGTGGAAGTATCACAACAAAACTCTCCTTGTATAGCTAATATATGTGAATTAAATAATATTTAGTCCCTACAACTGCTGAAAGCAATTTAAAAAATATAGTCCCTATAACTGGTGAAAGCCAAACAATTTTTTGGTCTTCTATCTTGATCACATTACATCCGTTTCTCCAGGATTCCATGAAGTAAAGCTTATGACTGAATTCATAGGAAATTTTTACATTATCACCTTGTATTTTTATGTACATTCTTAAAGTCTGTGACTTATCACTATTAAAATTCACATGAAAAAATTAACATTGCTACTAAGATATTATCCTTATTATTGATAAAATTAGTTTTATATAAAATGTCCTATCTTTGAATTACAAATACAGATAACTATAGCCTTTTAAAACCATTACTTCATAGAACCAAATTGTTTTTTAAACTTTTTAATATAAAATTTTTATAAGAATGATTTCATTTAAGACTCATACAAATTCTTCCAACTTTCAATTCTAATGTGTGCAGTATTTCTGGGTACTGTGTGTTTGTAAAGAAATGCTGAAGGAAGTTATGTGTGAAAGCAGTATGTTGCATGTATTTAAGACGTTATTTTCTCTACCAATTAACTGCACACATTGTGCTAGTATCCAGAAATAAGCATTTGTAAAAATGCATGTATCTGGGTAGTTCCAAGTTGAAATAAACACACCTGCCTTTTATTTCAATTAAAATCTACACATTCTATCCATCTAAGACATTTATTTGAATGTGACCTCCATATATGTGAGAAATTACTGGCTTCAGCATTTTATTTATTATTGTTTTGTGATTACTGATTTACATCTAAATTAGATGCAAACTTATCGGTAATGCTTCTACAGAAAACTTTGCATGCAGAGAAAAGGAAATTCAAAGATAAAACATATGAAAAGCATTGAAACATTGTGCCTTGCTATGCTTTGCCTCATTGTGAACTTTAGCTGGATTCTTGCAAAATGTAGTGTTGCTTAAAGACAAAGTAGTAAAACATATGAACCATCCTGGAGTTTGGCCTAGTTTACTTTAAATTACAATTTTTAATTTTTTATTTCCTGGGTAAAGTTGTTTGTTTTTCATTTGGAGAATTTGTTTTCTCGAGAATTTATTTCCTTGAAAAGCATATAACAATTTGTACATGAACTTAAAGAAATCATGTTTTCTATGGGGCGGGATGAGTATTTTGGAGTGTTACAAGCTTATTTTATAGTACATATTGTGTTTTCTTTCACATTCTCTCCAAACTTAAGCCATATTTCTGTGTAGTCAGTTTTTACCTGACTATTTATCCAGAAAACTAAGATTTCTTTAGAAATATTAGCTTTGAATTTCCTACTTTTCATTGCATGTAAATTCAACCACAAATGGTAGTTTCAATTCAGGTTCTAGCTTCTACTTTGCATGATAAAGCTATAGTCTAGTGATGCTGGGAAGAATTTATAGCTATGGTTTAGATGTTGCCTATTTGTTAACATTTATAAATAAAGGCTGACTTTCTGTATGTTACTTGTCTTTTTGCCTTAGGGAGTGAACTACTTTATGTCCAAGGGTATCCTTGATGATTCACCAAAGGAAATAGCGAAGTTTATCTTTTGTACAAGAACACTAAATTGGAAAAAATTGAGAATCTATCTTGATGAAAGGTAAAAGTAGTTTTAAAGTTTTCATCAGAAATGTGTTACCTAATGCCTTTGATTGGTTAAATTTTACTTCAAAACCTATAGTACCTATAAGGCTTCTAGTTGGAAAAAGGAAGGGAAGACAGAAAAAATGTTGCCTTATCTTATAATTTGTTGTGTGATCTTTATATTACTGATCAAGAAGTTGCCCTTATAAACATAGAAATAGACAGGCATCCATGGCTCACATCTGTAATCCTAGCTTCTTAGGAGGCTGAAAGCCGAGGGTCAACATTTGGAGCCAGCTTAAGCAGAAAAGTGGGCAGAAAAGTCTGTGAGACTCTTATCTCCAATAAACTACTTGGAAAAGGCAAGAAGTGGTGCTGTGGCTCAATTGGTAGACTTCTAGCCTTGAGGATAAAGAGGTTCAGGGACAGTGCTCAAGCCCTGAGTTCAAGTCTCAGGACCGGCAATAAACAAACATAAAACGAAAGCCCAAAGTGTATTAGGATGTACCTATAATCCCAGGACTGAAGAGGCTGAAGGCAGCAGGAGTCCAGTAGAAGTCAACCAGGTAAATCAGGAGACACTGTCTCCCGAAAAATGCCTGTGTGCTCACAAAACATAATAGTCCAATATCTTTGCAATAGTACCCCAGATCAAATATTTTTGTGAAAATTATAACCCTGACTTAAAAAAAAATAATTGGTCATAGTCAAAGTATTGATAGGTGATAGTTCTAAATTCTGAAATTGTCCATATAAAATCCATTGTAAGGGTGTAAGGATATGTATCTAATAGCTTAGTGAAGTTTCATGACATGTTTGAAAATGTGATATTTAGTAATGTGCTTTACCCAGAGATAGAGCTAGTATGCAGTTGTGGTTTGATAGTCATTCACTTGTACTCTTTTATTTTGGTTATTAACAGACATATTAATTTACTGGCACAACATTTTGAAGTGGCACAAATAAGCAACCATTTTTAAACCAATTGATCTAACACTTTGCTAAATTATGGTTGAAAATGTGGTTATCTTTCATTATAATCTCAACCTTTATTTCACTGTATTTTTCAACACCCATCTACATACATTCATTTATTATCCCTGCTTTAGTGGTTTTCTTTTTTCTTTGGCGTATTCCCTTTTGTCACTGTTTTTGATTTTTTTTTACACCCTTTGTCTTGTGCATAAATTTTTCTGATTTGGAGAGGGGAAGGTTAGGCACAGAAATGGTGGGAAAAATGGTGAACAAATTCAGCAGTGATACTAGACACTGTTGGAAATGAACTTTACAACTGGGGGGTGGGAAACTTGGAGAAAATGAGACAGGAGGTGACACTGTTCAAAAAGAAATGTACTCATTACCTGAGTTATGTAACTGTAAGCAATAAAAATTTTAAAATAATAAAAATATATGAGTACAGATGACATATGGTCTTTTTGTCAATGACATTATATTCCAGTATTCTAGTCCTTGAGAAATCTCATTTGTAAAGGTGTTGTCCTTAACTCTTTTAGTCTTTAAACGTTAGGTAGTGGGGAATTGGAATATTTTCTGTAAAGAAGTACAACTTTCTGTAAATATATTTAGGCATTACTGACCTTCTGATCTGTTACCACTGTTTATAACTCTGCATTATGCTTGAAAGCAGAAAAAGTGTATACATAGATGAATGTAGCTGGATTCTAAGAAAGCTATTTATAAATACAGTGAGAAAATTTTGCCTAGTAACTGTAGTTTGGCTCACTGCCATAAGCAATGAAGATCATGATCATACATTTATGTGTGAGTTCAGTAAGAATTGAAGGATATTATGAAATATATCTATATATTAGAAAGTTATTGATTAAATATGTGTAACCTACACACACATGCAAATACTTGCATACTTGCAAGTAACCTAAAAATATACCACCTAGGTGATTACATCTATAAGATAGAGTACTGTAAAGACATTAAAACAGTGAAGTCAGCTGGGTGCCAGTGGCTCACATCTGTAATCTTAGCTACTCAGAAGGCTGACATCTGAGAATGTCAGTTCAAAGCCAGCCCAGGCAGGAAAGTCTGTGATACCCTTATCTCCCATTAACCAACAGACAATGCTGTAGCTCAAAGTGGTAGAGCACTAGCCTTGCACCCCCGCCCCAAAAGAAAAACACCACATTGCTCAGGGACAGCACCCAGGCCCCAAGTTCAAGCCCCATGACCAACAAAAAATAAAAAATAAAATAAATGAAGTCCAGCTAGGGGCATGGATTAGCAACAAAGCACCTGCCTAGCCACCATGAGGCACTAAATTCTAACCCCAGTACAACCCCCCCACAAATAAACATGGGTAGAGCTCCTCACTGTACTTTTTTGTTGTTGTAAACTATTTATAGAATCATTCAAAATAGTTGAACAGCATAAATAATCCTATTTAACTTCTTAAATTTTATAAATAAGAAATACTTAAATGGAATTAGCTGATCTGGTCATCAATAATTGTGTATTTTTATTCTAAAATTGATGTTTGAATTCATGTCCCTACACTTCTTACTCAAATGCTCTTATCACTGAGCTGTGCCTACGGACCTAATTTATGGTGGTTATTTTTGAGATAGAGTCTCACTTCCTGCTCTGACAAAGACTTAGGCTCTATGTTCAGTTTTCCCTGTAGCTAAAATAAAGGCACAGCAATTTCTAGAGAAGGGGGTTTCATGAACTTTTCTTCCTAGGCTGGCATCAAACTGATCTTTTGAGTCTCAAGTTCCTAAGTAGCTAGGATTGCAAATGTGAGTGACAGACACTGAGAAATGTTTTAATGGGGAAAAGTCAACTAAAGCTGCACCGTCTTTTTTTCTATAGGAGAGATGTCTTGGATGACCTTGTCACATTGCATAATTTTAGAAATCAGTTCTTGCCAAATGCACTGAGAGAATTTTTTCGTCATATCCATGCTCCTGAAGAGCGTGGGGAGTATCTTGAAACTCTTATAACGAAGTTCTCACACAGGTTCTGCGCTTGTAATCCTGATTTAATGCGAGAACTTGGCCTTAGTCCTGGTAAGAATATGCCTGTATATGTATATTTCTTATATTATTTCCTGCCCCTCTCCTATGACATCTAGGTAAAACACAGTCTTATATGAGACATGAAATTGCAAAATATTTGCTTGTAACAGCAATCACATCAGTGGAAAATATCATTTATGTGAACTTAAAGGGATCTTTAGTCATAGCTATTGTTTATAACATACAAATATACTACTTAATATGGAAAACAAAGTTAACTCAGCTTCTTAAGTTCTTTAAAATTGTTTCAGTATTATGTACTTTTACTAGTTAATTAAAAGTTTGAGGATTTTTAAAGCTTTTTAACAGTCCACACTTAAGGAACACTTTCCACTAAAATTTCTTTTCAATAATCTCTTCATGTATCCTGGCCTTATTTATTAGAGATGAGAAAACATTACCCATTAAAAATTTTCACATGACGTAATATTTTGCTCAGCTTTCTTACGTCTGCAAGATTCTGAAATATAAATATGATGGTGATAGCAAGTGTCATGACGTTTGTTACTGTTGTCACATTAGGCATCAAGCAAATGCTCGCTGACCTGGCATGTAGACTGGATGGTGACCGCCCCATTTTGCCCAGTGCTGAGAAGTTTCCCAGGATACAGAATTTTCATTGCTACACTGGGAAGTTTCTAGGCAATCTAGGATGGGCTGATCTCCCTATGTTTACTTATGAGTTAATCTAGACCTCTTTAAATCATGCACATTTTTTGCCTAGTATAATACCTTTGACTGTTTCAAGCTAATAATTTGAAATGTTTCTTTTCCTTCTAGATGCTGTCTATGTACTGTGCTACTCTTTGATTCTACTTTCCATTGACCTCACTAGCCCTCATGTGAAGAATAAAATGTCAAAAAGAGAATTTATTCGAAATACTCGTCGTGCTGCTCAAAACATTAGTGAAGATTTTGTAGGGCATCTTTATGACAACATCTACCTTATTGGCCATGTGGCTGCATAAAAGCACAATTGCTAGGACTTCAAGTTTTTACTTCAGACTAAAGCTACCCAAGGACTTAGTTAGCAAATATGGTGATTACATCAGTGCTGGTCATTCTAGCCTCTGTATACAATCAAGCTAGAGTGTATAGCCTCTTCTTGTTTCACTGTTTCCTTTTCTAATGATTTTCCTTGGGGGAACTAAATAATTTTGCAGAATTTCTCTTAATTTTGCTTATCACGTTTTGCACAAAGTAGAGCCATTATTGGATACAGCTGTTAAAGAATGTTAAACTGACATTATACTACATGAGATGGTATATTTGTGCATTAGATTTGCCTGAAAAACTTTATTCATTTTCATTCTTTTTTAAATACCATGTAATGTATACATATTTAACTAAAGAGATTTATAATCATAATTATTTTATTGTAAAGATTTTAACTAAAAGTTTTCCTTTTCTCTCAAACTGAGTTCTGATTTTTTTTTATTCTGATTTAAGGCTATTGTTGGCTTTGTAAATGTTGGGTCTGATTTCATTCAAAAATCAATAGTAGTTCTTTCTTTCTTTGGACTTTGAACAGTGTGTTTCTTTGTTATTATATTACTATGCAAACTGATACCTTCTTGTATAATATAAACTTATCATTTGATTCTTTTCAAACTGTAATAAGTCCTTTAAGCAGAATTTAGAAGTTATAGAAGTCTCATCATTTTTGCTTGTTTATGTTTGACTTAGTCAAACTATTTTCCTAATCTTGATTATCTCTGTTCAGAATCCATAAAGAAAGGGCTGTTGTGAATGATGGTAAGCACTCATTATTCATTCATATTTATCGAAAGTTGCCCGTGTGCTAAGCTCTGTACTGGGTACTAGTGATACTTAGACATGATTTCTGCCTTCACAGGCATTAGATAATTGAGTAATATAAGAGAAATTACCACTTAATAAAGAGCTAATGTATTCACTATGTTTTCATAAACAATCAAAAGAACTCAACTACATAGCAATGGATTGATAGAGAAAATGTCAAAATTCCCTCTGAGTAAAAAAGTAAAAAGCTCTGGACTGATACAGTATGTGATGGCTACTTCTCCCTTAGGGGAAGGGAGTTGGAACAGAAAGTCCTTAAAAGTTTGAAGTCCTAGCCATGGTGGTTCACACCTGTAATCTTAGCTACTCAGGAGACTGAGGAGTGCTGTTCGAACCCAACCCAGGCAGGAAAGTCCATCAAACTCTTATCTCTAATAAACTTCTCAGAAAAGGCTGGAAGTGGCACTGTGGCTCAAAGGTAGAGTGCTAGCCTAGAACAAAAGAAGCTCAAGGGTACTCCGACCCTGAATTCAAGCCCCAGCAAGAAAAGAGAAAATGTTTGCTGTCCTGGCTTTAAGTCAATAGAAGTTACAAATATTATGACATTCGTGGCATACAACATATTTTTTAAAGATAAATAAATAAATAAATCGTAATAGCAGAGGAACCTATTTTTTAACTACATGACAAAATAATTCTTTATTTTGTTGTTGTTGTTGGGTGAACATGGGTTAAAATTCTGGCTTCACACTTTCTAGGAAGGTGCTTTGCTCCTTCAATCAAACCCCGAGCAATTTTCCTTATTTTCAGACTTCTAAATTATTAAGTTTTAAAGACAAAGAATAATGATAGTACATTTTTTTATTATTCCTGTTTTCTAGTATTACATTGCCTCTCCCTCTCTAGCTTCCTTTTCATCTTCATTTTTTGCTTTATATTTTTTCTATTATATTTTTATATTTTCTATTTCTTTATATTTTTTTCTTTTACCATCTGGATGGATGACACTCTCTCTCTCTCTCTTTCTCTCTCTCACACACACATATACACACACATTTGACTATCTTTGATTTAGCCTTATTTCCTAATTTCTTTACCTTACTTGCACTTTATTTTTACGCTCTGACCTCATAAAAGTGGATTGTACTATCCTTTTTTACAGTGCAATATTTTACACTGAATGCCCATAGACATACCAGCTAGATTCTATAATTAAAAATTTGCTATGTTCATTTTATCCATTCCCCCAAAGTAAATTTCAAAGTCAATACATGTCATTTTTGGTGGCAAAGTATAAATTCAAAGAAACACAAAGATGTTATGTGTTATAAATGAGCTTTCATAAATGCATACACTGTACTTACACAAACCACACTCATGTTTTATCAAGATATACAACTTAGGAAAGCCTCTTTGCAATGCATATGGTACCACTTCACAAAAAACCTATAGTTATACAGATCCAGTATGCCATTCTCCATCCACTCTTATAGTTGATATCTATATTACATATGGTATATTATAATTTAACAAGCTTCTACACTTTAAATGAATTAAGAATACATACACACATATATAATGTAATATATGTATTACATATATATATATATATATATGTTACATTTTCTTGTATTCTGGTAGTAGGGTTTGAATTTGCTGTGTCACTTGTTGGGCTTGCTTGTTCACCTAGTGATCAAGCAGATGGGCCACAGCCCCAGTCCTGCTTGTTGTTGTTGTTGCTTGGATGTAGGCGTCTCCAAGGCTTTTCTGCCCAGGCTGATTTTGAACCTTTATTGTTCTGATCTACACATCCCATGTAGCTACAATTAGATAAACGTGCTTTATCTCACTTGGTTCTTAATATGAGTGTCTTATTATTAAAGGTGGCTTCTCAAAGGAGAAGCAACTGATGGAATGAATGAAGTGGAAGAGAGACAATCCCATTTTTTTACGTGTGTGTGTGTGTGTGTGTGTGAGTGTGTGTGTGTGTGTGTCAAATTTGAGGCTTGACCTCAGGATCTGGGAACTGTTCCTGAACATTTTTGCTCATGGCTAGTGCTCTGCTGCTTGAGCCACAGCTCCACTAAAGACATTTCGGGGGGAGGGTGATTAATTGGGGATAAGTGTGCTGAGACTGCCTTTGAATCTCAATGCTCAAGATCTCAGCCTCCTGACTAGCTGGAATTACAGGTGTGAGCCATTGGCACCTGGATTCTTTTTTTGCTAGTCCTGGGGCTTGAACTTGGCCTGAGCACTGTCCCTGGCTTCTCTTTGCTCAAGGCTAGCACTCTAACACTTGAGCCGCAGCACCACTTTGGGCTTTTGCTACATATGTGATGCTGAGGCAAGCACTCTACCACTATACCATATTCCCAACCCCAGCACTTGGCTTCTTTTACATATTTTTAACTTAGAAGTATGAATAGAGCACTCACTGCAGCTGCTGTAGATTTAAAAATAAACGACAGCAGGATATGTAAGTCAGAGTCATATTAGTATTTAAAGACTACCAAGTGGTTTGTGAGAAAAGGTAAATCTAGATAGTTTGGAGTAAAAGGTAGTAATTGGAAAACTATTATAAGGTTTTAGTATAGAAAAAGAGAGTTTATGAAAATTGAATCAGAACTGGAGATGAATGGTACTTCAAGAGCTATGGAAAAGAATGTGAAGGGTACTGAGAGCTGGAGATAGTTTCTTGGTAGAGCACTTGCCTAACATGGATGAAGTCCTGGGTTTCTCTACCCTTCCTCCTACAAAAGGATAAAGAAGAAACAAGTGTTGAACTTCATTCATTTACTACAGCCCAATCAGTTTGTAAGCTGGAAAGTCACAATACTACTAATGGTTTTTATATTGTCCCTAAACAAATATTCCCTTACCCAAAGTGCAATTTGAGCTCTGCTGAAACCCACAAGAGTGCTTAGGCCCGTCTGCAACTTCCTTCCTCCATAAGAGCTGGATTCTTTCAAGCCCAGAATGTACTACCATAGCTACTAGGTGCTTCTAGTGAGGTCTTCCTATGCAAACTCACCAGTCATGTTTTCTAAGATTTGGGTCATAGTTTGAAATAGGAAAAGAGGGAAAGGAAAGGGGAAGGAATGGAAAGTGAACGGTGGAGGGAGGGAGGATAAAGAAGAAAAGTGAAAAAGGAAGGGAGAGGAAGATAAGGAGAAAAAATGGTGAGGGAAAAAGAGAAGAAAAGAGATGGGAGGGAAGAAGAAAATGGCTTAAAACTTTATAGCCTATTGTCATTAACAAGAATTATCCTGAGTATGGTCTATTGTAGTTAATTCTGATCTTAATGACCCCTGTATTTTCATATATGCTCATTATTCCTCCCCTGCATTATCTGTTGCAATGTTTTTCCACCTTCAACATTCTAAGCTAATAAATTCTGATTTGGAAATTGTCATTTTAAAGTTATTATAATTGTAATTTGCAAACATTTTGCATCCTGAACAACTTTCTCAAAGCTCAGAGATGGAAATTTAATTATTCATATGCCTTCCTCAGTACTCAGCAGTACTCAACCAAAGCATTGCCTCCGACATTTCCAGACAGATTCTATTACATTAATTTACATCTGATTCCGTTTTTATGTAGGTCTATAAAATGATAGCTTTACTGTTTTTATTTTTACAAGGTCTATCTAGATACCTCAGTGTACACAATTTGCAGATCAGAGTTTATTAGCTATTTTTAACTATTAAGGCATATTTAGCCTATTAGCTTAGAAATAAATACCACCTAAGACTTCTAATTTCAAATATCTAGATAAATCACTGCTATTTTAAGATTATCTAGAAATTTTTTTCAACTTCAAGAATTCAAATCATTAATCTTGTGACTTGTGGTTTCAGGGTTTCTTTTATTTTTGCCAAAATTATGCGTGTGAGTATATAGACATCTATGCGTATGTATATACATTACAATTACCATATAAAGCAAAGCAAAAACCTATGAATAGAAAAAAAGATGATAGAATAAAATATACCAAAGTCTTACAGTGGGTATTTTTAATTTCCTCTTTATTAAGGATAAAATATTTAGGCAAAACAAGATGAATTCATTTAACTATTGAAGTTAAGTGATATTTCTAATTCACCTGGTACGTTTTCCCCTCAACACATTGCCATATATTTTATGCAAAATTTGTTTTATTTTTTAAGACACGTGGCTGATCTGCTAAATCGTATCTGGACAAATGTTTTCTTTTCAAGCTTCAGAAAGGGAATTGTTTTATTTTTTGTCTAATTGAATTAAAGACCAGCAAGAGAAACTTACCACATTCTTACTGAGGAAATTTTCATTTGTTAAAAAAAAAGAAAATGCTTTTTTCTTGGCATAGCTGGGCAGGAAGGTTGGATTTAATTTAAAATGATGAATGAGATCTTGTCAGGTCCCTGACTTTACCACCACTGCAGTTTGTCAGTGGAACAACCTGGGAAACTGGACGCCACTCTGTCGCCCAAAAACCACTCTCCAGGGAAAAAAATTAACTGGAAGGACTAGTGCCAGGTACGTGTCAATGGCATTGTCTCTCTGGTATTGACAGTTTAAAAGTCTGAATCAGAAATATGCCTGCTTAGGGACATGTACCCAAGATATTGTTTCCAGTCCCTTTGCAACTAATTAATCATTTTTTAAATATTTAAGTCGTTGACATTTTCCAAAGGAAACTATTTGAAGACAAAATCTGTACTAATGCCCCCATTCCTCATTTGTTTTAAAAATTAAAATAAACAAGGAAATTTAGGAACTTGTGTTACGTTCTGTATTTCTTGAATTGGAGCACTTGAAAAGTTAAGAAGAATGCTTTTTGAAAGAATTCTTTTATAAACACGACCTAATTTTATAGTCAACTTTTAAACTTATTAGACTACAATTTGACTTAATACTCCTTTTTCTCTCACTAACTTATTTATTTACCTTAAAAATAATGACAGGATCAATGCTAAATTTCTGTATATGGCTTGTTATTAGGTAGTAAATGTAGTATAGAGTTTTGCTCTGATATTGGTTATAAAACTGGAATTGTAAAATTATTATATAAGTGTGTGAATAACAACACTAGATACAATCAGCAAGACCAAATACAATACTAACTTATAGTAAAATTATATACAAATTCTTATTTATACCATATCTTAATAACAATGCAATGTCAGTTGTACTGTTTTCCAGAATTCCCATCAAAAAAAGTGAGAGAAAGAAGGGAAAAACTGGTTTTTGAAAAATAACTAAGCCCACACTGCATTAGTGCCTTATAAGCTGTCCATGGAGAATATATTACCATAGTGGATTTGTGCCCATTCTGTGTCTGATTCTCCACCTTAGAAATCTACCTTGTCAACACATCTCAAGCAAATTTATTTTTCATGACACTGATTTTTCATGACACTGAGGCACAACAAAGAAAGGGAAATCAGTACCTTTTCCTCTCCTTACTGGCCTACCTAAAGCATGTTGATTGAAAATCATGGAATCATGGTAAGAATTACCCAAATGTAATGTGTTATATTTTGTATCAGATGCAATAGCTAAATGTATTTTGCAATAGAGATTATTTTACCTATTTAACTTCAAATTAAATAGGCAGTACTAACATTTGCTTCTATATTTATTTTATTTTTTTAATTTTTATTGTCAAACTGATGTACAGAGAGAATACATTTTCATACGTTAGGCATTGGATACATTTCTTGTATTGTTTGTTACCTTCTGTATTTATTTTATACTGTTCACCAAAAATTGAGTGTCCTTTTCCTTTGACTCAGTACATTTCTATGGCTTTTACTTGATACAGGAATTTCCTCCAGCCTTAATACAGCCATTAGATCATATGTGAGGCTTAAGGCCATCCTGATACATTTTGTACTTTTCTTACTGTTTGGGGAAAAAAAAATTATCATGTGCCAGTGGCTTATGCCTGTAAATCTAGCTACTCAGGGCTACTCAGGAGACAGATCTGAGGATCATGGTTCAAAGCCAGCACAGGCAGAAAAGTCCCGGTGAGACTCTCCAATTAGCCACCCCAAAACCAGGAATGGAGCTGTGACTCAAAGTGGTAGAGCACTAGCACTGAACAAAAAACCTCTGAGATAGTGCCCAGGCCCTGAGTTCAAGCCCCATGAAGGGAAATAAAAATATCACTTCTCATACATGCATACCTATTACACAAGATCAAGGTCATCATCAGCCTCCCAGGGACCTACAACAGGACAATACATGTAAAACATGACATTAGAGTTCAGTTTTCACATAAATATTCAAAGCATTTACAAAGGGACCATTGTGTGCCAGAAAGAATTACCAGGTGCATAGAAAGATAAAAATGGTGGTGGTGGTGGGGGGAATACAACAACTATCCCTTCTGGTTAATGACATTAATGGAAAGCAGGCAGCTATATCCGTATTCAGTTCTTATACAAAGGTCAGCATCATTTTACAGAGGTCTACAGTTTTGTGAATTTTAGAAGATCACATAGGGAGACACTAATACCCAAGTCTATGTTTGTCTATCTCATTAACCTTAAAGAACA